>NC_137810.1:23565938-23575938 GCF_963921795.1 Nannobrachium achirus | reverse complement strand
CACACACACACACACACACACACACACACACACACACACACACACACACACACACACACACACACACACACACGAATATTAAGGATACTGTGAATGACATGTGATATGATCTTAACAGGTGGTTGTGTCAATATTAGGCCCAAAATGTCACTGTCAAATGTGACAAATTCTAGTTGTGACATTTGATTTTTTTTGTTTATTCCTATACATTCCTTGATTAAGTTTTGATGCGATCGACCTTGCTGACTGGCAGCTTTATATCACCTCTTAAAATAATAGACTGCTGCCGTTTCATTATTGCGACTGTCAGGTCGCAAGTTACTATGAAAAGCTCCACCGGCTGTCCGTCTGTCACGTCACACTTCGTCACACTTTTGCCCTACTCTTATCTCCGGCACCGTTGCCCCTATCCATGCCACACTTCTCATTTCTCACATGGCCCTCTTCTAGCGCCACCATCAGTCCGATTTTTGCTAAACACATTTTTGGACACTGATCCAACAGATTTTGGCCTAAAATCACGCAAAGCGGTACACAGTATCTCTAAAGTCATGTCATCAACATGGATCTGTTCCATTTCCCATATTCCCTCCTGATTGGCTACGATTGCCTTCTAAAGTTTGTGTATGTGACCTGACAGTCGCTTATCTCCCGATTAGGGAGTCTTACTGGGATCCTCTCCTAGTCTCCTTTGGGTGTGTTTGAACTATTGGCCAGCCATAGAGACTTGTAATAAACCCTTAAGTAATGTATCTAATACAGGTGTTTATAATATACAGTATGAGCTTCAATTAGCCGTCTAAATCATCGCAATAGAGATATTAAACCATGGAGGCAATCATATTGACAGCCATCTTAGACAATAGCCAGTGCAAAGGCAAAAAACATGTTGCTGCTCACATGGCAATAATTGTAAACAACAATATCCAGAGTAAAATGGTAGACAGTTATCCCATCATTGTTGACATTGCATCTGTTACGGCCGAATTAACCCGCTAGATATTATCAATAATCATAATCAGTTCTTGTGTGTAGGAATTTTAACCCATAACTTGTCAGTGATCATAGTCAGAGCTCAAACAGTTATCACGTCAGATACAGGAGGTGTCTATTGCGGGTACTCGCCTGATTCTCTATATAGCATCGCAGATCCATCTCTGCGGCAGTGTTCCTTACTAGCCTGGATACCAGATGAATCTGCCATAGCAACAAACAAAAAAAGAAGCCCTCGGCAGATTAGTCTGGCCCCACTCGCTCGGTTGTCAGTGTGATTGGATTCCGCTGCCCTCGAAGTTGTGTGGCACCAATCACAGGGCCTAGTACTCAAATATGGGATTTCATCTACGCAGTGCAGTGATATTATTAGAGATGAGTATGAGTATCCGGTTAAAGCGGAAGTGAAGCCTCCTCTTCACTTCCATTTCCGTTTCACATCGCACACATTTATCATTATATAAATAAAAATCATCTAAGCATATTTAGCTTGCTGTTTATCAGAAATGACATTTTAAAATATATTTTCTTAAATGGAAATGCCAGCTTCCATTACTCGCCGTTCAGGAGCTGTAGTTTCAGACTCTATATAGCATTCGGAGATTGTAGAATAGTTGTCTGGCTACGCGAGACTACCACTCACATAACCCATACTACCCTGGTGGTCTGGCCTAGAGCGGTGGCTCCCAAACCTTTTAGCCTGTGACCCAAAACCAAAAGAGAGATTAGACATTTGGTCAGAACACAAACTAGTGAAAATATCAGATCTACAAACAAGCTTGCAACGCAGCGCGAAGGGATTTTCACTAATTCATAAACATTTGTTTTCTAATTTGTGGAATTTATTACATTTTTATTTTATTTCTTAAATTACTGAAAACATTTTTGCATTTGTTTTTACTTTTTAGGGAATGTTTTTGAAAATGTTTTGAAATAATAATTAGACAAAATGTAGGAAACAAAAAATTAAGGGACCCATTAAAATGTGTCAGAGATCCACTGTTTGGGGACCAGTGGTCTAGAGGATGCCATTTTTTCGGGATTCCCATGGGTCCTGTGGGATAACCGCAGGTTTTGGGAGTACATTCTTTATTAATCCTGGGATTGGGATGGGACAGGAATCATGACAACAGACCGGTTTTTATATAATAAAAAGATATATGTGTGATAATTCTTTTTGACATTTCTCCTAACCCTACTAAAAGGACTGGGAGAACTAGATCTATGGAGATCACCTCTCCCTTCATCTCTCTCTTCCATTCTAGCACTTAAAACAGTGAAAGTTGTGTCACGCAATGTCCCCCCCTTTTTTGACCAACTCTTAAGTCATTATGCCAAATCACAATCCCACTGTGTACTCTAGTCTAGTCCCTTGTCACTGCTGACCCTAATGGTTGGTTTGTTAGAGAGGGTGTGTAGATAAGCACGTGCCTCCTCTGGTACACTTGACATCACCATTACCATTATCCGCGTCTTTTCTTAATCACCAGACAGTGAGGAGTTTCCCCGGAGGAACATGCTATAACTCTTGGTTCCAGGCCCAACCTGTAGGAGTTGCTAGTGCAGCAACAGAGAGAGATCGCCTTCCCAGCCTGGCTTCCCCTGTTTTTGAAGCTTGTATGTTGAAGGCAACATGCTAGATAATAGTGGACATGAATTCATTTCATACTCAGCCGATGGATACTTAGTGAAAGAGAGTGAATATAGCATACTGTAATGCTTCATTTATCATTTATACTTCATACGGTGTTACTCACCGAAAACAGCAGATCTACAATCTTATACATCAGGTATCAGGTGGGTGTACCGAGAGCCAGGCCCAAATAAAATACATATCTATCTATACATCTATATATCTATATATTCCAGCTTTCTTTTTTGTGTAAATATAACCTCTCATCTCCCTCCATCTCTCTCTTTAGTCAAGTAGGTGCCATGTAGCTGCCCTCGCTTGGCCCATTAGCCAAGCTGCTAATTACACTGCTTACCCGCAGAGTCAGTCGTTAGAGTAAACATCCAGCATGGTGTCTCTCTCTTCTTCTTGGTTGCCTACCACCAAGGACACAGTGACAGTGGGGCTCACCCAGAATAGCATCATGGAGTCCCTCCATTTTTCACTGTCTGAACGCTTGTCAGGCTGTCTCCGTGTCCATCTCTGCACCCCCAACCACATACGCACACAAAATCATTGCGATATACTGAGGTACCAGTATATCGATGAGTTGCGATGCGTTTTGAGCTTGTTGTAGATCTGCTATTTTTTGGCAAATGTTCCACCCCAGGATAATGGATGTCGGGGATATTTTGATAATATCGTAAATCGCGATTTCTTTGGTCACAATCATCGTGATATGACATTTTCATTCGTCCCATGATCCCTGAAGATAACAGTCATAGATTGACAAACAGTTCGTTGATATGGAGTTCGAGGAAGTGACTTGCAGATTTTAAAGCAGCTCGCTGGAATAGAGCGTGTGCTACGGGGCCATTGACCCTCCCTTATACCCCAAGCAGCTATCTCCCGGGCTCAGCCCTGCAAGAGTAACGTCTCTGTAATCTCTCAATGATTCCCTCACTTAGGTGGGAGTAGAGGGATAGCTAGGCACCAGTTTCATTAGCATCACATCTTCCTTTTCTGTCCCGCTTTTACCATCTTTTTTTTTTACTTCCCTCCCTCAATCCATCCTCACTTAACCCTCCCTCCCTCACTCTTTCAAGCCTCGTTATTCAAATGTCCCTGCTGTCAGCCCACATTAGCGGAGCATCAACAGTTTGGCTGTCAGCTGGCTTAATTGCTGGAGGTGCCTTACTTCGTTAGGTAAACCCCTTCAACCCGTTTGTTATTTCCTTCTCACAGAGTTGCATCTCCACAACAGCTTGTGTACACCTGAGATCACTTCAGCCTCTTCTAGGTCTACCCCCCCCATCTCTCTCCAACCATTAGCAAGTGGTAGGCATGCTGCTGATCAATAATATGGCTCTCTCCACAGGACAAGAGTCAGGGTAAAGAGCTATGACATGCTGGGAGTCCGGAAGGGAAGGTTTTACTTCTGTGCTCTGAAGGTGGATCGGAGGTCTCTGCTCGAGGTCCTTCTCATCCAGCCTGCCTAACCGTCCAAATCAATCTATTCCATCCCCAAATCATGTTAGCAATAAGGTATATTATTTGTTCATAACTTTTTTACCTTGCAAAGCTGGGCTACACCTCGTCAGACCACCTAGTCATCAGTGGCTCATTTACATAGTTCCCGTCACTTTCTCCACATTGGCTGGTGCTGTAACCAATGAGATGTCCGGCCGGAAACACACTGCAACAAGCATCGTTGATTGGCCAGCACTGCTCACGGCGGCACAAGTAGGCTAATAGTTAGCTAAAAAATCCAGAAGGAGCGAGTGCATTCTCCGGCACTGGCGTCAGACGCAGCGTCACCAGTAACTGCCGACAACAGCCACGGACAATGTCTGTTGCAGAGGTGCCACGGATTGATTGCTGGCAGTTGCCGCGGCTGTTGCCGCTGCCGGAAAATGCACTCTCTCCCTCAAAAAATCCTGTACTTCCGTCTTTGCAGTCAATCGCGGTAATGTCTGCAGAAAACATTGGCAACATTATAGTCGAGAAATGACTTTCATTTGTGTTATTAGCCCGCTAGCGCAAACTGCTATGTTTCACAAGGAGTTACCCATAGACGATGCTAACATGTAACTGCTACCGCCACACACAAATACACTACATGCTGCTATATACACTCTCTTCTAAGTTTCCCAATTCATACTCAGCATACTAAATCACAAAAAAACATGCTATAGTTTTTAAAAGGCTATAACCATAACTTCCGCGACGCTCCAGAAGTACTCGTGAAAAACTGAAGTTTTGTCTGTATAACATGCCATTGTCCGGGCAAAAACACTCCTGCACCAAAATAGTTCCGTCCCAACGTCTTGCAGAACATGCAAATGAACAAGAGTCCTTCCTCTCCACTGGAGGTCACTCTCTGATGGCTTTAAACATGCATGGCAGTGAATGATTGTTCCACATATACGACAGAGACAGACAGAGAGAGACACGAACACGTTCGAGAGATACATGTCCGCTTTCTATCCCTCTTTCTCTAGTCCACAAGGTGCAAGCTGGTATAAAAGGACTGTAATTTCTAGTTTTCTATAACCTTATTCTACA
Source organism: Nannobrachium achirus (assembly GCF_963921795.1). Classification (NCBI taxonomy): domain Eukaryota; kingdom Metazoa; phylum Chordata; class Actinopteri; order Myctophiformes; family Myctophidae; genus Nannobrachium; species Nannobrachium achirus. The sequence goes on along the minus strand of NC_137810.1, from coordinate 23,570,768 downwards.
GTATGCCTCTTATCTATAGACCGAATTCCTGAGCGACACCCTGCAGAGGGCGCTGCCCGCCATTTCTGTGATGTAAATAAACAGTATTGATAAGTAACGTGTGTAGCCTACATTTACATAAGTACTGTACTTAAGTACAATTTTGAGTATTTGTAAATTACTTCAGTATTTCCCTTTTCAATATTTTACTTCTACTCCAACACTGGCTGCGGTTTACACTGCAGAAATGTTGGCGGCGCTCTCTACAGGGGAGCGCTCAGGAAATCGGTCTACACTTACTAGGTCCAACTGGCCTCCAAGGTGAGAGAGCATGGTGACCAAGGTGCTGCCTCCCGAGAGTCCCCACAGCTCCATGGTTGTAATTGTAACGTAAGCATTACGTAAGCATATCCATGATTAAAGCAAAGAACTCCCTTACATTAAATACTTGTATACAATAGTTCCCAATGCAACTAAAGACCCTTTTCGACTGCAGTTTTAGCACCACACCACACCACACTACACCACACCACACCGCACCACATAAAAATATCTACATTTTCCATAACAAAAAAGTACCCCAATCGGTAAGAAACAAATTGACCCTTTTAACTGTGATTATAATACAATATAAATTTGTATTACAACTATCCTAATTATAATGCACTGTAATGGATTATAACTGTGATTATAATACATTATAAAGTATTAATGTATTACTATGATAATTAAAATACACTATAATAGATTATAATAGTGGTTATAACACAATAGAATCTATTATCATGTATTACAACTATATCCTGGTGGTCTAAATGAAAAGTCAGTGAGTGATCAGTCATTATGAAGTGTTTGGTCCCGTTTGGCCCAGCTCAGACCTACTCTAGAGTGGATACTTTTTAGTACCCTGTTTAGTACCACTTTCACACCACTCTACCCAGGTCCTTGTAGTGGAAAACCTGGCACAAGTGGGCGGTGTGGTGTGGAGTGGTGTGGAGTTGGGCCAGTGGAAAATGGGCTTAAGTGTACAGTCTTGGAAAATAAGAAATTACAGGCGTTACTGACCTTGTTGTCTACAGTATGGTAGCAGCTGTTCTACAGTTAAATTCAGCATTTTATAATGCAGCTACTGCTGCTTACATGCACAGGAGGCAAGCTTTTAGACAGAGGGCACCCATGGATGTACTTACATTCATGTTGTTTTATAGACAGTGCTTGAACAGGGCTGATACTCATCGGTACAAAGTACCAATTCTGCTGACTGTACTCTTTAGCCCTTATTACTTATAATTACATAGCAACACTTACTGGTGAATCTAGGTACGCAATACGCATGTAGTGAAGCTGAGTGCAAATGGCCACTTTGCTCTCCCAGCACTTCCAAGGCTGCCCGTGGCCACCTTGACTGAAGAAATCCCTCAAAATTATAGATTTAATGGAGTTTCAAAGTTGGATACAGTGATGATTAACCGCTACATACATATAAGGCTAAAAACTGTCACTACAGAAGAAGTGGGGAGCAACAATGAATGGGGCAGCAATGCCCACACATTGAACCCCATTCACGAAACATGAGTGTTATAGGATGTAATCTTTAAGTGTATGCTACTTAAGAATGTTTCCACTAACATAGTGGCATTCAACATTTATTTTCTCATCTGAATTTGTTCTTATTAAAACGTCAGCGTGTTTAGAAACACGTGGAATGGTATTATTACGCTGACATGGCTTCTACTTAGTATGGTCCTATTCTTTGAGCAAAATCAATAGTGGTACAGAGTGCCAAACCTCAAATGAACAAAAAAAAGAGAACGTTTCAGTACATTTGTAGATAATCAGGCTTAAGTTGTGATTATAACCATATTAACAGCACCACACGCACACTCACTCCCAACGCACGGTTCGTACCAGGCGCGCTGAAGAAAAGCCTCTAGTTTGGACACTACAGATGGAAAGCTTCTGTACAAAGTATGACACAAATTATATAGCATACACATTCCTGTTTAGTTCTAATCCTGAAAATCAGAAGTCAAATGTTACCCATCATGCTTTGTGCCCATGACCGAATACTCTGACATCATTTGCACATTTCTCAGCAGAAAAAAAACTAATGTGACCTAAAATTACTATGATACCCCTGCGATAGTTTAATTCACAGACTACATTAACAAAAAGTGGAAACATTCTTTGAATGTACAAGCATTGTGTGACTAAAGTAGACTACACTGTTTCATGAATGTTGCCGTCAAATGGCTGTCAAATGTGATATGCCAGGCCGCCGGCACACGCATGCCCACTGTACATGAGTGGTCCTGTGATATGCGTTCTCAGGCATGAAGATAACGGTCTTAGTTTTAAAAACGCCATTTTACAACGAAAACATCCTTGTGCGGACGTAGCCTGAGCTGCAAACAGGGCCTAATCACCACCAAGGACTTCCAAGGGACAGGCACACATTTGATGATGCTGTGGAGGTCTGTGGTGGGCTGAAATGAAACAGCGCTGCTGGTCTAAGCGTTCCACCCAGGCCTACCACAGTCTGCGCCTCTCTCCCCAGGACGCCTGGCCATACATTAAGATGTGGTTGGGAACGCTCACAGGAACACAGCGAGGAGAGGCTGGATGAGAGGGATTGGGTTTAGAGTGCAAACCACAGACCCACAGTCTGCCTCCCTCACTGGCTGCCTCCAGCCAGCTAACGCTATACACAGCTGATAGTGCTAATGTGTGTTTGTGTGCCTGGCAAGCTTATGGGTTCCCTTTTCTCACTGTGACCATAAGACAGCATGGGCTTAGTTCAGTTTCAGACAGGACAGCGTATGACTGCACGTGTAGCATTAGTGTAACTAACCATTTACTTACTGCCAGTGTTACATTAACAGTAAATGTTTAGTCACTCGCAGACGCAGAGTTAAATTAACACACAGGATTTTCCTGTGCAAGTACACCAGAAACAATAGAAATCTAAAATAAATGCACTTTGTCCCAGATTACATGGATTTTCAACTGGTTGGATGTTCATTGACATCAAACCTACATGCGGAATGGGGGCAGTTCTCCATTCCGAAACATCCCCATTCTGAAGCCAGGTTAGCATTCACCAGCGTTGCCAGGTTAGCATTTCACCGGGTTAGCATTCACCAGCGTTAGTTTTACTGAGGTTAGGTTTAGGTGGTCGGAGTAGCGATTGTTCGGAGTGCCGATGTGTAACCACGAGGAATAATAATATGCACATACGATACATTGTGCATACGCTCACCCACACGCCTGTGTTGTTACACATAACATTGAGCTTACCTGGCCTCAGTGCATAGGACTCATTGGTGGGGTGTAGGGCATGGTGAGGGGTGGTATAGATAGATAGGGGTTATGCAAATGAGAAAATCTAATTGATACTTCACATAACCAGAGGACTTATGTTATCGTTCTTTTTTTCCAGACAGCTCAAAGCTCTCCACCTATAAAATAAATAAGAATAAACTAAAGCCACATGGCATCCAGTCCACCATGCAAAGACCCATCCTGAAAACAGAGATAGATACCCTGCCAATTCCTCTTCATTTTACTCACAGGCCCACAGTCACACCTATAGTGTTTTTCTTTTTTTTTTTTGCAATGATGGTAGGCCTCATAAAGGACATAAGCTACTTTGATTGAAATTGAGCAAATAAGAAATATCCATCATCCTTGATATGATTACAAGGATATGATTTTTTTCTTTTTTTTAATGAGTAGCACTTCACTGGGGCAGATCGTTGAGAGAATGTGTCAACAAGGCAGGCAAGCTGACTCACTCACTCCCTCACCCTGTGTCGAAAGGACAAACATAGACACTTCATCATCTAGGTCAACTCCTCCATACTATAGATTATACAGAGGCTCCATGTTCTCGCCAGATGAGGATGAGCACCAAGGACACGAGATTTGCACACAAAGACTCAATAAAAGTTGTGTGTTGTTTATAAACCTTTGCTTTCCCAAAGCCCAGTTGGTTATATTTGGGCAAGAAACATGTCTCGATATCTGACCTCTGTTAAGATAAACCTTGCACTGACCAGAACTATAATTACAAACTACATATAATGCATACTTACCTTCAATCTAAAATACGTTTATTTATTTTTTTACCACAAATGAATTCCCGGAAACAACTGGCAAGGATGACAAAGACATATCACTTTAACAATTCCAGCTAGGGCTAACTTGGGATCATATTTGCTGGACTCAATTCAAATCCAATTTGTTTAGTAAAAAAATAACAATAATAACCTCACGGTTGCGGGTATTGTGTGTTTATTCATGCTCTGGCTTCAGAAACAAATACACCCATTAATCGACGGGAGGCGAACAATCGCCGACTGTTACATAGTAGCGTAGTCTACTTACCGGTGGCCGGTTTTGAGGAAACATTGTAGCCGCCGACTTGTGTGTGTGTTTCTATTTTCTTTCTCTCTTTTAGTGCAAAAAGCTTCGTCGGGAACAGAGAAGACGATCTGCTCGTGTTGGTTTCAGAGAGGCATTTGGCCTGGTTTCAAAGGCGGTAATGGCAAAGCTAGTCTCAGCTCGCTCATTCCTTGCTGAAGACTCCTTTGTTCTGGTCTATCTCCAACCCACACTGCACTGCACTCGACGTAGGGAAAGATGCACCCCCGGTTCCAAGATGGTTCGAGTCCTCAACTTCGCACGTCTTCCACCGACTGGAATATGGCGTTTTCCGCGCAAAGTGTCCCCTCCCCGGTGGATTCTCGCCGTCTAGCGCAAAAAGCAGGGCAACGTGGTCTGCTTGTGGCTTCCGAGACGGACACACCACCACGTTCAATGCAGCCGCAGCCTCTTTTGTCTCGCTGGTTT
>NC_137810.1:23438438-23558438 GCF_963921795.1 Nannobrachium achirus | reverse complement strand
ACGGCCACGAGGGGATTTGCTCAAAGGGATTTTCTAAAATAATTATAATGTTTCTATTATTACAGTAGCCAAAATAGAATTAAGCCATGGCTTGCACCTTCACTGGTAGTCTACCCTCTGTGCCCATCCTATGCTTGTGGATAAAATGTCAGACACTGAATTTAGACCTTATTTTAATTTTAAATATCCAGCCAGTTTGTCTCGCAACTTATTTTAAAGTATAGTGCAATGCGAGAGTGCAGACAAGCAAACTCCAACTTGGGACTCACTGCTCTTGTCCAGCATTAGAGGTTTGAGCTGCAGTGTTGTTAGCCCTGCTGTCACACTGTAGCCTACTACTAGCCTGACTCTCAGCCTGACTTTTAATTTTGTTTATATTTTTTAATGTCCGTGGCTTCCAGGGGCTGAAGGGGAGGAGAGGGGAGAACGAACCTGTAAGGTGAACCACCCCCTGTATCTTTAAAACTATACACGTCATTTGACCTTAAAATAAGAACACAACCATCATTTCCACCTGACTGTGGAGTTGACAGACACATGGGCAAAGAAGCATATTTATACACAAAACATGAATTTTTTTGCTGGTTGAAGTAATTACTTTTATGGTATAATGATTTTTATGTTAAAATAAATGTACCCAGGTCTAAACGTATAGGCTATATCATGCATTTTCCCATGTAGCCTATACCTTAGCCTAATAATAAGCATTAAACTAGCCATGTTTTGTCAAAATGGTGGCTGTGGGGCAAGATAAACCAAATGCCTTGGGGTAAATTGAACCAATTATCCTAATATGAATCACCATATTTCTCATTAGGTCTTTGCTACTCAAATTATGCTGAATGACCTTTCATTTTGAATATTATATTAATTATTGCAAATATTAAAAGATTCTGAAAAACAAACTTTTTTAGGCCTAAGGTTAACATTCACCCGCGTCGGCAGGTTAGCTTTCACCAGGTTAACATTCACCCACGTCGAAAGAATGGGCCTTCGAACAGATGCTATGTCGCAATATCGACACATTCCAAACTTGATGAAAAAGTGGTTCATCTTACGCCGTTCTCCCCTACTGTGTCTATTGTAGGTTGTGTGCCTCTTTCCCTTCCTAGCTAACCTTGGGTTGGCTACTTGCTCCCACAGTGTCTGTTTGCTTGCCACCAGTTCAGGGCGCCAAGCCAGCCTCATCCTTCTCTCTCTGACCTTGTCTGTGACCCACAGAGGAGGGTCCCGTAAAGGTTCACGTTTCTGATGTGGTCCGCCAATGTGTCACCAACTGTGGCATTGTTGTGTAGCATGTGTAGACACCATCCAGCACCTTTTCTTGTACTGCTTTGAGCATCCATGTCTCGGAGTTGGCACCACACAGCAGTACTGACTCAACTACCATATTCACAGGGTGGCCATGTTTGCATTTTGCACTGAAAAACAGGAGTGTCATTTCATTAACTTAATGGAAAGATGGCCGCTGTGTGAATATGGTCTGACTCTATGGCTACGAACAGCCGAAGATTACCTCTTGAGGTAATCATCTCCCATATCACATTTTCACACTCTCCTCATTTCATCCAGGGAAATTGCCTCTAATGACCTTCAAACATTTATGGGCGGAGCCTATTTCTTACAAAAAAACAAGATAACCTTCTATCAATGTATCATCCCAAATAAGAAGGAATGGCAGGTTGAAGGGCCTCTAGAGCTCCTCAAAAAGTACTTTCACTTCTGCCCATAGTGGCTGCAACAAACATGAACAGTTGCACTGTCTGTCATACGAACTGTATTTCCCCCGTTGAACTGTGCTATTATCAAATATAACTATTTAACATATCAGACAGTCTATATATCCCATAATGAAATGCATGAATTTAATTCAGTCTGAGAAGCAGGGATAAAACATATCTAGGCCTGATAAAAATGAGGGGGGAATATCAAAAGCATAGGCAATTAGGCATGGACTCGCCACCCCATCCCCCCAGCAAATCAAGCCCTGAATATAATATATAATCAGAGGAGAGAGAGAGAGAGAGAGAGAGAGAGAGAGAGAGAGAGAGAGAGAGAGAGAGAGAGAGATCCGGGTCTCTTCCATTTAGGCTAGAACTCATATTTCACAGTTGATCTGGCATGGATTCCGCACTGTAAAAACCTCAGTGTTAATTTATGATGGGTCCATTTGGTTCCATTTAGGATGTTACTATATTATGGTCTATACTGCTCTGCTCAACTTCATTTATCAAGTATTTTAAACTGAAGTTTCAGAGAAGACCCATTCCTTGTACAGAATCAGAAACATCTTTATTGTCACTTTGAAGGTTTACATGTGTAAAACAGTGAGTGAAATTCGTTTGCAACCTCTACCATTTAGATTGTTTGCAGATAGAAGAGGGAGGTAAAAAAAAGAAAGAAAAAAAAAGAGACAACAGGGTAGGTGACTACGGTACATATTTACACATTGCATATCCATAAACATTTTGTACATGAGGCTTAGAAATAAGGTGCATGAGCATACTGTAGCAGCTGGTATATACTGTTCATGCCAAAGACATTACCTGTACCTTTGAAATGTGCAACAATGTGTGCTCCGTTGCAGTTCTATAGTTTATCATGGTAATTTTTCGGTACTATTATTCATCGTGACTTTTAATAAGGACCACCAGCCATGTGGTTTCTCTTAGCCCTCCTTAATCCCCCTCCATTATCTGCTCACTCTATCTACCTTGAGGTTTCCTCTGTTACCTTCAGTCTCCCTCTGGATGCAGTGCTTATAAGAGGCTCTTTTCGCCAACCTTCTTCTTTCTTCCCTGCAAGCTTGGATTTGGGTGAAATGAATTGCACTCCTCTCTCTGCTCCTTCTTGGCCAGCAGCATGCAATGCTCACATTTTCCCCTTTTTCATTCATTTTTCCCTCTCTCCCCAGATTTCTGGCACAGGAAGGAACCTTGTATTTTCCAGGGGAGCCCAGCTGGCTGCACAGCAGACCCAGGCCTCCCATTTCCCCCTGTGGTCCTTCTCCCGCACTGCTGCAGTTACATGGGAAATAGCCTATATACACAGAAGTACAAAAGTGGAATAGAATAGAGATGTCACATTCCACCCCACCCCCAACTCATTTGAAAAAGAAGAAGGAAAAAAGTGAACTCATTTGAAAAAATAGAACTGTTAAATCTACAATCTTTTGTCAATGGTACAGTAGATCTAATCCATCCACAATTCTGTCATTTCGACAAAGGAGTGTCGGGAGGGTTAGCGACTCACCCCACGGAGGTTAGGGTTAGGGTAAGGGTTTTGGTTGGGTGTCAAAAAGATGCTCCCCTAGATGAGGTCGGTTGTGTTCAGTGAATAGAGCAGTACACGCACGCACGCACGCACGAACGCACGCACGCACGCACGCACGCACGCACGCACGCACGCACGCACACACACACACACACACACACACACACACAGATGACATTATGTCATTTTGTACAATTGCTATCATGTGCACAACACAAAAATATAATAAGTGCAAACTTGTTGCAACATCATGATCAGAGCCTCACTCTAGCCTGTCATGATGTTGCTATGGATATACTGTATGCAGGGGCTTTGCATGACATGGTTAGGATGATATATACAACGCCTTCATAGTCTGTTGGGATTGAGAGACTGTAAGTAATCCTAAGTGATTTAGTAACTCGTCAGACCACATACATTTGGCTCCAGAGAAACACTGTTAATGTGTCATTTATGAAAACATGTTGATCTTTAGGGAATTTCTATCACACATTAAGCTATATTGAGCAAGTGCTGAGTTAGTGGGTTTAAATGATGGGTGCTGAACCAGCTGGTGTTTAAATTCACACATGCATGTTGTAATAGGCCTATATATGTTGTCTGCAACTCCATAAGATAATACATAACTTTCCCCCGGTCTAAATATAGCTACTTAAAGATAACATCGAAGTGTTATAAAATGCCCTGGCATAAATACTCTTACTCAGCTCAAACTGGCAGAAACACATATCAACGCTTGGTGATGAGATGGGTGGTCTCTCTCTCCGGTGGGGATGGTGGTCACTACAGAATGTCCAACTGTATGTTTGTGTAATTCTATCTCACATAAAAACAGGGCATGAACTGACAAAACTAGACGTTCCCCTCTTGATCATTGTAGTGAACTAATAACTGTGGCACGTAGTCATCCACATAGCTTTGAATCCGTGTTTCATTTTCACAGTGGAATGACATACTTTCACCCTGAAACAAGGCCACAGCCTGTTTCCCAACAGAAGCCCTGTCAGCCTGGTCCCCTTGTGGCACACCTCAGGTACTGAAGGTTTGTTTACTTCTCCATGTAGCCATTATTCAACAGCTGGGACAAACTCTACCCTCGACCGTAAATCTATAAAGACTCAGATGACTTATGAGGTCGCAGGAAACGACACGGTGCCAAAAGCGGTGTGTGTGTGTGTGTGTGTGTGTGTGTGTGTGTGTGTGTGTGTGTGTGTGTGTGTGTGTGTGTGTGTGTGTGTGTGTGAGCGCGCGCGTGCGAGCGAGCGTAAATATATAAATATATAAATCCATCATCAGGGTCAGTGGTGGTGCTGGGGATGGCTGGTAGCCAGACACCAGGGGTGCTTCTCCCTCCTTCTCTCCCTCCCTCTCTCTATCCATCCTTCTCTCCCTCTCTCTGTCTCCAGGCTGCCTGGAAGAAGTGCAGCATTGTCCAGCCAGACCCCGACAGCCAGGCTTCTGAATACACTGCTACTGTCCATGGTAACAGTCACAGGCCCAGATAGCACTCAGAGATCGCAGACAGCATGGATACCTCCGGGGGTTCAGGGCCCACCTCCAACACACCCACAACACATTGTTAGTAATGAGGAAGACTTCTAGAATAAATCAACAAAAAACTAAAACTAAATATCACGGAGGATGGACACACATTGTGGTCCTCTAAAAACACAGTGCTAGACTAGAGTGTAGCATTGGTGTAAAGTAACTAAGTAGATTTACTTAAGTACTGTACTTAAAGGAGGATTTCACCACTTTTCAACCTGTCTTCATATAACAGTGTGATGTTATCTCAATCCTCCAGTTCTAGGCAACAGAAGAGGGGGAACTTTTTTTTCTCCATCCAACTCCTCTAAGATATATTAATGCCATGGTTCAATATTGAAAACGGGTGGTCTTCCCCTTTAACTACCAGTTCGAAATTTGTTCAATTAGAGAATCTATTAGAAATGCTATTCAAATAATTTGTTTCATTCTCCCCGCCTATACAGTATCTAATCTAAAAACAACAACAAATCTCTTTTGTGGGACCCTGGCACAAATTATTTTCATATGGGGGTCCGTGGTCTAATACACATCAATATATGGGGGACCGTAATAGGACAACGTTAGAGAACCACTGCATTGGAGACTGGAGGTAAAGCAGCTCTCATCAGACACTTCACTTTAGCCAACAATTTCTTGTATGCTATATGACATATTATCCTATTCAATTTGTAACTTCCTCCTAATCTCCCCCTAAATGCCTCTTTGCAAACAGCCCTGGAGACGTTATTTTAGAGTTGATTTGGTGGTTCTGAAGTGTGTTTTTAAATGGGTGTTGTTGTGAAAACCTTACTGCACAGAAACCCAGAAAACGGAGACAGGATGTTGTTCCACAAGTATACATTCTCTGGTCCAATTGCAAAGTAAACAGTTGAAATGGCTGCTGTAACTATGGAAAAATTGGAGGCAGTCCATATATAATGTCTATTTTGAAGGATGACACTCCCTCACAATAAACATGTATAATTGTATCTATAACTGCCTGGGTGGACACCTCCCACTGAGGTTTGGACATTTGGAGACATCAGTTTTACAGTTTGACAGGCGAGGCCAAGGCAACCTTTTTGACATTTTATGGTCATGATGGTTAAGTGAAATTTGTCACACTGCTTGAAAAGGAGGATGTGAATGTTTTATACCAAACACACCATACCTCCAGAACATCTAAAATATTTCACACTCAATGCAACAGACCAGTCTTGCCGTTCTAAATTCATGCAGTTATTCCCAGCTAAAGAGTGTCACATCATTGTCTTATAAGAATCTTGTATCTGCATTAATGAGGGATGTTTGTCACTGCAGAAAGAGTAGTGTTGTCCATGTAGGCAGTCAGCACGAATACAAGAAGCGGTCTATAATAAGAGGAGAAAAACAACAGTGATTGGCGTCTCATTTTCTACAGGCATTTTAATTGCTAGAATACATTGCCAAGCTAAAAATGTCTGCATTGGCCTTCAGCATGGGAGAGTACAAAATGACTCACTATGACACCTACAGTACAGTCCTGACAAATTTTGTCATGAATCAAAAATATAAGCTGCTTTTCGGCAGAAAATCTAAACTATATTGACATTTATGTTTAATGTTAAATGATTTTAAGGCTGATACTTCTGATAGCTGATACTCCGCTCTTCAGATAAACCTGGGAAATGGAAAGGGTATAGAACAAGCACAACCCATGAGCCAAAGACAGTTGTGACTGATGAAATGTGTTGTGTGGAGGGTCTCACATTAAAAAGAAAAAATCTTTTCGGTACCTGGATACCCCAATTTCTACAAAGAAGAAACAAAAGAAAATGTGCAGACATCTGCAAGTCTTGTGACCACACAAAGTCTCTTCAAATATACTTCTTCCTTTGCCTTTTTTTTATTGGCTCAAAGTAGCTGACAGAGTACAGCATCTTGCAATGGGCCTGGTGTACAAGATACACTACACCTCCAAGATTCCCATGTACCTGACAAACTACTTCTTAAAGGTCAAGGATGTTCACGATCATAACACCAGAGGCAGCTCCACTAATCATCATCAGCGTAGATTTAACACTAAACAAGGCGCTAACTCGTTCTCCTGCTATACCATCAACATGTGGAACGCCCTTCCACAAGCCCTAAAGGAGAGCAAATCCCTAGCCTCCTTCAAAATTGGTATGAAAAGTCACCTTCAGACAGCAGCTACCCGTGACTTGTAAATAGACTAAGCCCCCATGCTCCCCCCCCCCTTTTTCTTTGTATTCTGCCTTTTGTATTTGATGTTATGCTTTTGAAACTGATATTATCCTAGATAAAGTACTATGTTCTATCCGTCTGTCTTTCAATGTTATATGAGATACTTAAAGTGTGGTTCCTGTGGAAATAAGCCTCGGCTTTCTAGGATCTCCTTTTAGTTGACCTTGTACCAGTGATTTGTACTGTCATGAAACTGTACTTTTTTCTATTGCAAACTTCTAATAAATTCTTCAATCAATCAATCAATTGATCAAAATACTTCCTACTGTATGACCACAACTGGCAAGATACTCAGGCTTCAGTGTTGTTAGCATGTGTTCACAGTAGCCTATATGTGTATGCGTGCGATTGAGTGGGTATGTAAGTAGGCCTATGTGGGTATGGGTGTAGCTCTCACGACTTTCTCTGAAGCAGTTTTCCTCTTTAAGAGGAGGAATCAGCGACGCAAGCCAACATCCAGCCCAAAGGATGCCACAAAATAACAAGTTACACCAAGGCGAAGAGAAACAATGCGGCTCAGCCATCTATCTGACATTCATTCTCCTCCTGTGTTTTCGGTTCAGGCATTCCAGTCTGGGACCGCACAAACCATCACCTACTGGGGGGGGGGGACCGACCAAACTGGGTCATCCTGAACGGTCCCAGTGAACTGAATCTGTCTCTCACAGCATGAAAACATAGGCAAATGATTCTATTCTGTCTTGCTTTACTGCTTCCACTGCTGAGGTTTTGTGAAACCACTCATTTCATTTCAGGGGCCACTTTTCACCAGGCTCGAGGTCATTCACAGAATTCCAACCTCTGTTCCAGAACCATTCATGATTTCTGATGGTTTCCAAGGAATGATGTATTTGCTGTTAGCGTAGTCGAGTGGTTACCGTACTTGTCATCAGACTTACAAGATTTCACATTTTTTTTATTTGAGAAATGCAATAGCCACACACCCTGTGCAAATTATAAAAGGAGAGAGAACGTTAAAGAGAACATAAAGAGAACTTTATAAAGTATAAAAGAAAAGTATAAAGAATAACTTAAAAAAAAGACTTGCTCATCAGTCTAAAGTACACCTTAGATCGCAATTTACTATCAGAACCGTCACATCTTGACCGTATCTGTCCGTATGGGTAGCGCTTGTCTTTTTTGTTGATTGACTTTCACGCTCTGACATCACGGTGTCATGGGAACCAAATCCCTTTTATTGCCATATATGGAGATCCCTGTGATGCCAAGGGAACCAAATCCCTTTTATGCCCATATGGAGATCCCTAATGTCATCAATATTAAGCCAATATCTGTGAATGTGAATATATAATCACTGTGATGTCAGGGGAACCAAATCCCTTTTATTGCCATATGGAGATCCCTGTGATGCCAGGGGAACCAAATCCCTTTGGACAGATGGCCAAGACACGGGCGAGGTCGCTTTTCACCCTTAGGCGTCTTACTGGTAATACTGATACTATATACTGTAATCATCAAATTGAATGTACATATAACATTGCATGTACAGTCTATGTAGGGCTATATGTGATGCAATCCTTAGTTGAGCAAATAGTGCAAAAAATAATAGTCACAAAGAAATAAAGGAAGAAAGGAACCATATAAACAGACTGGGTTCATGCTAAGACTGTGTTCATGTGCCTGTTCAGTTTGATTTGGCTCCTAGTACAATGTTTTCAATGTGCCTCGCTATTTGCTTGACATATTGTTGCCGTCAGGCGGAAACCTTGTACGTCAATATTTCAACTTTTTATGTTTTTCTTTCAGAAATGAATGCTCTACTTCATCATACAGGAGCGTCACACAAAAGTAGTGAAAAAAAAGCAGATAGACTATTTTTCACCAGTTTAAAATGTTTTTATTAAGATCTATTTCTAGTTAAGAAAACTAGAAATACTGTTCCTACGAAACAGTGTGGGCTCACATGGAACACCATGTATGGGCATAAAGATCTACTACCCAACGGGCACTCCAACATTACTTCTGAGACTCCATATTCAATCCCTCAGATACTGAGGGATTGGAATGGGTTTCCCATTGGAAATGCATTGGGTGCTTAAAGTTAAATGTTTCAAAAAACTACCAAAGATTTCATGTTGTTGTTGTTGTTTTTTGCGACCATAGGTCGTTGTTTACAATCAGAACCGTCACATCTTGTCCTTGTCTGTCCGGAAGGGTAACGCTTGTCTTTTTTGTTGATTGTCTCTCACGCTATGTCATCACGCTCTGTCATCACTGTGATGTCATGGGAACCAAACCCCTTTTATTGCCATATATGGTGATCCCTGTGATGTCAGGGGAACCAAATCCCTTTTATGCCCATATATGGAGATATGGAGATCCCTGTCATGCCAAGGGATCCAAATCCCTTTTATGCCCATATATGGAGATCCCTGATGTCATCAATATTAAGCCCATATCTGTGAATGCCAATCACATGTGTCAGGGGAACTAAATCCCTTTTATTGCCATATATGGAGATCTCTGTGATGCCAGGGGAACCAAATCGCTTTGGGCAGATGGCCAAGACATGGCACCCTTTAGGGCGAGGTCGCTTTTCGCCCTTAGGCGTCTTACTGGTATTTATACCAGTAAGACGCCTCAGGGAGACATCTGGCCAGTGATGTATATCGGACCAGTTACCCATATGTTACAGTTATAGATTGGGTAACTCAGTTAGATCGTGGTAAGAGCACTCGTTTTGTCGTTCACCACACAGCCCTACCCTACCGCCACCTGGATCAATTCACTTTGATAGTCTAATTCTGCGTAATCACCATGAGATGGCGACAACAGCCATTCACTTGTGTAGTCGCTGACGTCACTCGTTTGCGACCCCTCTTTCTTTGTTTATCTACTAGCCTAGCTCAGCTGTGTTTAGCCATTAGCTTACTATACCTAACTCTAACCCTAACCCTAACCTTAACCTCAGTAAAACTATGCCTAACCCTAACCCTAACCATAACCTCCGTGGGGTGAGGCGCTATCATCCCTGCCAACGCTACGTTGTCGTTGTTGTGGATCAAAGCGACCGCTTGTTCCGCCCCGCGCCGCACGACGAGCGCTCCGGTTCTCGATCTACCTGATTCTCGATCTAGCGGTGACACATATATGGAGACCCCTGCATGAGTCAACAATGTTATGTCAAAACATGCTCATATATGGGCATTCCCAGATATGTCCTTAATATTGATGAAATTGGGACAGGGATCTTCATATATGGGCATAAAACGTATGTTAATTAATAAAGCCAAGCAGTGCCTTGGCGAGTTAGGGCCTGGGTTTGATGCTTGGGGATCTATGGGAATGCCCATGTATGGACTTTATTTTATGTTATCCTTTATTAATAATAATAATAATATGTATCCATATACATACAATATATTTTATGCCCATACATGGAGATCCATATCTGAAGCAGCCACACAGATATGGGCCATGTCTTGGCCATCAGGCCAGTGATATATATATCGATGACATCAGGGATCTTCATATATGGGCATAAAAGGGATTCTGGGGAATACCCATATATGGACTTTTACATAGGTGATGTCACCTGTGATATCACCTGTGATGTCACAGTGACAAGGAAACCAACCCATAGACTGTAAAAATGTGTAGGCCTACTGTCGCTCTGACATCATGCTCTGATGTCACTGTAATGTCAGGGGAACCACTCTTAACAGAATGGGTTTTCGAGCTCTGACATCACGCTCTGGCTTCACTGTGATGTCACACTAACAGAATCCCTTTTATGCAGATATATGGAGTTCCCTGATGTCATCAATATTAAGCCCATATCTAACAGGACTTCATATGGGAATTCCAAAATATGGAGGCCACATCGGCCACATACCACACTAACAGAATCCTGATCCATATACCTGTAGGGCCAAGACAGATGGCCAAGACAGCCCATATCTGTGTGGCTGGTTCTAAAGACATGTATGGGCATAAAATGATGTCAGATGTCATAGACGTCATAGGACTTTCACATAACGAATAACTGAGTAAGCATGTTTGGGCTCTCACAGCATATCTCCATACAGTACATGGATCTCCATATATGGGTACCAGGGGTCTCTATACCAGTTACCCATATTATGGGTAACTGGTCCGATATACATCCCTGGCCAGATGGCCAAGGGCAAGGTCGCATGTCGCCCTGAGGCGTCTTACTACAGTAGTTTAATTTACAGTATGTGTGTCTGTGTACAATTGAAACTATCAGGATTTTACAGTGTATGAGATAAGAAGAGTCCAGACAGGTGGCATCTTTCCATTCTTTTCATACAGTAGCCTAACTATAGGCAGGTATGTGGTCTGATAGGCTCAGAAACTATAGTTACTATAGGGACCACCTCACCACAGATATTTAAAAGTAATATCTAGGATTGTAGATTAAATTAAAAACATACAGGCAGCAGTGGCTCAGGAGTAGAGTGGCCGCTTGGAAACTGGAAGATTCCCAGTTCGATCCCGGGCTCCCCCAGAGTTAGTCTCAAAGTGTCCTTGAGCAAGACACTGAACCGATGAACCCGACGAGCAGGTTGGTGCCTAGCATGGTTACTTCTGCCAATCGGTGTATGAATGTGTGTGTGCATGACTGAATGTATGCGCCTTGGAACAAATAAATGCACCATTTACCATCTATCATTTAGATGAAAGCTCATTTATAGTGTACTCATTTACTTTCACTTTGGACTGTAGGAGAGCTTTTCTTTTTTTCAACACATTGAATAACAGTGTCCAATTTGGGTTGTTTTGACAGTACAGATTGTAATAATATAGAAAATGAGTTTAGCACATGTGCAGGACTTGCAACAAATGACTAATATTGATTTAAATGAGAGGTGACGTAGGTTTTCAATATAGCTGCCAAAGCCACGCCTACATGCCCCCACGGGTACAGTGTTTATTTCCATATAAATACATGTGTTTATTCTGGGGGAGAGGTACTCTCTGGGCTGTGCTCACTGAGATGGCAGTGGAGCCTTGCCTAACCTCTCCCAAATCCTTGCCGCTTGGTTTTAATTAGCCCTGTTGAAACTATGGATAAGTGGAGGGTTTGGGAGGAATCTTTCAAGGAGAAGAGAGATGCACAAGTTGTCAGTTTGTCCTCCGTGTTATAAATCATGGGGCATTAACACGTGTCAATGTGCTCAGCAGATGCATATCATCTACTTGCAACATCATTATTGAGGGTATGCGCATGACATCATCATCATACCAGAAAGTTAAGCGGGAACGCCTACTGAGTGGCAAAAACTTGACAGCCCATACACCAAACAGAAAAGTCTTATCTGATTGCATTAAACAAAGTTAAACAACGTTAAACTCACTTTGCCACTCGATGTGCCACTCGTTTTGCCATTCACTTTATGCATACGCATACCCTCTATTGTGAACCTTTACACAGGGGCTTTGTTATGTTGTATTTTCTTGTAGTCTAACACTGTTGTATACTAACTAGTAGCAGTAGTAGGACATCCAGGTTTAAAATAGTGTCAATTGTTACACTAAAGTATATGTTTTTCACCATGAACTGTATGGGATTAACTGCATAATTGAGAAAGAGAGAGTAACATAATCAAATCTTTTGAATTGCAGTCACTTCAAACTGGGCTCCCTTATAAATATGGAGGACTTTAAAAACAGGATGGAGGATTATTTGACCACTGTCTGCACACGTCCTGTTACCGAACACCATTCATTTGTATGGTTATGTTTATTAAATGGATTTTATGTTGTTGTTTATTTTATATGAAACATATTGTGCTGCTGTCTTGGCCACGACTCCCTTGTAAAAAGAGATTTTGAGTATTGAGTAGTCAATGCGACTACTCCTGGTAAAATAAAGGTTGAAATAAAATAAAGATAAAACGAAAAAATCCAAAACTCAAATAAAATATCATGTACTCTAGATTTTCTTTCTTCTGTAGAGTTTTCTTTATTTAAAATGATCTGCGTTACACACAGAAAATCTACAGATGAGTCAATGTACAAAAGTAAACACATGATTTATATTTGACACACAGTACATAGAAGAATGGCCAGCAAAGACCTACTCAAAGGCACTGAAACACCAAGGGGAAATATAAAAGGATACAGAGCCACATCACATAGAGTAGAGAAAGCCCAACAGAGTCTAGTTACAAGGAGAAGCTGGAGCAAAATCAAAGACCATGACGTTTTTACTTACACCTGATCACCATCCACTGTTGTGCTGTGTAACCTGGGCTGCTGGGTGGATGGTGGCTGTAGTAATACACAGGTGAGAGGATGGGGGGATTGCACAACACTCCACTTAAATCCATTCCAGGTGGTTCTCATTCTCTGAAATTCAAAGCCAATCTTTTTTTTTTTCTTCTTTTTTTTTAATGGAGTGGAGATGTCCCAAGGGACCATGGCTCACCACAGGGGCCCCTCTCCAGTCTCCACCTCTATGGTCCCATGGCTTTCCACAGTCCCAGGTCATCTCTGGGGCCCTCACAATCACTACCAGGTGAGAATCCCTCTCACTCTTTCTTCCTCGTTGTTGGGTTTTCCCTTTTTTAATCAGGTCTGTCTGAAATGTCATCAGTCCACTGTGGGCTGTACAACTGTACAGGAGCCCTTATTCGCAAATTAACCCCATCCATGCACATGGCACAGGGAAAGGAGAACACAGTGGAATCTTTGAAGTGGGAAAGGTGCAATGTTACCAGCTTGCAGCACAGAGTTTGGTGTTTGGTATGGAACCTTTTATCGTTACAACAGTCCTTAAAAAGCCCTGCCAAGGCATCTGGTTCATGTTTAGAACTGGAATTGGATCCTTTTGTGTGGCAACTCCAAAAGGCACTAGTCTGAGAAGGCACCGGGTTTAGTCACGGGTGCTCTGTACATGTGAAATGAAAACATACCCTACATGTAGAGTAAAAACATACATGCATATATATGTACATAATATAGACTTAATTGAACATGAAACATGTCTCATGATATTAGCAGACAGATATGGTATTAGTGGCTCGTAGTGGCAAGCAGGGGGTGATTGCACAAAACCTAAACAGCGCTGGCATGGAGAATCTTTTTCCATTCTTCCACGAGTAAATAAAGCACTTCTTGTATTTCAAATAAATTAACGCCATTATCAAAATGGCCCTCTCATTATATAATAACAGAACACAATGTAACAAAAACAAACTAAACAAAGCAAAAAAGATTGAAAGAATTAAGGTAAGGATTAAGGCTAAATTTCCAACTGTTTTAAATGGCACTTTTTTTACACTCTAGTAGTGGTATGTCACTGTTAAAAATCTAAGACAAGCTATCCACGTCAATGTATACTACCACTCTGCAGTCCATTTCACACAGGTGAAAAACTAATCAATCAATTGTTCAAATTACTTTAGGTGGCCACATGCTAGTGACTATACTTCTAAATATTCGTCCCTGCCTTGAGATATATTGGCACTGTTTGGCAGTAGAGGTCAGACCTGATGATCTGGTGGTGTGATCATGTTTATGACTAGTCAGAGCTGCTCCCATTAGTGGTCACATTCTGAGACTAATGTGGACAGATCTTGGGGAACACCTGTAGAATGAGGTGAGCAATGATTGTAATAATCAGTTGACAAAACATATGTCATAAACGTTATTTCAAAAGGATGACTAGTAGCATACACCAACATTAAAATGACTGATTTGCCTTGTCAGTCTCCTATAAAAACTATGTAAGCCTGATCTATACCTGAACAAACAAGTTAGCTAGCAGCTCAGCAAGTTGTCTGAAATGTCTACAACTTCAGTCTTCACTATTGGCCGTGTGGCTCCATGTTGCACATTATTGGCCGTCTTATTACAACTTACAACAAAGATCTGTGTGATCCTTTCATCAACTCAGAACTTAAATAGAAACTTTGCGGTCATCTAGTATTGGAGGGATCCAGCATGAGTCTCCTAGCATGTGGCCAGGTTTAAGTGCGCCAAAATGGGATCAATCTAGACATTATACCTTCAACAATATTAAACCCTCTTATCGTCCTTCTGACCTCATTATGGTGTCGTCATCAATGCCAGCTAAGTTGATTCTGTACACAAAGGCCATTAAAACGGAAACTCACTTAATAAGAATAGCCTATACACTTCAGCATCAGCAATGATGCTTCAAAATCAATATACTCCTCTCTCCATTGGGAGGAGAGGAGGTCATCATCTTTGAGAGGGAGCTCAGGCACCCGGGAATAGGGCGCAGTCCCCTCAGTCAATCCAGTGGTTTGAGGGGTAGGTGCAGTGTAAGTGGTTGACACATCTGGAGCTGCGGGCTTGGAGGCTGTAAGCTGTCGCCTGAGGCCATTAGGTTGACCCCCGGGTCAAACAGCTACATATTGTACGCTGCAGAATGAAGAATCCATATTGAGACACACGGTCGTCTCATGAAAGATTGTTAAGTCTGCATGCTGTGGAATACAGACAGCAGACTGGGGTCACAGTTGGACCCCCCTCACATAGAGCTACATACTCTAGGAAACAAAATCAAGATTGAAGCCCTCTGGTTGGGCTCTCGTACACATGGTTGGGTTAGCAGCTTGCAGCCCAAGGACCCCGGCCATAAGCCCTGTTCACACAGGCCCCGTGTTGTGATGGTGGTAGTTGTAATGGTTGTTTTGCTCTGCGTCTGCGATCTGAAGGCTGGGTTTCCTCTCCGGCTCGTCGCTCTCAGGCTCTGGGCTGGCGCAGCGAGGGGGGCGTTTCTTAAAGAAGTCCGACACAAAGTGAACCTATGGAGAGATGAAGGTTGGTGTTGTTCAGCTGGAGAATAATCTTTCCCATGGAGAAGTGCAAGGGATGTAAAGCATGCAAGGGCTGGGGTGGAAAGTGTGATTGCACATGTCTGGAAGGACCTGTTCATTGCACAGCTGCTCCATGCACGCATACATGTGCACACACACACATACATAGATATATCTGAGTGGAACACACAGGGAGACGCAAGGCCCCTCCAGCCACAAGAAACCATAAAATATTGTGCCCAGGAGGGTCTCAAATTGCGCACAGCAGTCTGAATGCCCAGTCTCACTTTCCAATATGAATCACATGCGAGCGCACACGCACGCACGCACGCACAAGCACAAACGCACACACGCAAACACCTTCAGGAATTCCACAGACATTTCTGACAGCACTTCAATCAAAACAGGGAAGTGGTCAAACAATAAAACACCCAGCTGGATGGTGTGCTCCAGTGGGCCAAACAGCTGTTGCCTAGAGACCTGCCTAGTGTAGGAGACTCCCAGTGAGCAGCAAATGACTTTTGTGAAAATAATTAATCTAAAATATGGGTGTCTCAAATATTGAGTTTAACTTGTAAAATGTTATAATACGCTTTTTGAAAACTGCAGAAAATATAACATTTCACTTACCCTAACCCTAACCCTAACCCTTTTTTTTAGGTCTAGAATTATAGATATTCGTAGTCACTGTGTCTATTCAATAAATCACTATGTAAATAAAGTCAGTGGTGAAGTGAGGGGGGCAGACCACACTTCTCTAAAGAATGTTTTCATGGAGTCAGAAACAAAGAAAACTAAGACTCAAAGTTGTGGTCTGATGTTTGAATAACATTGAACAAGACTGAAGCTAGCTATGCAACCCACATCTCCGTTATGAATGAAACATGGAAATCCAAAACCTTCTTAGTTCTATGGTTTCTGTTGATCGACTATAATCTCCAACACCATTGGAAGAGACAGTGGTTCTCAAAATGGATTCCAGGGACTCTGTGGGTTCCTTTAGACCTGGGGATCAAAATTGGGTCTGTAACTCTGACAGTGTACAAAATACAAATGGAACCAAATGAACCCTAACGGGTTCACTGTCAGAGTTAAAGGAGTAGTTCACCCCCAAAATGACTTTTTGGAGTGGTGAAAGCACTCCCAATAGACAGGTATGTCCGTGGGTATGTCCATGGGTGGGTGGCTGGGTGGCTGGCCGTGTCCGTAGCCTGGCAATACCTTGAGTGGCCACACACAACACACTAGTTAAAGGAGGGGCGCTGTTTTGTGCAGGCCAGGCACACTCAACACACACACACACATACACGCACGCACGCACGCACGCACGCTGCTCAGATTCACCACTCCACTTCGAACCGAGGTTTGATTTTTTCTATTGATAAGTCACGCCATGGAGACTAGAGTTCAATCATATTTTGAGTTTTTTGTCGCATTCCTAAGACAAAAATGTGATAACAATAAATTTACCCCCATTCGTTCCGGATGGGGACCCGTTTCGAAACGGGTCCCCATCCGGGGGTAAATGTACTCGAATCAAATTGTTGTCTTAGGAATGTGACAAATATTATTGAACTCTAATCTCCATGGCGTGACTAATCAATAGAAAAAAAGTCATTTTGGGGGGTGAACTACTCCTTTAAGGGGAGACCTTGACATTTGAAAATTTGAGAAACACTGCTGTAGGACTTCCCAACTTCAAAGAGACATTGGAGAGCAGCACTCACGTTGAGGACAGCGATGAGTGCTCCCTGCAGCAGGCCCACCAGCACATCACTCCAGTGGTGCTTGTAATCAGAGACTCGGGTGTAACCCACGTACACCGCAAAGGCCACCAGGAAGAACTGGATTGTGGGCCGGAGGAGCCTTGCCCATTTGGCCACCAACCTTGCCTGGACGTACAGCTGGAGTGAGAGGGAGAGAGGGAGAGAAGGGAGGGAGAGTAAGATGGATGGATGGTAGTGGTTTAGGGAGAGAGGGTGATGAAGGGCAAGGAGAGACAGACCAGGGAAGGGAACGAGACAGAGAGAGAGGGGAAGTCAAGGGCATGCATAGTGAGAAAGAGCATGTTTATTTAAGCATTCCTTTCTATTTTTCACAAGGCTGTTAACAGATGTCATAAGTGGTTCTTCTGGCCTTTGAAAATGCCCTCTGACCAAACAAGGTAACATCATTCGGAGAAGAGAAGCTATTATAACTGGCATGAGCATCTATTTGAATTGGCATTTGCAGTCAAATGTTGTCTGTTGATAAAGTGGTGAGGTAATGCAGCTTTAAAATGTCTTTAACCTTGAACTTTCAATATTTTCTAGGTAAACTATATAGCATACATTATCAGGCAGGCTCCATTTAGGCTTCAGTCCAGACCCCAGCGATAAAAGAAAAGGAACTTGCATGCATTGCCACTACGTTTAAGTAAAAAGAAAACCTGTTAACTTACAGTAGGTAAGCTTTAAAATTGTGTCTAACTGGAGAAATGTGTTATATCATTATAAATATCATTTAAAATATCCCGTACTATGAACTGAAACTCCTTTTTAAAAGGAGGAAGAGAGGTCTGAAACTGGCAAGGGCACACAGATTCCTGGGGTTCCACAAGCTGGTTGTCAGTGGCGTGGATGTTGGCACTACAGTAGAGCCCCCCTGCCATACAGCCACTCAAACTCAGCACTGAACACTGCAGGACGCTTGTACAGTAATACAGTAGACAGTACATAAGCTGGACATCTGCAAGCTTAGCTCTGTTTACTTCAAGCCAATAACCAAAACACAAACTGCGTGGCACAGTATTTCACAGGCTTTTACAGATTCTAGCCAGTAGTGAAATTTCAGTCTCTTATTTCAACTGCTATTGCCATTTTAGAGGATGACAAATTGCTTTGCTTGGCCCCTTGAAGCACACAGTCTAGCAGCAACGCTTGGCTCTTCATACAGATCCAACCAAGGCCAAGGGCAGTGAACTGGACAGACAAAGGGGCACCGAGAACAGTCCTGGTGCTGCCTTCATCATCTCTGAGAAGTTGCAGCATTTCCCTCCAGATCATTTTGTCTAAGTGTCTACATTCTTCCAATGGAACTCGTGCCTTCTCCTTATATGTCCACAGGCACTGACTCTATGAAATCCTCCCCCCCAACACAACACAACACAACACAATCAGTCCTTTAATACTGATCTAAAAACAGAAACATGACATCAGATGATTCCGTCTGGGCTCTCATGAGACTGATTCATGATGTGAAATGTGTTCCCATGGCGTCCACTCAGTGGATAGAAGGCTTTTGTTCTACTTACCGCTAGGAAGAGCATGCAGTACATTCCAAAGGAAGAGTGACCGGAATAGAAGGATAACCTGGATAAAAACAATAATAAGAACATCAGTAATCCCACCTTTGTTACCACATGAGCTCAAATACCGCACCAGCATGGCATTGTTAACATTAAGTAAAATGAAGGTGTTGCTCAATGCCCCCACCCCTCATTTAACAAACAAAAACACAGTAAAATAACGGACAAACGGACGGACGGACGCACGGACGGACGCACGCACGCACGGACGGACGGACGGAGGGGAAAACATACTCTCCCTCAGCCTTCGGCTGGTGGAGACAAATATAAAATAAATGAAAATGCTTGCGTCTCCTACCTGGACTCTGTGACGTCTCGAGGCCTGCCAGTGCAATTCATCTCAAGCACATATCCCTTGCAGACCTTGGGGGCGCAAACGGACATGAAATTGGGCCTCGGTCGGCCAATGGTAAACTTGGCGAGGTCAGTTAGCGACTGGCTGACGGCTGCCCCAAACAGGAAGGTGCCCAATACCTTGTAGAGGGCAGCTACATACTGGTTAAAGTCAGAGTTGGAGTAGATTCTCTTGCTGTAGACCAAATAGGCCTCTCCAGAGGAGACCTGGGGGAATAAAAGAGGGAAAGGAGAAGACAGAGATGATATTATTCAGACTTTCATTATAGCAGTTTGAGAAGATTAAATATCCTCAAGCTAGAACCATTAAACAACCCCCACCACCCCAAAAAAAAGAAGAGAGAGAGGGAAACGGTTTTAATATCCTGTGTGTCGCAGGACTATTCCAGTACTCCTAACACACAGCACTTTAAGTAACTTTTTTTTTTTACTTTCAGTTATAATAACAATCTGTGACAGTAAACAAAGTCCAGTCCACAACAATTTAGATGTTGATTTCAGTTGCGTTTTGGAAATCCGAAATCCGGAGGCCAGGGAGAGAGAGAGGAAAGAGAGAGAGAGAGCAAGGGACACAGTGGCAACCGGAAAAAAATCAACCCTTGTCCGAAAATAAATACGAAACGGGCGGCAGTGTGCAAACGCGATTGACATAAGGTGAGGTTGATGTTTTTATTTATGTGCCCCGAAATTCGCTCTGATATTCGGCCCGAAAAAAGCAGCAGTGTGCAAAGACCTTAAGGATTAATATTTCTCCCATGAGAGGAGGAACAGGACTTACTATGATGACAGTGCAGGAGATGGTGACAGCAGCCAGCAGGCCATGGGTGATGGTGTCTGGTTTGAGGGGGTACATGATGCTCTCGTCATCACAGTACACCCCTCTCTGGTACGGCCTGAATACAATGTTCATGACGATGAAGGGAAGCGCCGCTACAGTGAGAGTAAAGCAAAACAAGCAGAGCCTGGTTAGCCTGGGTTCAGATCAGGGGTCTTCAACAGGGGGTCTGGGACCCCTAGGGGATCCCCAGAGTTACTACAGGGGGTCCTCCAAATCTTTGAGTGATAGAAGAAAATCTTTCTCCTTTTTTATATTAACCACTTGAACCCTAGCGTCCATATTCTGAGAACTTTAGCCAAAAATAGCAAATATTTTTAGCAAAGAGCTTTGGTGTAGAGGGGAAAAAGAGCAGACTAAGTACAGAGTGAAATGTCAAGTTTATTAAGTATTGACAGTTCAAGTGGTTAAATATCTGAAAACAATAAATTGACAAGAATCCAAAATACACTGATGATTGTGTTGTCAAACAATGAAACTATATGAAATCTATGAACAGGTAGTGGGGGTCCCTACTCCCTGCTTCATCTCTCTCTCAACTAAGAGGTCCTTGGCCTGAAATGTTGAAGACCCCTGGTTTAGATGATCAAAAGGATTATATTTTAAAATGTAAAGAATCTTGTCCAGTTACAGCGATGCTTGATTGAGATGAACGATTAGTGTTTAACAAGATTATGATTATAAGCATGTGGCTAATTCAGGATAATGGAGTCGGGACTGAAAAAACATTATTTTGCGAAAGGAATGTAATCAATAAATAACAGGTCTGTTTTCTTTTCCCCTCTGAGTTTCAGACATGACATCAGTTCCTAATCTGGGAAGTCAAAATGTTTCTCCAAGGTTTGCTAAATTATTTTCCCTCTGCCTGCCCCTGAGCACCTTTTATTTTGAAATGCACAATGATGAACAGCCTGGAGGACCTAAACAAGCAGGGCAAACACTCGCCTGGCAGGGGTTTGCAAAAACAAATGTTGAAATAGTATTTTTACACATGCAAGCTGGCACAAATCACTCACACACACACACACACACACACACACACACACACACACACACACACACACACACACACACACACACACACACACACACACACACACACACACACACACACACACACACACACACACACATGCTTATGTACACTTTTACCAGCTATAACTCTTTAGGGATTTGGGTCATGGTTGTGTGCACACACACAAGCACAAATATAGCTGCCCAACACTCCTGGACGAATAGAGAAATGTCCTTGAGTTATCCTGAGGCATTCATCCCAAAAACCCATCATACACACGCACGCCCGCACGCACGCACACACGCACACACGCACACACACACACACACACACACACACACACACACACACACACACACACACAGTCTGATGTGTGAAGGAAGACCACAGATCAGCCATAAGGAAGACATTAAATGTTCTATACTACAGTTCCTGTTGATTAAGCTCAACTAATGAACACATCTGTCTGCAGATATTACCCTGCGTCTGCTGTTTAAACAGATACAAAGAGTGTGAGAAAGACCTAATTTGCTGCTTAGGGGTGGGGTGTGCTTTACCAACAACCTGGGGCAAACCTTCATGTAGAACCAGGAGTGGAGCAGTGGACCCGGGGCATCTACCGTACGTATATGTGAAGTGAATTCCTCTCACTGAAAACTCCACTCCACCACATGGCAGGCAGACAGCCAGCCTTGGGGCCAGTATGAAAATGCCATGAGGCCGCATGCTAAATGCAAGAAAAACAGTCGTGAAAAAAATCACTGCGCACACTTGAAAAGTGCAGTCTCAAAAGTATTACATTTCTGTGTAAATCAGTGGCACGAACCCCTCCCATTCTTCCAACAAATGTCTGCAGCTGACATAATCCCAGGCGGACTTCCAGGCAGACATATTGATGAGAGGCCAGGAGTCCACTTCCATATATTGAGACTAAATATAAATATACATGCAGATGTTGGTGTTTGGATTCAGTTGAGGTGAACATTCTAAGTCTAAAACACCACCAGCTTTCTCACCCTTCCAAAATCCTGTGGCTTCCCCTTTATGAATGAAGTGGCTCTACAGATGAAATCAACAAAAGATCTTAAATTTCACCTGGATTCACCTGGCTGAACCAAGCATGAATAGAAATGCATTGAAGTTTTGCAACCACTGGCTAGTTATACCATATAATCACTAATAGACATTACGTCTCAGATTTTGCAGGCTGGGGATAAATCTGTTTTTTAAAGGGCAATGACAGAACATTGTTTAACTTTCTCATACTAAATAAACTTCCTCGTCATCATATATTATGCACAACATGGGGTCTTTGCTGTTATCTGACACAGTATGTTGCCAAGGTGACATCAGATGAAGACTGACATTGTTTAGTGGCACACCAACTGCGCACATGTTCCCGCACAGACACCAGACAAAGAGCTGTATTGACTCATTGGAGCTGTCCAAGGACAGGAAAGAAGAAGCTTTGTGTTAAGGAGGGAACAACAGGATAGACACATATCATTGTACGGCCAATCCAAGTAACCTAACCTTGGAGGGGTTGGACAACAGAAGAGACAAACAAGTAATGGGTAAAAACGAAAATAGAGTTGCTGGGTCATTCAAGATAAGATGATTCACAACTCAAATCAACTCAACTCAACTCAACATCTATTTTTATAAAACCGATAGTACCAATCCATGATTCTGATGGTTTCCGTTTAGTGTGATAAAACAGACTATAATCTACTCTAAAATCAGCTTATATCAAACACAGGTCAGGTGCGTTAATACTAAACTGATCCAGAGTATCCGTATCAGTAGCTGAACGAGGGAAGGAGAGCGCTTGTTTTCCTCACAAGCAGGAGGACGGCGAGTGACTCATCCGTCCCAAACCATCTGTGCTGGATTCTCGGCTGAAAGGCTGAGAGTTTACATGGGAAGTTCGCAGACGTAGTAGCTAAATCTGTAAAATGACAGCGCATCTCAAGGAGATCAATATTCATTCATTGTGCTGCCTACAGAACTTATCATCGTAGAAGGGTGAGACTGCCGTTGACAATTTAGTTGTTTAAATTGTATCAAGAATACAAGCCATGTACTGTATGTACACTTAGTGTTTTTAAAATAAAACTTTGTAAACCTACAATTAAAATGTTAATGTGAGTAATTTCAGTATTCTTTATTCTGTTATTTTTATATATTATTTTACCAACAAGAGGGTTTAGCCGCTACGGAATGTTTGTCTTGGAGAATTCTAGTTGAACGGTGATGCACTTTGTCTTATGACGCTGTTTTACCTTCTCTATCAATAGCCTAAGTCGGACGCGACAACATGCTTGGTTGTGATTACCAGTATACTACAATTTGTGTTGCAGACACACACGTATTCAATAGCTAGAGCAGGGGTGCCCAACCAGTCGATCGCGGTCGACCGGTAGATCGCGGGCTGGTTACCAGTGGACCGCGAGATGATTTCAAAGAAATAATTTATTAATTCGGGGGGGGAGGACATACATCGGGCGTTTCAGTGAAACGACTCCGAGCGAGTGGATGATGTTGACTGAACTCAACTCAACGTGTAGCAGAGCATGTGAGCGGAGTGGAGCGGCAACTAAAGCCGCTCCGCGCTCCAGAGGGCTCTTGTCCCGCTCGCTCATCGCTCTGGTCGGCCACCGCACCGCTCCGCTCCCCGCCGCTCCGTCGCTCCCGTTGATTTTCGCATTTCTCGCTCCGCGCTCGCTCCACGCTCCGCTCAGGGTCGTCAATCAGAGTCACCAGCCAAAATAAAAAAAGGATTTTGCTACCATATGCGAAACACTTTCTCCTTTGCTTTGCACAACAAGTGTTCCCAACACAAATGCCTGCGGTAACGTTACGTGAGCCTCGGCTTGATGGAGACCTGCGTTCACTGTTACAAAAGACGCCATCTAATCTAAGGCATTGTATTTTTTAATAAGACGGGCAATATTAAATCCAGCTGGTTATTGATTAATCACCACAACCGAGAGACGGAGGCGAGTCGTGGCGTGTGTTTTTCAATCAGTCTCACTTGAATTCGTATCCGTTGACTGGCTGGTGATATATAACTTAACTGACACAAGGTAGGCTATGTATTATAAACATAGCCTACGTGTGTGGATGAGTGAAATCGTGATAAAGGGAATTCTCTGTCTGTTCTCCTCTCCATCTCCGCGGTGCCAACAAGGCTTCACTGCACTAGTAGGCTACTGCGCACGGCTCTGTTTTGTTGGAAACATGCGGCGCGCGGCCCCAATAGGGTCGGCTTGGAGCGGAGCGGAGCGGAGGAATGGAGCGGAGGAAATTCCTCGCTCCAAAGCCGCTCAGACCCTTATTATAGCTCTATGGCTCAGACCCATTTGAATTTGGATCAACCTACCTGTGTGAGTCTGCTTTTTCTCACATGAAGTTCATCAAGTCAAAGTACAGAGCCACAATGACAGATGAGCACCTTGTGGCCTGCCTAAAACTTGCAACCAGCTCATACAACCCTGACTTTGACAAGCTAGCCTCCTCTTCCCAGTGCCAGGTTTCCCACTAAGGTAGAGAGACTGACATGGAATAAAGGACAAAAAAAAAACTATAAAAAAACTATAAAAAAAAAAAAAAAAAAAAGAAGAAAAAAAAAAAACTAAACTGTGTTGTCAGTGCATAATATGCAGAGTGTGCAATAAATGGTCATGCTGTCTGTATGCCCAATGTGAGAAGTTGCAATCGTTTCATTCAATTACAATTCCTACTATACAGTATGATTACAGTACAGTACAGTGAGTACAATGTTATAATATCTATTAATATTTTCTGTTTTTTACATGTATATTGAATGGGTGTTACGGTACATTTTGGGCTGGTAGCCCTCAGCTAGGTGGCACATTTTCAAAGTAGACCTTGGGTCAAAAAAGGTTGGGCACCCCTGAGCTAGAGCAACACAGACTGTACTCAATACGATATGATGGCTGCTAGGCGGATGCGGTTATGCGGACAAGTATAATTTGGTGGACAAGTATAATTTGGTGGACAAGTATAATTTGGCCTTAACCCATCCTGCCTATTAGGAGCAGTGGGTAGCTACTGAACAGTACCCAGGGAGCAGTTAGCGCAAGGACACTTCGTCGTGACGGAAGGGGCCAGATCCCCTGGCAAACAAATGTACATTTAGCTCCTAAGCCTCATTAAGGACGGTTAGAAAATGAAAATTATGGGGGAAAAAAATTATTGAGGGAGAACATGGGACCAATATAAAAACGTATTTTGGAGTGTAAGAGCATACAATTGATACAAACTTTGCAGCCCGTACATTATAGAAGTATCTTTGTAATCCACTCAATTTGGATTATTTAAGATTTTTTTTAGCCTAAAATTCAGATTTCTTTGATGATGAAAGTGTGGCTGAATCGCAAATCGCAGGGGTGGGAGTTATGAAAGACTGTTAGTTGTCTCTGTGTGAACAGCAGAAGCTGGGTGCCACCTGTTACAGCGAAGGCCGGCAGCTTCCCACTGGCTGCCACCAAACAAGACGCCTGCTAGAACATTGTTTACACAGCTACATACTGGCCTTGACAGGCGGTGGTAAACTGGACAAACAAAGCCTCATATTCCAACCATTTCCCTCTGAGTGCCACCAATCCTGTCCATGATGGGCCACAAGACAATACAGGGGTTCTCCAGCTCAGCTCACGTCCTGTCCGAGGGGACTCCAGGGACTGTAAGGAGACAGCGGGACAGAGGTGGCCTGAGGTAGATGGCTGCATCCTGCCTCCAGCTGCAAAGGACACCGTCAAGAAACAACCATTTTCCTGTCCCATCCCCCGTGGCTGGACGTGAGTCAAACGGAGACATCGGATATGCAAGGGTTTCTATTCTGGATTTATTGTGATTGCCGCTACTCCAGCATAAACTCAGATGTTCCTTTACTGATAATGTCTTTCTTTGTTTCTAAAAATGTCTGACCGCAGCGAAATAAACACAATATTATCTCAGTGAAAAACAATACTGTAAAAGCACAGATAAGACTACAATAATGAACTATTGAACTTTCAGTGAACGTGTCCTTCCAGAGGCTGTGCCATTGCCAAGTCTCTTCAAAACATTATTTCAATATGGAACGTGATTGAAATTTACACAAGCTGTCAAAGACCCTGAAACATTATTTGAAAGCATAACATTATCAGGGAGTTTACATTGCTGGACATTTGAAATGAAAACAAACCTTGTCCTCGAAGGGCTACTGTGTTGATTGCTGTTATTACTGAGAGGGACATGGTGACATGAAGAGTATTATGTCACGAGACCTACATGGAACGGAATGTCCACATTTAGTAAAATGTTGACAATGCGGGCAAATACATTGGAAATGTACAGTAAGCTAAACTCAAATTCTGGTTTCCACCCCTATACTGTAGTACCTCAATGTATATCCGGTTTGTTTAGCAAATGCATAAGACTACATAGGAATATACTATATATACAGCAATTATTTTCAGTTTCAGAGCTGGTCTGGTCAAAATCAAGGAAAAGTTTATTTGCTTAACATGGCAAGTGTTGAAAGTCACTATAAAAATGGCAGGAGTGTAATTAATTCCACATAGGAGTCACAAAGTAAGTCCCAATATTTTATGAAGCATTTAACACTTGCCAGGGCTGGACCATTAATCACAGTGGAGTGGTAGAAAAATGTAGGGCTTTGTAGAAAAGCGTTAGCACCTACCGACACACGTGTTCATTTAACTCAAGATTGTACAAATTAAATCAACGATGAAGATAACACTGTGTAAATTAAAAAAGTTATTTTCAATAAAATTGCATAACTTAAACTTTGGGGATACAGGAAATTAGTTTTTGTATCCTTCTTATACTTTTATTTTTGACATTTCAGACGTTGAAATGTCCATCCATCCATCCATGGATTGTTATCACGGTAGAGGATTGTTATCACGGTAGAAAGTCACTGTTTCCGACGGTATGGCAGACTTGGAGGTATCGTGGTATCTCTGCCGAAAAGTTGTTTTGAATGACCGCAGTATGCATTACACAACCACTGTATTGCAGTTATTGCACCCAGCCCTGGACCGCACCAATGCAACTCCTTGCAAATAGTCGCAACTCCTTGCAACAAAACGGTTTTAAGGCCATGCCACACCAATGCAAATCCTTGCAACGGCCATTGGGGATAATGGTTGCAAGTAATTTCCAAAATAAGGAAAAATCTATAAAATAGCGAGGCACTCTGCGATTAAATAATTGTTTAATCAAAGGCACAGTGTGTTAAAAACCTAATACACCGATATTCCCCTTACCAATTCCATTAGATTAGATCTAATGACAATGTTATTATTGGATAGATATGCCAGTTTGCTAAGGTTATATCCTTCTATAAATTTGCAAAATATGTCTGAGTGTACCTGTCCTCTGCGCATCTCGCTTGGCTTGGTGGTGCACAAAACAGCCTAATAGTTTACTTAAATCACAGCACCTGGCCTCAAATAACCCCTTTCCTAGCTTGTAAGAACTGTGTACATTCATAACGAAGCATTGATTCAACAAACACTTGAAATTACCATGTCAAACAAATCTACAAGTTTGGATCAAAATAATACTGGTTCTCAGATGAAGTTGCCCAAAAAGTCTGGGCTGCTGTCCTAGGCAGAATGAATAGTATGCCCTGAAGTGTGTTTGTGTGTGTGTCACGAACATTACCACAGCAAAAGAATATCTGAGAGACTAACCAGCATCTCTCTTGAAAAACAGACAGACAGATAGACAGACACAAACACATGCACGTACTCCTTGCAGACAGAAATAGAACCACGGACAGACAAAATAGGTCTTCAGGATACCGCAAGACAATCCCACAGCCCAAATTGAACCTGTTCCAAAACTGCCTCTGCTTAAAGACAGAGCCAAGTTCTTTGCCTTGAACTCCGAAAACCCCATGTCCTTGTGTATAGCTGTCTTGTGGAGAAAAAGCCAAGTATTACACAGGAAAGGAGGGCAGAGGGGGTGCTGCCTGGCGGTTCTGAGCCCACCCGTCTTACAGACACCTGCCTCCACAGCAGAAGGAAACACTGCACGTTTGGAATGCAGCCAGGAAGCAAATCTCCGACCGCCACTCACAGATCCCCTGCCTGAGCCCCTAATGGGAGACCTGTTTGAAGTTGCAGGATGCAGATCTCATATTTCCTGTCTCAGATTAAAGAAGGACGCATTTCAGAGGCTTTTTCCCCCATTTTGGAACATTTAATGCCTCTTATGTGAGTTGCCCACAAATTCACTTCCATTCACTAAGGTGCCTGGGTGTCTCCCTTCAGCTGAATGAGCATTATAGTAGAGGTCAGTATAGAGACAGAGAGGTAAGTAAATGATCATTATGTCAAAAGGCTCTCAGAAACACAGAGTCAGTGCCAGTCAGAAGAGGATTGTACGGTACGTGGTACATATCTATCAATTATACAATGCCTACCTACCTAAAGTTAATCTTCTCCGGGGACTGTGAAAAGTCTTGCCCTCCAATGAACTTCATCTCCTGTACAAAGTCATTCATTCCTCTTTCCCTGGCACTTCCTCTTGTCAGTCTGCAGTTCCTGCTTCTTCCCACACACTTCTTTGGCTGTTGTAAATATAGAGGCCTCAATTGAGACACTGCTTTATTTAGCAGGCAGATGTGCAATTACTGAATGATTTGGACCAGAGTCTCACTATCTGAGCTTCCACTTGCCAGGTCCTCTTTTCCTACAGTAGGCCTATGTCTCAGCTTTCCTCTCTGTATTGTTTTCGCTCATCTGGATGGCTGAATACCTTTAATGGTCTAACAGTTACTTAGCTAAGTTCCAAAACCTAAAGCACCCATGAAACCACCTAGACAGACACAACAATTCACAATTTTAAGATATCATACACCCTGCGATTTCATCATGCATATTCCTGGGAGGTCGTCTGGTCTTGTGTGTATATTTGTGGGGCAAGATGTAGGTGAGAAGTGATCGACTTAGTGTAATAGAGCATGAGAGTGCTAGTTCTCAACTTCATTTCATCAGAGGAGAATATTCTCACGAATTGCTTGCTCTAGAGAGAGAACATATTCATGATATGTCTTGCCATCATTCTTTATTGAAGCCTCTCACCACCTCCCTGCCCTTACATTGCATCCCAGTGTGGATGAGGCAGGACTACAATCGCCCTCTCTCTCTGTCTTTCTGACTCCGTCCCTTAGGTTAATCCTTATGTATCGCCGTCTCTATAATATTGGTATTGCGGGAGGAAACCTGCAGTGCCCCAGCAACATTACTGACATTAACAGATTGCATTAAGTGCTGTAAACACACAACTAAAGCCCCTCATTCCTTCTCTGTCTCACCCCTGGACAAGCTGGACTGACTAATGTGGAAGGTATGTGCTGAGCCTACAACCTCAGTCAGTGTCGGTCTCTGGAATTCTAATTCACACGAGGAACGCCCAACCTCCCCAGTCACACCAAATCCTGCTCTTGCTGCCTATTCTTGATGTTTAATCCCGCTGGCTCGCTCCTGCCGCCGTGTACGCATGCTGAGCACCAAGCAGGGTAGAAGTAAAGAGGGCATGTGGGAGGGATGGAGGGTGGGCAGCTAAATCTGGTTGGGCAATCAAACAGTCTGGTTTTTGGGAGATCAAAGAAATGGGCCACACAGGTTTAGGCCCAAAGAAAACATGTATAGTAGGAGCAAAAAAAGATTGCCTGCTTGTATATGCAACAAATTACATTGGTTTCAAGGTTCTCTAAAAGCCATTAACATTTGGTAATTATAATAGCCTTAATACGCTGTAATACTTGAAAAAGGGGAAAAGATCCTCCTCAGATCCAGAATATGTTAGCCTTCACGTGTGCTTGTTGAAAGGGCTCCAGTTTCCATGACAGAGCTCTCTTGGGGACAACAATTCCCATCAGTGTCATCGATGCATTTCTCTGAGAACCCAGCTCAATCCGTCTTCCCAACACAGACACATGAGAGCTCTTACTCCCCAGAGAGACACTGAAGCATGTATAACTCGAATCTGTGTGTCAACAAGGTCAAGGAACATGGTGATATTTTGATTAAGCCAAAATGTAACAAGATGAAAACATTATATGCTGAAAGAGTCTATAAATCAGTCATGTGACCAAAGAAAATACTGTTTGTTTGTGGCAGTCATGAGCGAAAAGATAAAACCATACAGTGAGTCATACTACGCCAACACCAAATTCATGTGCAATATTTTTCAATTTGGAGAACAGACAGAGCTAGGGTCCTAGTGTACTGTGAGTTCCCAGTTCCCAGCCTAATGGGTAGTGTGTTGAACAAAGTTAGCCCCACACCCATGAAAAGTGACCAGGGGCTTGTAACTCCAAAAATGCCCTTAACCCATTAAGACCAGAGGCAGATTCTATAAATGTTATTTTTCCGAACGTATGTTTCTATATCAGTGGTGGTGCTCAAAAGGGACCCCCAGAAGCAAAAAAAAAAAATTACTTAAAAAAGGTTTTGCACAAATGTTCACTTTTACTCCACTACAATTATTTGAAAACTTTAGTTACTAGTTACTTTGTGGATTTGTATTATTATTACAAAACATACATTAACCATTTCAGCCCAATTTAAAATGTGCTCAACATGACTTGAGCTTGTAGATCTTTTATTTTCAAAATATTTTTTTAATACATTTTAGACATGATAGCTTGTGAAACAGGACATTCTGCATAATGAAAACTTTAACTTTTGGTACTTTTAAGTATATTTTGATAGCAATAATTTTTGTACTTTTACTGAAATATTTGTTTTTACTACCAGAATTGTACTTGGAACAGAGTGTATCTACATTGCACAGCGCTTTTTCCACCACTGCTGACTTCAGAATGACTCACCTGGTAAGGAACATTTAGTAACATTATCTCCACTATCAGCTGTCGTCATCATCATGCACAAATGATTCCTACACACGTGAGCGGTATGGAAAATAGAATACTTAGGGGGAAATCTCTTTATGTTCCGCCACAGTGTGTGTGTGTGTGTGTGTGTGTGTGTGTGTGTGTGTGTGCGTGCGTGCGTGCGTGCGTGCGTGCGTGCGTGCGCGCGCATCAAATTATGAAGTTGCTTTTAACAAAACAGGTTTGTTACAAAATAATTCACAGAGAACAACTGACAACAACAGCAGCAATAACAACTGTGCCCATATCTGGGCTTGGGGCGATTTAGTCACATAATATTTTCTCCTGTGTATTATGATAATCCACACCTCTCCATTACTTTTCACATCACCTGGAGTCAGTGAAACTCAATACAGCAAGTCCTACTCCTGTCTCCTGTGACTTCTCTGTAGCCTACCTCGTAGTCGTACCTACTACTGCACCTTCAACTATGCTGTAGACACAGGGAGAGGTTAACCTCAGTCCTTCCCATGTGCATTCAGCCAACACCCTCCATCTATTTGTGCTGAGTGTAGGCTTACATAGACAGAGAATGAGAAAAAGGAAGAGAGGGATACATGAAAAAAAGAAAGAAAGAAAGAAAGAAAGAAAGAAAGAAAGAAAGAAAGAAAGAAAGAAAGAAAGAAAGAGAAAGAAAGAAAGAAAGAAAGAAAGAAAGAAAGAGAACACTGACCACAAATACAAGTCTAAAACCAAGATCTGAGGAGCTTGAGAAAGACTGAGTATCCCTGATGATGAATTCCACAGGTTTCCCAGCTGCCAACAAGTAGGGTCATTAGAAAGCCAAAAATCTGGACCTTATCTAACATATAATTTTCCGAATGTCTGTCCGTCCGTCTGTCTGAGTGTCCGTCTGTGACAGTGTTTCTCCTCAGTGGCTGGAGCAATTGATCTGAAATCGCATCACCATTAGCATATGAACACACCTGACATAACTGTGAAGCCCGTTTGTCACTTTCACAAATCGTATGCTGTATAATTGCATTTTTATGGTGTATCTATATCTATTTAGCCTACAGTACCTTTTGTGACCACACATGTTAAGGGAGGGGCGCTGTTGTTCAGGCCATGCACAATCACACACAAACCCACACACACACACACACACACACACACACACACACGGGGGGGGGGGGGGAGTGTGTGTGTGTGCAGGCGGGCAGGCGGGCGGGCGGGCGGGGTGGGGGGGTTGGTTCTGGCCCTGTTACAGATGTGGTCCAAAATCATGCAGATCGGTACACAGTATCTCTGTAGCCGTTAAATGGAACGGGTATTTCTTACATTGATGCTCCTACATATTAGCATGCAAGCACCAGTTAAAGTTACTTTCCATCCCTCATATACTGTGTGCACAGTGCACATCCCATAATCCACACACTGCACATCATTTCGGAGCTCATATCTTTGAACGGGTAAGGGCTAGTGTTAAATAAATTAGTGAACTACGCCCTGTCTAGGTCAACTGCTATGTATTATATTTCTTAATTAAGTACTTGCAACACAGTGAGTGTCAGTGCATATATAAAAGAAAACCAGCCACAAGGTTAGGGTTAGGGTGTCAAAGAGTGCTGAATCACATGTTTGAGTTGTGTAGACTATACAAAACAGCAAGGGTCAGCGATCCTAACTCCAAACCACACTTTAATATAGGCTGTCAGTCTATTACATTAATGCTAAGTTACTATTATGGGTGAACTTGAAGCAACCTCACATAAATCATTGACAAGAAAACCATTGGGTCCACTTGATTTTATTATTTGGGAGTGGAGATAGTCAAAGGGAGAGTCAGTGGGTGGGATTGGGCCGTCAAGATGTGCCCATATATACGTACAATCTAACTAATTAACTACTGCCCCCAAAATCCCAGACGTATGACAATAACATGGTTAAGCTTAATATAGCCTACTGTACACTTCTATGAGGCAAAGAGAGTGATAGTAGTAGGGATGGGCCGATGTAAAAATTTCATATCACGATTATTGTGGCAAAAGAAATCGCGATTTACGATATTATCGCGATAATCAAAATCCATTATCCTATTTTTTGGCAAAGACATTTGATAGAGAGTGAAAAAAAGACTGTATCAAGTACGTATATTATAAGTACCTTTTACCAATTATAGAGGGTTTAAGTGGTACTGGATATGCAGCTTGGCAAATAAAAGGTGAATTGATCCCAGTGCATGACAGAGGATGAAATCACGATAAATTGAATCTCCGCGATACGATTATCGTTGAGTGTTTTTCATCACGATAAACGATAATATAGCTTATCGTCCCATCCCTAGATAGTGGTCGTCTTCCCATGGATGCATACAGTGTTCAACTGCCTCCAAGTGCAATCCCCACAGGTTTATGTAGCCATGGAGCCGATCCCATCAGGCGGCCTCTCTTCTCGCTCAACAGCCACCATCTCACCACACAACAAACAACACAAACATGACAGATCAAGTTGCTGCTAGAGTCCATTATGCAATAAGTGTCTCTGGTATCACTTGTCGAAAGCAACTGATTTTCAATCAAACTTCTACTTGGAAATGTGTGTGCAAGTGACATTATCATGTAATAGAGCATGAATTAAACGTTACTTTTCACAGCAAGCACGCACACAGCCCCTGTTATGCATACATAATATATCACTATCTGCTAAACTTAATACCAATTTACTGTATTTTGTGTAAAAAAATAAAATGAACATAGATAAATCACTGATGGCCTTGCTTTAATTTACTTTATAGAATATATGAAAAATGTATACCAATAGCTAGAGTTATTTTTTATTTTCTTTGAACACCAAGCAGAAAGCTCACAGCCACCATGTCAGACAAATTGACAAACATCTCTGAAGATGCTGCAGATTGAATTCTGGGTGATGGAGGGGGAAACATTATCCAAGGTTCCTTTTTATGTGGCACCTTATGATTGTGTTGGCTGCAATATATTGTATAGAAAATGTATTATGTGAGTCAAACAGGAGAGGATTTGATCCTGACAATATTAACTTGGGTATGAATTATTCATTAAAAATGTCTTTCATCATGGACCTATATAATGATCTAAAACAGGGCTCTTCAACATTTTAAGGCCAAGGACCCCTCATAGATTCCATATAGTTTCACTGTTTGACAGCACGATCATCAGTGTATTTTGGATTGATTCATGTCAATTTGTGTTTTCAGATATTTAACCACTTGAACCGTCAATACTTAATAAACTTGACCTTTCACTCTGTACTTATTCTGCTCTTTTTCCCCTCTACACCAAACCTCTTTGCCGAAAATAGCCGATCTACAAGCTCAGTGAGCTTGTAGATCTGCTATTTTGGGCTAAAGTTCTCAGAATATGGACGCTAGGGTACAATTGCTTACCGGTAATATAAAAATGTCAGAACAATTTGGAGGACCCCCTGTAGTAACTCTGAGGACCCCCTAGGGGGTCCCGGACCCCCTGTTGAAGACCCCTGATTTAAAATAACCTAAGCAGTGACTACACATTCTATTAATACAGCCCTACAGTACAGAAGGGTGTCCATGATCCGTTACAGCCCAATAGGATCTTTTATAAATTTACGTTATGTTTACAAAATAAGTTAAAATAAAAATAAAAATAACTGTCTGCAAAGCAAACAGGACCATAAACATGTTTATAGTGCCATTGCCAACTGTGGAAGTAGAACATTCTTTGAGCGATTCTTGGCAGACAAAATATTGAAGAATAAAGGGGACACAGACATGCATATCAAATTTCCATAAACAAACATTCAGCTTCCTGAAACTATGTAAAATGCTGCAAAGTCAGCCAGCACTGCAGAAAATGGCGTATGATAGCAGCAGAGTTTCTAATGGTGTATCTAGCATGTCAACAAATTTTACCTATAATTTGCATGCATGTACAGTAAACACAATAAATGGACGACAGTCTGGCTTCAAAGTATGACACTACCAACCACACAAGTAGACATGCAATTATATAATTTGCTTTAAAAGAAACAGTTTAGGCTTTCACAATGTCAGGTAAGAAAAAATGGTAAAGGGTAATTTACAATGTTTATGAAATTTAAAGATGCCTCTCAACAACACCACACACTGATGGAGTTGCTGTCCTGTGGACAAAGCAGGTTAAACTAAGCAATGTTTCTCAAAGTGGGGTCCTTGAGGGGCTAAATGATAGGTCTATTATAGGAACCAAATGGACCCTTATGGGTCTGCAGTAAAGTTACATTAGTCAACTTCTTGAAAAACGGATGTTAAAATAAAAATAATGTTTCAAAAATATTTTATAAAAGATTAAGCTTCATAGCCTATATGTGTTTCTATTCAAAAATAATGATAAAATAATAATTTTGGCCATTGTCAGGCTGACTTTGTTTACATCCCTTATCAATCCATGTAAAATAATAGAAGAGGGATGATTAAATTGATTATAAATTGCGGTCCCAGAGATAGAATTTTAGAAATACAATTAAATGGGGGGCTGTAGACTAATGCATGTCAAACTGGGGGTCCTTGTTGAGAATCACGGATAGAGCCGTAAAAATCTTCTCTTATGGGGGTCCCTGGTGTATCTTTAATTTCAAATGGAGGTCCACGGGCTAATAAGTGTAAATTTGAGGGGACAAGACATGAAAAAGTTTGAGAACCACTGGGCTAAAGTAAAACTAGCACCTCAAACTAAGTAAAAATAAAAGAGAAAAGGATAAAGTAAACACAATAATTGGTGTAGTGTCACGCTCATAAAAACGTGTTGACAAACAGTGCGGTTTGACCACAGTAAAGTAAAAAACATCACGCTCGTAAAACTAAAGCATGGGATGCACTGTTGTGACATCCTACCTACTGCAGGTAACCTAGCATATATTAGTGTACAGAGTGTCCACAACTCACCAACCATCACGCACAGCACGTCCATCAGCACGTACAGCTTCTTCTTCCTCAGCTCTTTCATGTTCCCGTCTGTCTCTTCTTCACGCCACGAAGGTTAAAAAAGAAGTCTAGCCTAATAAACAGAACTATTATTTTATGAGAGGTCTACTTGCATGGAGTCCATTTGCGCGCTCGCTCGCCTTGGGAGTAAAAAAGAAAATCTGCAGACTATGCAAATAAACAACCTGTAATGACGAGTTCTTCCGGTATCCTCTTCCTACCTGGCCAGGGAGTGACAACCAGAGGTGTGTTTATTTCAAAGAGGAACACTCTTAGTTTTTAGAACACTCTTTTAGACTAGATTCATGACCAGACGGAGAGGCATTTGGCTCTTGCGCCTCTACACGACACTCCAGCTGCAATGATCCCTCGATTTCACAGCGCTCGAAGTGCCCCAGAAAAACCAATGAGTCTTTACTTTACTACTGCTGCACAGCGTACTGTACACAGCAACACAGCACAGCACAGGCAGTGGAATGATCCCTCCTCCCCGTCCAGACTTCCTAGCCTGGCTCCCCTCTGTCTGTCTGTCTGTCTGTCTGTCTGTCTGTCTGTCTATTGCTGAGTGGTGGAAAAAGTACTCGCATATCTTTTGTAAAATAAAAGTATCAATACCAGTGGTATTGATACTTCTATTTTACAAAAAAATATGTGAGTACTTTCTCATAACCTTAAAAAAAAACCTAGTAAGTAACACTTAAGTAATAGGTCTACATTAGTTAACTATTACTATTACATTACTTAAAAAGTGTTACCAAAATATGTAGGCCTAAGTACTTTTTTATATTGTGGTATTATACCACAATTTAAAAATACAAGTTACAAGTGAAAGGCCTGTGTTCAAAAAGTTAGTTGAGAAAACGTACACAAGTATTGGCTTCAAAATGTAGGCTAAAAGTACCAACAGTAAAAGTAGCCTACTAAAATGTTTGAAGATAGATCTACAAGCTCACAATGCCTCGCATCGCGACACATGGCGACCTTGATGTAGATCGGCTAATTTCAAATTGCCGAAATGTAGGTGTAGGCATATATTTTGTATCAATCTAGCCTAACTATAGTAGGCTAAGTAACTAAGGTTTTCATATAAATGTATCCTAGTGAAGAAAGTAGGCCTACAATATTTGGAGGCGACATGTAGGCTAGTGGAGAAGTAAAAGTATTACTCTTGTAGCCTAAAGTACAAATAACTCAAAAGTGTAGGCTACTGTACTTAAAGGGGAATACCACTCATTTTCAACTTTGATCTATATGTCATTAATATACCTTAGATTTGTTGTGTGGAAATAAGAAAAAAGTCCCCCCTTCTGTGTTGCCTATTACTGGAGGATTGATTGTGGAGTCATGTGATCAGTGACATCATGAAGATGTACTCTGAAAGCTCACATGATCAGATCAGATCACATGATCAGATCAGATCACATGATCCCACAATCAATCCTCCAGTTCAGACATACCCCTTTAAGTAAATGTACAGTTACTTTCCACCACTGCTGTCTAATATGCACTCCGTCGTACGATGGTGTGTGTCGCTAGCCGGAAAATAGCCGATCTACAAGCTCAAAATGCATCCCATGATCCGTGGAATGTAGGCTACACGGATCATCTCCCATCTACGAGAGAAATATTTAAAGTTTTTACTCATTCAGACTCTGAACTGTGAAGCCTGATTGAATCAGGCTTTATCTGACCCTGCTTGGTACACTCAAGCATGATAAGTAAATGGACAACAATTTGTAATTTAGGCCTACTTTGTAATCCACCGTTAGCTACATTAAAATGATAAAATGCAATGTTTTTTAAACACAATTATTAAATATAGTTATATTTGTGAAACGAGATAAAGTCATTTAAACAAGCAAAATAAAACAAGCTAAATAAACTTGAAATTCTGGCACTGAATAGGCCTACGCTATATATCTGCACTGCAGTGAGTCTACTCTGGCTGCAAATAAGGAATGACATTTAATTTTGTTTGCTTGCTTGGTTAACTGTCTGGACTTGTTCCCGTCATAAATACTGTGACTGTCATAGATATCCTCACTCTAGGATCACTACTACTTCTCTCCATGATTAAAGGCAATAAAGGTTCAACAGTTTATAGAAAACAGCTCTCGAATTTAGCTCTAGTTGAGACAGGATAAACCTAATTCATTGATCATCCTCAGGATTCAACCAGTCCCATGGGACTCCATTCTGACTGACAATCTGAGGCTTATAGTCTGGGCCTGACTAATAAAACTAAAAGGGGTCTCAATGTACCATTACAGACATTAATCAGAACTCGGCAGTAGAGTGAGTGCATAAAGCGGTGGCCCCATGCTGGTCACCATGGGCCCAACTGTAGATACATTAAAACTACAGGGAGGACAAAACTTCCAGCCTTGCACAAGCAAAAAGACTTTTACAAGTCCTGCTGGGACAGTAGAATTAGCATGACTTAACACCAGCATGACTCCAAACCAAAGTGCATTGCCTCAGGCTGCCAGGATCCGGCTGTTTCAGCATCAGCATGATATCGATTATTTGGCTATCCCTTAACTCAGTGTTATCTTATGTCTCTAAAAGTGTGAGCTATTCTGCACATATTTTGCCTACAAACATTTAAGAATAAAAGTAACCTAATTGATTGTAGTCATACAGAAGGTCACAGCACGAATAAGGTCACAGCAGTGAATTGTAATCAACAGAAACAACAGCTGGCAAAATACCCTGTGGTAGTAGGATATGCATATCATATAATATCTTAATATAAAAGTTCATCAGTAGGACATTTCACTCCTGACACAGAATACATTTAAAAGTGAGAAGTCATTGCCCCCTTCTGGTTGTTTATAGCAATAAAACGCTTATTTCAGACTGGAATAATGTCTTCTCTCTCACCCACTGTGTGTGTGTGTGTGTGTGTGTGTGTGTGTGTGTGTGTGTGTGTGTGTGTGTGTGTGTGTGTGTGTGTGTGCGCGTGCGTGCGTGCGTGCATGCGTGCACTGTGTGTGTGTGTGTGTGTGTGTGTGTGTGTGTGTGTGTGTGTGCGTGCGTGCGTGCGTGCGTGTGTGTGTGTGAGAGAGAGAGAGAGAGAAAGTTGACAAATTAAAAGACTATATAAACATAAACATAAAAAAAAAGCTTTCCTAAAAACACTTGACATTGCAATACGT
Source organism: Nannobrachium achirus (assembly GCF_963921795.1). Lineage (NCBI taxonomy): Eukaryota > Metazoa > Chordata > Actinopteri > Myctophiformes > Myctophidae > Nannobrachium > Nannobrachium achirus. The sequence goes on along the minus strand of NC_137810.1, from coordinate 23,519,051 downwards.
GCTTAAATATGCAGGTAATCATAGGTGAATTGCATTTAAAAAAAATTCAAATGATAATGGAAATTCATATTTCAACATCTTGCTTGTGTTATAATAAACATATTATTGATTCTTTGGCAAATGAAATATGTATGCGGATGAAGCATTACAGTTTCCATTGTGGCTAGAGAAGAATGTACAGCAAGTCTCCCTTGTGTTTTTTGTACATATGCAGATTTACTGACTTACAGATGTAACAAATAATATAATTAAGTTATTTACTTGAAACTTCTGCATTGGAAATGTTGGTGGTTTTGCCATCTGGAGAGAGCATAACAAATTGTCACAATTTCCAATGCAGGAACATCACACATAGAGCTGACCATGAGTGAAGCAGGGTGATGGATGATAGATCATAATTATTGGGAAGAACATTTCTATGGGGTGAAACGTAGTCTAATTATGATCTATGGGGGTTGGTTGAATGCTTGGTAGGGATGTCAATAGAGAGGTTGTGCTATGCACAATTTCAGCAGTGTGACCTAGGGTGTGGGCTGTTTTCGAGGGGTGTCCAACCGTCCATAGTGTTTTAGAGGGGCATGGCTTAGGTCAATGGTATAGGCAACAGGCGGCCCCGGGGCCAGAACTGGTGTGCCAGCGTCGGCGATAATATCTGGCTCGGCAAATTATTTTGGATGAGAAACTTCTCTCACATTTAAAAAACAAACCAAAGCATTTCATTTCACATTGTTTCTCTCCATTCTAAGAGACCCTGAACCTTGAAAGAGCTCATGATAGTCACAATGTGATGTCAGAACATGCCCATATATGGGCATTACCAAATATGGGCATTCCCAGATTGATATTGATGACATCGGGACAGGGATCTCCATATATGGGCATAAAACGGACAAGGACGTAAATTAATTTGCAAGTGTGATCTGGGAATGTCCATATATGGGCATGTTGACATCACATTGTCGACTATATATTCTCATGGTATACTGCGACCTTCGGTTGCAATAACACAGTAAGCTTGGTCAGAAAGAAAAACAAATGTAATTGGATGAGTAATATGTAATATCTTATATACATATATATATATATATATATATATATATATATATATATATATATATATATATATATATATATATATATATGTAATATTATTTTTGGCTGAGTAATGTCTTACACTACTCGTTACTGGGTAAAGTAATATTACAGTAATATATTATTAGTAACTTACTACCCAAGACCCCATGATCTCACAAGATTTCCATTTTCCAACTTTTTTATTTATTTATGGTCAATATTTTTATTGAACTTTCTGGTATACAAACAAGTACAAAACAGACCAAGCAGTTTCAAAGGGGGAAGGCTATGTGGTGGATTAAACATACGCAGCGAGAGATCACATCCCCATCATCAAAGACAGCATCATCATATACACAGTTGAACCAACAAATCAAACAGAGTCACAGGAAAAGAAAAGAAAAGAAAAGAAGAAATGGGATGCCAACAAGATCATACAGATGAACAAGAAAGGGGGAATCAGCCCCACATGAGACAGCTTCCAGTGTCTCATTCCTATACAATACAACTGTTAATTAATATGAAAACAAACATTTTCATGTCAAGGATCCCTAGATTGATGTATTTTGTTTCTAAAAAAGCTGATCTGTGCGTTGCATTGCGATGCATTGTGAATTGGCGAAAAATGAAAACGGGCATACATTATCTGTGTTTGAATTGTTCCAGTGGTCAGGACCACACTCTGAGAACCACACACTGCAATACAACATCATTAATCCTTAAAGAGGTGGTGCCATAGTTTTGTACGTTTTGTATATGTGTCTATGGAGTTAACATTACTCTAATAGACCCCCAGGTGTGGTTATAATGTGCACATTTTCACATAAAAACTTAATTTTAACACTTTCTAACACTAGCTGATCCAACAACCTCTTCAACACAATAGCTGCCAGTTTAGTACCAATATAGTATAAGAGCAGAAATCTAATCTTACAGAATATATATCTTAATCGTAGGCCTACACTTAAAAAATATTATAGGCCTACAGGTAATCAAAAATGACCTTGTGTCACAACCTTGTGTCACCCAAACAATAGACAGGCTACTTGTTCAGTTTAATGCCGGGGGCACGGTGGCGCCTGCTCAGCCCTGCTGTGACTTCTCTGTCGAGGTTGGCCCGCCGTGGTCCCTGTTTCCCTGCACTGAGCAGGAAAACAGACTAGTCAAATCTCTCGCGTCTGCCAAATCGGTAGTGCTGTTGCCACATAGCTAGAAGGTCCTGGATTCGATTCCAGCTGGGGACGCTGTGGGGGCGCTGGGGGCATGTTCTCTCCTTCACGTCATCAGTGCCCATACCCTAGGTGGTGCTGGCGAAAGGGCCTTTCTGTGTGGAGTTTGCATGTTCTCCCTGTATCTCCTAGGGTAGGTTCTAGTGATGCGCGGGTCAGGTTTTTTTCATAACCCGCACGACCCACAGCCCGCACGAAACGTAACCCGCCCGCGCCCGCCCCGCAGAACAATATAGGCCTACAAATCAACGAATCCGCCCGCCCCGCAACCCGCATTTAAAAAAAAGATGGTAGACCTATATCATCTCCAGAATAGCTCATCTGTATACGGCTCTTCTAAGTACCCAACGTCGCTTTACAGAAAGGTTTACAGTAGCACAATATTGTCATGGGCTAAATAAACAAACGTGTTGTTCAAATTGGGGTTTAGCCTAAAAGACATTCATTCAAAGACGTTCATTCTCTCTGGGGCATCGTCGGGGAAGAATGGCGTTTCAGGTTTTATGTCAATCATATTTATACAGCGCAGACAGCAAAAGACGGACAATAGGCCTATTACATTCTGTTGGTTATTGATTCACCAGATTGGAGTGATGGGATCATGGGAGCGACTCGAGGTGGGCGCATGGTGATTTTCCGATGGCCTTAAAGTCCGAGTGACTTAAAGTCCGAAAGGCTGTTCAATTTAGTAGCCTATATGAGAGCGGAGACACACAGGAGGAGGAGAGAAAGAGGAGGAGAGGCGGCTGACTTTGGATGCGCAGCATGTGATGTTTAAGATGTTAAACTTGGTCTCACACATCACACATAGGCCTATGAGTGATTACTTTGTTTGATTTGAAAGCATGATGGATAATAAAGACCTGGATGTTACCTCTTATTGTGTGATCCAGGATGGATGCAGTCAATTTGAAGAAATAATAATCCAGCATGGACAATAAGAAAGCATTGGCCTACGTTTTCATTCACTTCTTGGCTGAAAATCTATTCTATATAGCCTATATGTCATTTTATAACCTAGTTTAAACTAAGGGAGGCGGGAGCTGCTCGACTCTTTTCAGACGAGCGCTGACACAATTGAGTGCGAGAGCTTAATTGAAATGACCTACATAATATATGCGCAGTGAACTGGAATTATATAGGCCTAGGCCTAATTAATTATTTGGGAGCAGGTGTGTAAAGATTCTAATCTATAAACATCTCAAATAGCTTTTATACTTTTTTTAATTCTCGAGGTTCATTCAGTCAAAAAATCCGTCTCACTTGCGAAAGTTGTGTTTCAAATCGTATCCGTTGACTGGCTGGTTATAGTCTATACTCTATAACTTACCCGACACAAAGTATTTAGCTATAAACGGACTTGTGTGGATGACAGAGACACATACGGTAAGTGAAATCCTGCTGAATTGTTTGTGCATTCTTCTGCTGTGCTCACGTTGTGTCAAATGTTGGCAAAATGCGGTTCGCGGGCCCAACAGGAGCGGAATTGGGACGGTCCTCGCACCAAGGAGCGGAGGAGAAACCTCGCTCCTCTCTGGCGCATTTTAAAACATGCTCGCTCGCTCATGCTCGTATTCAAACATTATATTCTTATTCTTATAGGACTACTCTTATTAAGAATAAAAGGCAAATAAGAACAGGTGATTATTCTTATTTATTTTTTGCACATGAGAGTGGTGATAACCCGCCCGCCCGCCGCCCGCCAATATTGAGTCTCAAACCTTGACCCACCCACCCGCACGCGGGCGGGTTGGCGGGCGGGTGGGGGCACCGGGTCGGCCCGCGCATCACTAGTAGGTTCCCTCACAAAAACATGCAGTAATCCTGGTCTCTATAATGCCTCCTCATGGCCAGCCGGGGGGCCTGATGGAGGGGAAAAGAACTGTTTGGAATAACAGGTTCCTTCCATGCGCTATGTCCAACTGGAGAAATTCTCCCCTATCAGGTGAAAAGAAGCGGTGTGGAATCCTCATGCATAGAAGGAAGCATGAGGTCAGTCCGTTGATCTCCCCAGGTTGGCAGAGGGTGTAGCGCCCAGGATTACATTAGACAATTGTCACCAAAAAAAGGGTTAAAAAATTGTGGGATAAAAAAAAAGAAAAAAGTATAGTCTATCTGTTTTTTCCAATATTCATCTTCCAGGTCTAAACTCAATGAATAAAGATTCCAGCCTCAGCATTACACTTCATACACATTTCAGACTTAATGTGATGCAATTTATGTACAAGCTGTAAAATCTACAGTGTAGAATTAAATTAATTTCCTTTATCCAATTAAAGATTTAAAAGAGGGAGAACAGTTGCTCCTCTAGTCCTATATCCCATGTTTATTATCATATTGTCACCAATAAAACAAAACGACTCAGCTTTCTTTTGTTCAGATGTAAACAAGAATCCTTGTTTTCATCTGAACAATCCCTGTTTACCTGACAGTATTCATCAAGTCAGGCCACACAATGGTGCATACATCACATAATTATAGATAGATAGATACCTTTATTATCCCAAGGGGGAAATTCAGTTGTCCAGTTGTAGCACAGCAGTATACAGTTATTTAAAGTTTAAGTTACAGAGAAGTAAGAAAAAAAGAAAAAACAAGAGCAGTACAGTACCAATAAAGAGAAGGTGCATCAAGAGAGGGGGCGAATAATATATAAATATATATACATAAAGTGTCTTACAAAAAGAGACCATAGCAGTCAATGCTAGTTAGTGCAACAAGTATCTCACTGTCATTGTTAAACAAAGCAAAATACTCAGAAACTACCAACACAACCTAATAGTGCAATGTAAAAAATCAGTGCGAAAGAAACAAAAAAAACAGCTCAGAGAAGAAGAAACTAGGAAGCGTGTCACCGCAAGACGCACATGAGCACCCTCCCTCAGGGGCGCTGGAAGTGGGGTGCTGAGGGAGCTGCAGCTCCCCTGGTGGTGGGGAGGAAAAAGTTTTTTTTTTTTTTTAATAAGCCTATATATACACACACACAGAGCTATATTAAAACAATAATGTATTTGACTTTGGAGAATAAAATATGTTGAAAAAAGGTATTTGATTATCACATGGTGACCTAATCACATGGTCACCTTGCCACTTCCGGTCAGAAGGGAAGTCAAATTTAAATCCTGCTTTGATGGCACACCAAAGTCTATTTATTTGAGAACTAGAAACTGTCTATAGGCTCATTGTTGCAAACTAACACGGTTGTATATGGGGAATAAAAAAACAGTAGAAAACTGTTACAAAAATAATACCCGATTTTGTAGTGTGTGCGTGAGTGACTGTGTGTGTGCATGCGTGCTGTGTGTTGCACTGTGTGCTAAAATAACTAATAACTATATAGCTCCTTGTTACACCGTTGTGCGTGGAATAAGCACCCGAAACCGTAATAAAAATAACCCAAAACCGGATAAAAAACGTGAATTTTCGGCGTGCGGCACGCATGCACTCCTCCAGGCTCAGCTCCCCTTGGGATTTGGGAGTTCCAGCGCCCCTGCCCTCCCTGGAAGGTCCTTAGAGGTCAAAGTCAATACAGCAATAGTTCCGTCAAGTTAGGAATTATGTGTACTGATCGATTTCTTCAACTTTAAGTAAAAAGAGAAATGTGCGTCTGTTCAGCAAGAAAAATGTCTACAATTCGAGGAACATTTTTGAATGTATGTCCAACTGCCATGGATTTTCATCTCTTTCACAACAGTAAAATGTACAACAGTAGAATGTAAGATTATTTTGTACAATTATTTGTGTTCCAGATTATGAATTTGTCCTTAAGCTGCTACTGAAATATGTGCTATATCTATCAACAAATCAGTGAACAAGCATTAACAATGGGCACCATTCAATGAATAATTCACATATGACATTATTTTAGCCACGGACAGCTCATTACAGTATTTGTGAACATGACCAACTTCCTGCCAAAGATAGAAGAAAGCAATTAATATTTCCGTCATGTGATGCTGTAAAGTTGTATAAGCTGGAGCCGCTCCATGGACAATGAATGGGACAGTCCTTGGATACATATAATGTTTGTATAAATATTTACATTATGAACAATATGAGCTTTATTTTAAGCAGTGTTATTAATTCTGAACCAGGAACTGCATGTGTCCTGATGCACAGAGAATCTCACTGTAAACTATGGAAACTGTCACAGCTACTCTTTCCATCTATATTCCAATTCCCTCTCTCTCTTTGGAGCTGTATATTGGTATGACATCATGGGTTACTCACGGAGCAAGTCAAACACTGGCCTCTTGTACCTGGCTATATACAGGACAGTAGTGAAGGTTCACAAATACAAAATGAGCTGCCCTCGGGCAGAGGACTTACAGTAACTTTGCAAGCCATGTGGATTTACCGGCTCACATTTCGTTTCATTTCATTTCTCAATGAACTCACAGAACCCAGAAGACTACTTGGGTTAGATTCTAAACCAAGGTAAATACCTGCTAATTATGTTATTCTAACCATTAGAATAACATAATAATCAGGTACAGTATTTACCATTGAGTGAGGCCTACTGGTCACATAAACACACGTTAGAGCTGTATCTCACAATCTGTGTGGATGAGGTACTGTACCCTGTGTGTGTTTGTGCGTGTGCGTGCGTGCGTGCGTGCGTGTGCGTGTGTGTGTTCAACTGTGTTGCCAACGCTTATATTCAACTAATAGTGATGAGTTTCACCAGGAGAGTGTAAGAGGAACACTCCCAATCCCCACCCACTGAACAGGCACCTCCCTGGCCTATCTGTAGATGTCGCCAGTGCAGCGACAGAGTTCTCCCTCCCCAAACGGCTTCCTGCGAACACACTGCAGGGGATTAAACTCCTAGTATCTGCAGTGGTTGTTCTGCAGGTAGTTTTAACTATCTCCATATTCCAGTCTTCTAAAATGGTGTTCTTTAATGTTAGACATCCAGGTAGGCAAGCTGCTTAATGCAGGGTCAGGGACAGTCGGACAGATATTTTGTGTTATCCTGAGGGGACAGAGACACAATTTAGTTAATGGATTTGCTTCACCAAAACACACTAAAATGGTGATACCTTTGTTCTTCAAATAATTACCAATTAAAACAACAGGCATTACTAACTGCAAGCTATATTTGTAGAGAATTCTCTACTGTTCTTTAGGTACCCCAGCTCTAAGTCATTTTAAACTTAGTATTGTAAACCAGTATTCTTAGCATTCCTTACAGCAAGCTAAATATGCGGTTGCCTCCAACTCTTCTTTTTTTTTTTTTTGGCTCATATTCTAAATATAGCTCACAAAGTTCAGAAAGCTCACACACATCCAAAGATAAATCCCAGGTGCTGTACATAAGAACATATTTAATATAGAAATAGAGACTGTACAATGGATCATGCTCCCAATGTGTCATTTAAGTTACCACCAGGAGTTTGATGGTAACTAATTCAATACAGGTTGGAGTTCAGACTCTATATTTCTACCTTTATTCATACCCCAAGATTCTTTCAAGTTGTATACAACCAATCTGCTGGTATGGCCTTATATGGACAGAGTATCTGTGTCCTATATACTGTATATATGATGAGTTCATGCTGATTGGAAAATATTTGGACTTGAACCATTTATTTAACCATTTATCTGTTTTCAGCCATTTGGTCATGATGAACTCGTAAATATTTGCATAGTCCAAAAGATTATAATGGTAAAGATAAGAATAAAGATAGAAGAAGACAATATTGTATGTATAGAGGCTGATATGGGAAAATAAATAATGAATTATTGCAGCTGCTGAATTGTGTACATTGCACTTGTATCTGTCTTGTCCTAATCCTCCTGCAAAACCTGCCCCGAAGTGCAGGAGGCCAGATAAGATAGGAGGACATTTGCAGTTCAAATTGGCCTGATCAAGTTCACACAGCCTGGACTCATTCTCAAGCAGCATACCATGATGATGTCACCCTCTATGTTATGAATTTTATAACAATACATTAAAAGAAATAGAGCTACATCATATCAGCCACACCATCGGTTCAGGTTTTCAATCAATGTTTGGGTGGAGGGTATGGAATAGGGAATGTCTGTACAAACAATCTTGCACAATATGACCATTTCCAACAGAGGAATGTACAGTAGGTTCTTCATTACCATTCATGTATCTCATGCATCTCATTCTCATTGTATGTGGTATAACTTCCTCCTATCAAAATGGAGAATGGTTGTAACCATATGCCACACTGCTCAAATGACATACACTAGCTAAATAATCTTGCTTATTTGTAAAGTCATAAATTATATTGGCCATGGCACAATATAGCTTGCTGTGACTTTGCACTTTCATATTGACAATAAATAGACCCTACCCTCAAGTATGAAGTAAGAACAAAATGTCCTCTGTCTGAATATGGTTTATTGTCCTTCTATCATGTGTGATATGAAACTCATTATCTACTACATTATCAGTAGGGTACTGAAGACACAGTATGCAAACACCTGGGGCTCTATTTTGATTGTCTTAAGTACCAGCTCTTATGCCTTAACCTAAAGGCCTGTCCATACTGTCTCCGACCACCAAACCTTTCGTCTGAAAGGTCCGGTTCAACTACAAAATGACATCACTCGCATCTTCTGAAAAGCATTACTTCGAATTAGAGTTCGGAATGCTGCACGTAAATGTTGTGGTCGGAGACAGTATGGACATGCCTTTAAGTTAAGGCATAAGAGCTGGTACATAACTTATGTACCAGCTTATGTAAGACAATCAAAATAGAGTCCTTAACCCTCAAGTCCTCCAGTCAACCTGAACAATGGCCAGCAGCTCCCAGGTGTAAATTAGTGATTGATTGTTACTGTATTGATGTGAAGTAGGGCACTGCTGAAGAATCATTTGAATGCTCAACAAACATGGTCAACTTGGTTGAACAGCAACAAAATAAAAATAAAATACCTGCAGCTCTATATTGTGTGAGGCGGCATAGCTCAGGGGTAGAGAAACCGTTATTACAGCACGAAGGGTTCCCGAAGGGTTCCCAGTTCGAATCTGGGCTCCCCCTGAGTTAATGTCGAAGGGTCCTTGGGCAAGACTCTGAACCCACATGCTCCTGGTGAGCAGGTTGGTGCCTTGCATGGTTTCCTCCGCCACCGGTGTATGAATGTGTGCGTGAATGGGTGAATGTAATGCACACTCTCTGTAAAGCGCTTTGGATAAAAAGCGCTATATAAATTTACCATTTTACATTGATATTACGATCATGCTTGGTGTTATAGGGATGCAGACTCTCAAATGCTGAAAATGACATTCTCTTACCTCTGTCTGAAACAGATGATGGTCAAGAGGCTCAGCAGTGTGAACATAATAGGGATGGCACAAAATATGATGGTTCCCTCTGAATAATCATCTTCTGACGCACGCACGCACGCACGCACGCACGCACGCACGCACGCACACACGCACACACGCACACACACACACACACACACGCACACACGCACGCACGCATTGTAATCCTTGTTTAAATATAGCTAACAATACAGCATGCATATTTGCTTCAGATATATCACTGTGTTACTTACCAACGGTGACCAAGACTGCCGGCCCGGCTTGTCCCTCTCCTGCCACAGTGTGAGCTGTCACATAGATCTCATGGACTCCAGAAAGACCAGTCAAACTGCAGTGCAGCTTATTGTGTGGCACTGGAGTGCGCACCTCATCTGCACCCAACAGAAATACACATTACATGGAGTTTAGAAACCTTCTGTGTTTCCTGCACACTTCAAGTGATGAACAGCAGAACATTATGTCCAATTAATGTACCCACAGTTTTCAAATCCATTGGATAAAAGGAAAAAAGGAAAAAAGACCAAGAATAGAGCCTTGGGGGACCCTGTCAATGACATATAGTTCAAGTGGTTAAGACTGCAGAGTTGTAAGCATGTTTTATGAAATGATATAGAATCTTTCATGAAAATGCCCTACCACCTAGTATAGGCCTCCACAGTCCACAGAGTCCACACCACTAACCTACTGTTAGCATTCATTTAATCACAAAATGTATTTCTATTATCTGTTTTATAGGCAAATTGCAAGAGCAAATAGCTGATACCAAAAGATGAACATGGGAAATTAAACATGATTGACTCATCCATGATTTAACTTTGCAAACAGGTGGGGTTACATACAAATACAGTTTCAGCTATACATCAGCCTACCCCACCAACTACGGAAATAAAAGAAAGCAACTTAATTGAAATAATCTAAACATTAAAACAGTCTTACAGTCACTTACAGCCACGCACATGCATGGGTGCGTGTGCTCCAGTGTGTTTTTGTTATATTAGTCTGTGCTTACGTGTTGTGTTGTGACAGTAGACAGTGTATTGGGTGATGAAGCCATGTTGCTCTTGTAGAGGTACAGGCTCCCACACAAGGAGAACTGCACTGCTGCTTTGCTCCTTTACCCTCACCCTGGGGCCACTAGAGGGCACTGGAGGGCCAGAGAGAGAGGGGAAAGGAGCAAGGTGAAAGAGGAGGAAGAGGAAAGGTGAGTTAGAACAATGACCATGACAAAATAATGTATGACTGAGATATAAATAATATTGTTTAAGTAGACTATAAGCTTGTGAAGAATAACTGTTGATAGACTGTGTTAGTATAATCATTCATATTGTCATTGTTGATAGAATTGTATTTGTTCATATACTGTATTCATTGTTGATATAGATTTATTTTGACTATTATGTCTACTTGTTCCTCTCTTGTGTTTCAACCTTTCTAATTGATTTTATTTATTTATATATATTTGAGTTTTATTTTTACCTAATCTTTTTTGTGTTGATATGATCCTTTTATATTTATTTCTGCATTAATGTCTTAATGCTTCATATTTTGTGTAAAACAATGAATTGCACTACAAATAAATTACCACGCATGCCTTGCCTATCTAGTGCAGCATAAATATATTATTATATATTATTTCTGCACACCTAAACACACTACTGGAGGACATTTTTGGGCCTATTAATTATAATAAGAAAGGTTACCTCCTTGTTTGGTGTATGCTTGTATAGTTCTGGCCTCACCACTCTCATTGCCAAATTCTGGCATTACTTTCACATTATAGCACACTTCTGGCAGCAAATCTGCAATGACAGTGAGAAGCATTGTATTTGTCAAGTGACATTCTAATAATTTCACTGTTGTTCTGTACACAGCCTCCAATCAGCAACATTTACAGTTCTCTCCTCCACAAACCCAGATAATTTCTGGCGCCAAGATGTTAAGCAGCCATGCTAGACTGATTTTAGGCCTTAGACAAACTTTGTCTGAACTTTTATGTCGAACGGAGTAATATATTTTGCTAATGTTATACTGTATATAGGATCCAGTACAGAAAGTTTGGCAGAAGCCTTGCTTGTAGTCAGCCTATCGGTGTGGAGCCACATACAGTGAGAGGAAAGGGGGAAATGATCTCTGTTGTTTCTGGCTGAGGCAATGTAGAAGAGGTTTCTCTGTATGAATATGAATAATTAGTTTGGCCTATACATTATGGAAATGAATTGACATATGTCCCTTTAAAAAGTCACTCATTGTGGTTAATAAGCCCCTGGTGTCATCTGATTAAAATAATTAAGAAAAAAGACTAAACAGTAAGCTTGCCACTAATGTTGATGCTCCTGGCGTCCCTGCTGAGTCTCTCCCATTGTATATCATTAGGATCATCTGTTTCCAATGCTGGCATCCACTCCACTAGGAAGCCAGTATTTGAGGGATGTTGGTGTGTCGACCATGTAACTTCCAGGCGGGTGTCATTCAACACTGTCAGACTGACCTTTTCCACATTTCCCAACGCTGAAAGAGAAAAATGAAGGTAATACTATACAATTGACACATATAGCCGGTAAAACTATATTTTGACCTACTTTACTGAAATAGTATTTGGTATGTTTAGCCACTGTCCGCTTTAGATCTGAATAGGAGCGAAACAGTGGGGTTTAGATGCAGCACCACTCAAACAGGATAATTAGAGGTGTGCATAAAGTTGAGCAACAACAACACAAGCTCATAACAGTAGTGTTTAAATCAAAGCAAAGTGTTCCAATAAGAGGTCCCTTCCTCTAACCCTGCGATCGCTTTATTAATTAGTAGGCCTACAATATTGAATAAACAAATAAAAAATGCAATTAACATGAATAAAAACTAAAATAAATAAAATATAAAAAAGCTGTGATTGCAACCGCAGGGAGCCGTTATTGTGAAAACCTGCAGCATTTGTGTCACGTGTTACTCTTGCCTGTCACACCTTTGCCTTTGCTTGTAAGTTTTCATGTTTTAGTTGTACATATACTGTTACATTTCTGTATTTTGTGCAAATGTGCATTTAAATAAAAGACAGCCCTAGTGTCTGTCTGTGTGTGTGTGTGTGTGTGTGTGTGTGTGTGTGTGTGTGTGTGTGTGTGTGTGTGTGTGTGTGTGTGTGTGTGTGTGTGTGTGTGTGTGTGTGTGTGTGTGTGTGTGTGTGTACATTGCCAGATTTACACTGACTATTTTTTTAAGTCTGTTGTTTCGCAGCGCCCTGTGGTCGCTTCTCGCCCTTAAGGCGTCTTACTTGTATTATGTTACATAGAGATTTGAAACTTCAGTGAAAGCTCGCTGGGCAAACCTGTATCAGTGGGAGCTGGGAGTGTAACCCAGGCTGGGGGAGAGGAGCCAATTGAATTGGTCATGGTCAGGAAGCAGGAAGAGCGTTTCATAGGCAGAGTCAGCTGACAGGAGGTATATGTCACATTCAGCCACTTTCCAGCATTCAATACATTGTTGGATCCCTCAGAGAAGCAAGACACATTAAACCACAGGCTTGTACAAGCTGTCTGACTCTTGAGGGGAGGCTATAGATGGGAAATAATCACATCAATATGGAAATTAACAGAGATATTACTGTACCTTTTGGTCACTTGGTATGATCAAAGAACTGTGTTTGATTAAATACATTCTTGTAAACAACAACAACTTGTTTATTCCCATATGAGACCGAAATACTTCATCTGGAAATAAGAAAGGAGAGTGAAAATCAAGGTGTAAAAGGAGTTTACTTTGGAGAGGAAAGATCTGACACAGGCAGACATACAGTACATAGGACTCCCCTAGTGGGTCCTCTAAGTTTTCCTCTAACAGGATGGAGATCTAACAATGGTATATATGAATCACCAGTATAACCGTGGAACTCTTTAATTGATTCCTGAGAATGTGGCCACACAGAGACACGTAGGGTTCTCACTGGTAACCTTCCACTAGCACCGACCCAAGGTTGTGTGTCCAGACAGTGACAAATACAGTATGAGCATGGAAAACCAGTGTCACACCGTCCATATTAACATGGCAACATATTTATCAATAAAAACGATATGATATTAACTAGTAAATATCAAAAATATCCTATCAGTGTTAGTGTTAATAAACAAAATTGTTGTGTTTTGACTAGTCATTTTTCTAAAATGTTCTCACCTTCCACAGTAGGGTCACTTGTCTCTGGTGAGTGGTGTCTGTGGGTTGAATTGTTCGCCAGAGTTGTGGGGCAGTGGTGGGGACTTGAGTCATATGAAATGATAAACAAATACAAATTTATTTTATTAACCAGCCCCTCAAAAACAACATAACAACAAAACAAAGTTTCTAGTGAAAATCCAAACATTTTTTGGGGTCTACTTTTATTTATTTATATTTTTTGATATACTTCTGAAATATTTTAACATGGAAGAGGCCGAAGTGAGATGTTACAATAATATTTTGAAGACACTATTCAAGTCTGATGAACTTTGTGTCCCACTAGTGACAGCATGTTCCGACAGTATAGGGCTACAGTATGTCCATCTCTGAATGCCACATGGGTCTTTTATCAGCAAAACAGGAAATGAGCTGTTCCAAGCCTTAATTTTCCTATGACCCTTGAGTCAGACACTAAACTAATATCCTCCATCTTTCTCAATCTCTCTGTCTCTCTCTGTACAGTATCTGTCTGTCTGTCTGTCTGTCTGTCTGTCTGTCTGTCTGTCTGTCTGTCTGTCTGTCTGTCTGTCTGTCTGTCTGTCTGTCTGTCTGTCTGTCTGTCTGTCTGTCTGTGTCTCGCTCTCTCTCTCCCCTGCGGCTGAACGAAAAACTGAACTTTACTGCAACCCAATAACACCAATTAATTGGAATGAAGGTTGTTTAATGTCATGTACTGTTACTGTATATATATATATATATATATATATATATATATATATATATATATATATATATATATATATATATTGGAGAAGTAATCAATCCAACAGTAAATGAACAAACACAAATATTGTTGATATCATGCAGAATTCTAATAAATAAATACAAATAAATAAATTCTAATTCTAATAAACTAATTTATGATTAGAATTTGGTCCAGTTGACCATGACAGGTAAGGTTCAAGGGATTGGTGACATAGCCATCTCAGAGGAGAGCTCAGAATATCACCACCTCCAGTAGTCAGGTAAATATGTAACAGAAATAGGCTCAGTTGTTCACTTCCGGCAGAAAGCGTGAGAATTTGCATATTATGGAATCTTTGAAGTATGCTGATTTCAAATCTTGACAGATACAAGCACTTTTCCAATGGGATCTGGTCGTAAAATTAGAATTAAAGATGGCCATTCAATACAAAGGATATGCGAGGTAATTTTGTTTCCCCCTCCTGATAAATGTGGTTTTAAACGAGAACGGTCCGGATGTGCTCAACTCAAAAGCCTCCTCCTCAGTATTGTATGTACAGAACCAAAAAGCACAAAAAATTCAAATGAAGTCATAAACACTTACAGCTAATACGTAGGTAACATTTTTAACAATGCAGAAGGAAACTTCCCTATATCTACATCAATAAGACATGGGTGTGGGTGTGAAGTCTGTTTTTAGGACATGGCTATACTTCTCTCCCAACAGTGTGAACTTGCTACAGTAGGTTCCGTTTGTACGATTTGTAACTGGTTTAAAGCCAAACAATATTTTGTTCTTAAAAATTATTATCATAATCCTTATCATCAATATTTAAACTAACAGGCTATATTAGGATACACCTTGCTTGACTGAGTGTAGCATATGTTTCTAAATTTCCCAATAACCTCTACAGTGGAAGAATGTGAAAAGGATTGTTTAGTGGCAAGTTCTGCACATAATAACAATCTGTACATAATAACAGTCATGTCTGCAAGAGGAGTTAACGGTGGAAGAATCCTTTATACACAGCCGCCCGCACATATAGCATTGCAATTATTTTAGCCAAACGTGAACAATTACATCACATCAGCATTGCAACAATATAAAAACAGTACTGTACCAGCACTCACCTGCAATCCCTGTGCAGCCCAACAGCTGGTGGCTCCAGTCACTCCATATACTCCTGTTGTAGCGCTGGCGCAGTCTGACAGCGTATTGAGTGAATGGACTGAGAGAACACAGGGCTTCAAGACGGAGAGGCTGAGTAAAACTCACAGAGCACTTCTGAAGAGGTTGTCCCAGATGACCAGACACTGTCTGGACCTCATGCTACAGGAGAAATAGATTGAAGGCACACCACAGAATCGTTACAGAAATATAAGGAAAATAAGGATCTTAAAATGCCTTCTAAAGTCACACTCACACTTTCAAGATTCTTCAACATTAAAAAGAAAATAGCAGCATGGCACATTCAGCCTGCAATTTATCAATGTCTGCTTAATGTTTTATCCCACGATTTTTGCAACCCATTTTTCACCCAGTGCTAATTGCCCAAGTTGTAATCCTGGGCACTAATCTCCCTCTGCCAACCTGGGGAGAGCCCTGAACTGAGCTCATGCTCCTTATCACCTGACAGGAAGAGTTTCCTCGGTAGGATGTAGCGCGTGGAAGGAACACGTTATTTTATATTATCCATCGGGTGCCCCGGCAGATCAGGGGGAGGCAGTATAGGGACCAGGATTTACTGGGAGAATATACCAACTCCACACAGAGAGGCCCTTTCGCCAACCCCACATAGGGTATGGGCGATAATGACTGAGGAGAGAACAAGCCCCCAGCGCCCACAGCTTCCCTGGGGGGAATCGAACCCGGGACCTTCTAGCTGTGAGGCAACAGCACTACCGACTGTGCCACCGTGATAGATCTGCTATTTTTGAATAGCCAATGCAAAAATCGAAAAATGACACAGATGCTTTCCCGTTTTAATGGGTTAACACCCAGGTTTTTACAGCGTAAACATGTATTGAATGTGAAAGGATGGATGACCTTGCATACTTTTTGTTTTAATGTTTTGACATTAGCGTTGTTAAGGGCCATTTCCAAAAGGCTTATGGTACCATGTTGGATGCCTTTATATCAGGGGAACCACTCACACATCTCATCAGAGGGGCTTTTGGCTTAATAGTGGTGGTAATAGAAGATAAGTCATTCAAATGGTGTTCATCCTCCAGGGAACATGGATACACTCAGCAAATCTCATAGCAATGTCCCCATTAGATTGAGATGCCTTGAATGCAAGTGTATATTTTGGCCAAAAGATTGCTTATGTCTACATGCCTGTTCCAGGGTGAAAACTTAAAAGTGGTTCTATTTATGAGTTAATTTCATTAAGCTTCTCACAAAGCTTGGCCAATGTGACCCTGCATTGGGCCTGGGCGTACAACAAACTTTGAGCGCTTTGTGTCAAGATGTAGGCCAGATGTAGGCAAGAGGTAGGCCACGTTTCAGAGGCTGGACATTTAGTGGGGGTACAACAAACTTTGAAAGCTTTGTGTCAAAAATAATGAGTGTTTCCACACCTGATCAGCTGTGCTATATTGTAGCTCATAGTTCAAAGAGCCAGAACAGATCATCTCATTGTATAAAGCAAAGTTTTTAGGTTTGTGCCACAGTAACTCCAAACAACCAGGTTTGTCTTTAACTGGTCTCAGATCAGTCAGGACTGGCATACGCAGCTTCACTGTTGACAGATGGGGAAGAAAGGAGAACATACTGTATGGATGAATATAAGCATTATCTGTGAACGTCTGATATGAACAAATAACTAAGCTGCTAGAAATCAAAAAAGGGTTATCTGATATTAAGCGAACTATAAATGTATCTGTATCAGAATTTGATGAGTGTCTTTCCAAAATTAGACACCTCACTCATACAATTGACATTATCATATATAACATTTTAATATAGAATACTACCAGTTCAGATTAGATTATATATAATGAATGATATCTATTTTTATTGTTCCCCCAAAATGTTGGAAAGATACAGTTGTCTCTGTCCAGTCCCTTTAGTCAGAAACTGTGCATTAAGGGTATCAATAAGCTGCTATAAGGATAGACACCAGGTAAAATGTAATGAGTATTACCCAAACTGGCACTAAAGTTCTGACTGGAGGCATTGGAATGTACAGTATCAAGTCAGGATATCAGAAGGCACTTGTGGATGTGGAACAAAACCCTTCATTAATAATGAAATGTGTGCGTCTAATGCAGTACCAGCATCCAGGGCGTTGATAGAGAGGGTGAGTGGACTGGTTGTTCCTCTAGAGCTGTAGGTCACTACTGTGAAGGTGTACAGTCGGTAAGGACTATTCATCTCCCCGGAACAGTGTGTCTGAGCCACCTTTGTACAACTGAAGTCATCTTCAGTGCAGGCAGGATTGCTGGGGTGACAATACCTGAAACATTAAAATGGTATGCATACAGTAAGCATACATGTGTTACCAGTAACCACCTCAGGTTAGTCAATTGCCAGTAATGAGCAACATTTATCGCCCCACCCTGGCTGATGGGGAGATTGAGGACACTCCCATGAGATTACCTTGCCTTTTATATTTGTCCCTGTACCTTTAAAAGTGATGTTTTTAATTTTCTTGTAAACCCTGCAGAAGACTGACACAGTCGAAACGTTGGTTTGACATTAAAGTTTTGCATCGTGGCTGAAGAGCTGTGCAGCCTTTTTCTTCCTTAAACTAGTATTCATCTGCGTGGCCAGCACCTCACCAACTTAGGTGTGTGCTTCTCCCTCTGTGTTTTACCAGTAACCACCTCCCCTCCAGTCAAAGACACAGTGTATTTGTAATACAATTTTTAATTTGTATAGCTGAACAAAGCAGAAGCTGAAATGTTTCAATAAAAGAAAGTGGAGAACATAGAAGTTTTAGCCTGGACTTAATAGTAGTCAGAGTTGGTGCAAGCCTCAGATCCTATGCGTGCAGGGGAGGCCTTAGCTATGTTTCACCAGTTTCAATTGAAACGGGCCTCAGCCACCAGGGGGCCTCCAAGAGCTAGCCAGCAAGCCTTGTTCAACTTGCAACACACTTATAACACGTTTTAATAATCATATATCCTTGTTAATATAACACCATTTAGGTCAATGCTATAACATTATGTAGTGATATAATAATAATATATAAATAGCAGCCAGTCATTGACTATAGGTCAACTTCTGTGTGCGATTGTTACACGGCTAATGTGGCCTCGGTGCGCCGGCGGCGGCGCGGGGGGGCCTCATCAATAGCTCTTGAAACGGGCCTCCAGATTACTAAGGCCGCCCCTGTATGCGTGACATAGTCTCGCGTGGCCAGACTGTTGCCTCCCACAATTTTCAAATGCCTCCATCATACAGTTTGGCAAACGGAAGCTCTGATCACAAGTCAAATATAAATCACATTTAAATCATCTAAGCATATAGAGCTCACTGCTTAGCAGAAATTGATATTTAAAATATATATTCGTGAAATTTAGAAACAATTCTACAGTACACTCAGTCAAGCAAGGTGTATCCTATAGCGTATACCGTATAGCCTGTTAGTTTAAATATTGATGGTAGGATTCTGATAAACATTTTAAGAATCACATCTAGTGTGAAGTGAGCGGTGCTATTTATGAGTTCATTTCATTAAGCGTCCTGTGAAGCTGGGTTTTGTCGCTTTGTCCCAGACAAAACCAGATGTTGGTGCTGCTTAGCTCTTTCCAGGAGCATCGCTCAAAAACAGGAAAAACCTAATAAATAGGCTTAATATTACCAGTAAGACGCCTAAGGACGAAAAGCGACTGAGGTCGCGCCATCTGTCTTGGCCATATGGATTCTAGTGTGGTTTTCCTAACAGGGCATCGTCATGGGATACAATCCCTTTTATGCCCATACCGGTATATGGAGATCCCTAACATAATCCCTTTTATGCCCATATATGGAGATCCCTGCTCTGAGTATCTGACATCACTGTGATGTCACCTGTGATGTCACAGTGATGTGTCAGGGGAACCACAGTGTCAGGCGTTACCAGTCCGTCCGGACGGACCGATACGGACAAGCTGTCCAGCAGGGCTGGATTATCCATAGGGCCAGTGGGGCCGGGGCCAGGGGCCCTTGGGGCAACTGGGCCGCGTGTTCATCGACAATTTCTAAAATGAAATGTATAAGTTAATAAAATATCAAATGTGTGGGTCCCTCCTCTATTGTCTACAGGTGCTTTCTTTACCAACAGATGATCATCATGGCTTAAAATCCGAGCTGGGTAGTGCGCGTCGGGAGGGAGGGAGGGGGTTATGATGGGGGGGGGGGGGGGTAAAAAAGTATCGGCCCAGGGCCGTCGCGGGGGTTAATCCATCCCTGGCTGTGACAGTACTGATAGTAAACTACGACCTACGGTCCCAAAAAAAAGAAACGTTAGGCCTCATACATTATATAGAATTGTATTTGAGAATAAACATGTGGTTTAAATATTGTTGCCATGAGTCAAACTGAAATAGCTGAGATAAGGATAAAGGCCCATTCCCACTGGGCCAGATAACAGATAAAAAAATCTCTTTCTCCAGATATTTTTCCATTCAAAGTGGATGGTAGATACAGATAAAAAAATATTTGCCACAGATAAAAGTATCTGTGGCAAATATCTGTGGTAGATATTTTTTGTATCTGTATCAATCAACAAGCATGTGTGTGTGTGTGTGTGTGTGTGTGTGTGTGTGTGTGTGTGTGTGTGTGTGTGTGTGTGTGTGTGTGTGTGTGTGTGTGTGTGTGTGTGTCTGCAAAATGAAGTGGAAACTGAGCTACACTTTCTAACCGCCTGTACCAAGACATCAGAGACACATACTTCCTACAGATAACCATAACCACCCAAGGAGAGTTTGAAAACATGACCAATGATAAAAATAAAATAAAAATCCCATATCTGCTGGGTGAAGTACAACAATGTGCAAAGACAGCAGCAAGATTCGTGAGCTGCTGTGATAGGAGAAGGATATCAAATGGAACACAACCACCTTAAAGACTACTAATCATTGTGTATCCCTCGCCTGCACTGTCTGGGAACCTCAATACATGAAAACTGTTTCACTGCCTTCAATTTTACATATTTTATTTTCATTGTATCATATTGACTGATCGTATTGTATTGTGTACACTTCTGCTTTGGCAATGTAAACGTATGTTTTCTTGTGTGTGTGTGTGTGTGTGTGTGTGTGTGTGTGTGTGTGTGTGTGTGTGTGTGTGTGTGTGTGTGTGTGTGTGTGTGTGTGAGAGAGGCTGTGAGAGGAGGAAGGGGACATGGCAGAGGTGTGAACTCACTCTCTCACATGTCCTCTCTTCTGAGAAAAACAGGGGGGGTTGTTCATCCAGTATATCACATGTCCACTGTCTAATATCAATGAATCACACCTGTTGATGAGACACATGCCCAATGCACGTGCATGTAGTGTGTACTGCGTAGTGCATCATAATAACTAGTGACAGGGTTTCCCTTTCCCTTTGATTGTAGGAGGCTTCCATTCGTTTACGTATTTCTAAGAACTATGAAGTCTACAAATCATCTCACAAACAAGTCAAGAAATACAACAACAAATAACAGCACAGTTAAAGGAGCTATAGTCAACTTTTTCTTGAAAAACGGATGCTAAATTAAAAATAATGTTCGAAAATATGTTATAAAAAGGATATGCTTCATATATGTGTTTCTGTTCACAAATGTCCACAACAAGCGTAAAATAATGATAAAATAATCATTTTGGCCTTTGTCGGACCGACACTTTGTTTCCATATAAAAGAATAGACTAGGATGTAAACAAAGTGTCGGTCCGACAAAGGCCAAAATGATTATTTTATCATTATTTTACGCTTTTTGTGGACATTTTTTAACAGAAACACAAATGAAGCATATTTTTTTATAAAATATTTTCAAAACCTTATTTTTATTTTAGCATCCGTTTTTCAAGAAAAAGTTGACTATAGCTCCTTTAAGGAAGGCAAATAATTATTATGTTTACTGTATCTATCTTACATATTGATGAAGAAGGCTCTTCAGTGCTCTTTATTGGATGCCAGATATAAAATAATATATTGTATATTGTATTGTGTGCTGCAGGTTTTATGAGAGCAGCAGTACATAGATTAAAGACGATTTAATGCTTCATCAATGACTGTGTCATTGGCCCCCCAAAAAGTGCTACTTGCACACATTTGTGGACTACCGGTAACTGTGGATGTCATTTTAGGACCACACTGCCCCTTGAAATGTCATTTTCTCAACACTATATTCAATAAGCTCAAAGTCTGACGCACCAATGATTCAAAATATCTTACTGCCTTTACAACATTATTTACTACATGGACAAGAATATGGCAGAATTGATAGTGCTTACCTGCTTTCAAAAGTGTAGACAGTGTCAGGGGGAGAGTCTTTCCCTGGTGTCCAGTGACACGTCACGTTCGCATAAGCGATGAAGATACAGTTGAGTTGACTTGGACTGAGGAGCAACTCTGTAGAGGCCAGAGAGGAAAGAGAGAAAAGCGATGTTACTGACACCAACAACGTGGAATTTCAAATGAAATTCTAAAGTGTCCTGTATGTCCATATGGGCTGGGATTGCAATTAGTCAATCATATGGTCCATAACTTATGCATGCATTATGTTCTATAATACAGCAGGAAACCAGTTCTTTTTGATTAACATGAAAGACTGTCACAAATGTAATGAGAAAACCTCTGATTCCTAAGAAAATGCTGCAAATGCACTCATAGCAAAACAAAGACACTTAAACATAAGTCAGAGCAACAAAAGCATACCTGTGGTAGCGGCAGAACAGAAGACAATGTAGAGAGCCACTTGGATTAAAGCGTCTCGTCCCATTCTGAAGCTCCAGAATTTGCAGGTGCAGGAAGGAAGATGCTGTAGGAAGAGGCCCAGGCTAGGGGGACAGCCTGGCTTTTATTAGTTTAGCCTGCCTTGTGTAGAGACAACAACAATCAATGTGACTCTGTGAGAGTGAAGAAGATCTTAAAAGGTAACCACTAAACTATTGTTGCATTGAATTGAGACCAACATGGTGCAATCAGAACACACTGAGAGTTGTAATACCGTTCTAACACTACAGTGATCTATTTGAACAGAGGGGGAGGAGTTGAATGTCAGTCTCATTTCCTGATTTGACTCATCTGAGCCTACCCATGTTGTTATGTCAAAGCCAGCCAATCAGCTACTGTAGATCAACATAGCTTTTCGTTAAACTGTATATTGATTCATAGAATACCAAATTCCCTATGCAATGTTTTAAAATGCAGTGTTCTGTATGGCAAGGCAGGTTTAGTTGTGTACTAGCACATTTCAACAACAAGGCAGTTCAATGTGCTTTAAATAAAACATTAAGCAGAGGAAACACATATAAAAGGACATTTGAATTTCTGTGGAAAATGGATACAGGGTATTTCTATTTTAAGTAAGTAGCTTTGGGAACCAACAGTTCCCAAGCCATGTGGCCCATAGGTCAGGAGCCTGTGATTCATATTCAGTGCCTTTCACATCCTACTGAATTATGGACACATATCATGAATAATATTTTTTTCTTCACTTTTTCATGTGTCACATTGAATATTTTGACATTATCAACAAAACGGTTACAAGTAAGGTCGCTTCTCACGACCATCAGGTCGCGAGAATGACCTGCCTTCATGAATTTTGGGAGGGAGGTACTGAAGTCGATAGGTAACGAAATTTTGTATATTAGCGTGACTGCCGAATGGACAGACATGAGGTGGAAGTTTTCATACTAAATGCTCCCTGACGGTCTCAACCCCCCCTGCTTTCATCTAGTACTATATTTCCATTTCTATGCTGATGACACCCAGCTGTACCTTTCGGTAGCTCCGGACGACCCCTGTGCTCTAGACCCATTGCTGACGTGTGTGTCTAGCATAAAATGCTGGATGAGTGAGAACTTTCTCAAACTAAATGAGGACAAGACAGAAGTTCTCATAATTGGTTCTACTGCGCAGAGAGAATCAATAATAAGTAGACTTGGTAACCTGTCTAAAGAAAGTAACACTTCTGTAAAGAACCTGGGAGTGATCATTGACGCTGAATTGAATTTTAATACACACATTAATCATGTCACCAAGATTGCCTTCTTTCACCTTAGAAATATTGCGCGAATTAGAGCCTATCTAACATTGGACGATGCAAAAACGCTGATCCACGCTTTTGTTTTCTCTCGGCTTGATTACTGCAACGCACTTCTCTCTGGTCTGCCAAAGAAAACAACTGACAGTTTGCAACTTGTTCAAAATGCGGCAGCCAGAGTTTTAACTAAAGCTAAGATGAGAGAACATATTACTCCAGTCTTAGCGTCGCTACACTGGCTCCCGGTTGTTTTTAGGATTGATTTTAAAATTATTTTACTTGTTTATAAAGCTCTAAATGGTCTGGCACCTTCGTACCTCTATGACTGCCTGCATAGATACGTTCCAAACCGCCCACTCAGGTCTTCTAGTGCTGACCTACTCGATGTGCCTAAAATGAAATATAAAAAATATGGTGAAGCAGCTTTCTGCTTCTACGGACCGACAGTTTGGAATAAACTCCCACTACACCTAAGACAGGCAGCCTCTGTGGATAGTTTTAAAGCACAGCTCAAGACCTATTTCTTTACTCTTGCTTTTAGCTGAATTATTTTTTTATCTCTTTGATGCTATTGACGTCCACACTGTTCTGAAATTGTTCTTCAATGTTTTATGTTTTTATTGTTCTGCTTTATTGTATTCATGTGTATTTAATTTTTTCTGTTAAGTAACTGTGCTTCATTTTCTGCTCTGTAAAGCACTTTGAGCTGCATTTCATGTCATGAAAGGTGCTATACAAAAATAAAGCTTTATTATTATAAAGCGTCCGATGTTGGCTATTTGAAGTATTTAAAAATGTTTTTAAAGTAAAAAAGTAAAGATGTTTAGGGATAAGGAGTAATAATGCATAGATGAAAAATATAGCTCCCAGTCTCTTGTATGAGTCTGTGTATCTATCTTCCTTCGATCTATTGCTGGTTTTATGGATGTGAAATCATGCTGTAACATCACACGGCGTGCTTGTTTCCTTGACAACACCAGCTACCAGTGGTAGGTCTGTTTAACTCATTGCATGCCAGGCCCGATAGTCCCGAGATTATTTCAATGTCTTTCCCTGCCAGGCCCGATAGTCCCGAGAATTTCCGCCATTTTGAAAAAAAAAAAAAAAAAAATTAAAAAATGTTTTTTTTTCAAAACATTTTTTGGACCCCAAAAAATGTAGTAGGCATGATAGAAATCGCGAAATTGCATGTTTAACCCCCATAGCAACCCCATCTATCAAACATGGCAGCCATCTTTGTTTACATTTTAGGAAAACATAATGGCTTGTATCTCATGAATGCCTGAACGGATTTCCATTCGGATTTTTTTGTTTGAAAGCTGTGAGCAATGTGGACACACGTGGTGCATTATCTAGGCATGGGTGTGCATGATCCGTGCACTATGAATTACATGGAAGTCTATGGAGACCAGAGGCACCATAGAGTACGAAGGTATTGTTAAATGGCGGGGAATGTGTTAAGCGGTTGCCAATAAGAGCAAATATTTTTCAATATTTCAACAATTTTAATATCTTTTTTACAAAATATAACAATTATAAACCAACATAACAGAAGCAGTACAATATAGAAATTGCAAAAATTAAAAAAAGCAGTGCTCCCTCTCCTGCCCTGATGGTCATGTCTGGAACCCTGCTTGCGTAAACGGTCAAACACAAAAACACTGATCTGAATGTGGCTCTGGTCTAGGTAGGTCAGACATATTTACATAACACAAAACAAAAAAAGTCAATAAATACAGAGATAGATGGACGTAAGCTGAGGCTGGATTCAAATTCGCCCAGCCTTATAACTTTTCCTTTCCCCTTAAAGCTACAATACATGTGTTTTATGTACATTGTGTGCCTTGCCCTTCAGAGACAGGTAGGCTAATTGCAATGATGTCCAAACTACAGTAAGGAGGATGCTGTGCATTTTGTCCGATCTGGTGTGGTGGGCCCCCCTGCTTCAAATAACTTAGTCATCGTCAACGGTCCTCACCAGGGTCTAAATGTCACAATGAAAGAGGGAGACCACCTCCAACCACCGCAGATGTGCTAGTTATGTGTTAACACAAACTGTTAAAAATTAGGTTTTAATCATTATAATAAACCCTGGATGTAGCTTTAAAGATTGCTGATTTGATATATAGTTAAAACTGCCTCCTGTTTGAACATATAAAGTAGTGTAGGCGCATACCATACAGTTTATGTTCTAACAGATTTGGGACATGTGTATTTAATATTTTAAGAAAGTGTAAAAAACCTGGGGCACAAATTGGTCTACAACTCTACAACACTTGGACGGCGCTCCATTCCAAAGAGACAGTGTCTTATTGAGAATCCTTCTACTAGAAGGCAATGTTCACCCCTTGTTGGTTTGTCCATTTCCAAATTGTGCTTCTTATTCAAGACTTGGTTTTACAAAAGCAAATCAGCATTATTGTTATTTTTCATCCAATAAATTTGCAATAAAACTGAAAACTGGAATGTTTTTGCAAACTTCGGCCACAAGAACATGCTTGTGGTGGATGGTGAACAAGGGGATAGTCTATGGCTTTATAGAGGCATCTTGCTTAGACTTCTCTATTAACTTGTGAAGGTAGGAGGGTGGAAGAGCAGCTCTGTTTAACGTGAGAGACATTGTTGTGGATCACTACATCTCTAATTGCCGTAGAAATAAAAATGTGCCTTTTCCACCTGTTAGGCAAATAAGCTATGGCATAATGCAATAATTATTTAATAACTAAAACTAAAAGAAAGCACTTCTGTCTACTGTGCAAGTAAAGCAGGAGAATTATAGACCATATTGACCATAATGTTCATTTTGCTCCTACTAATAATTAAGTACAGTAAGAGCAAAATGGCTGCAATGTGAATATGGTCAATGGATCTGACAACTGTTTTAACATGGTAATGGAGAAGGGACACAGCACAATACCTTGACATGCCCCCCCGATCCCCACACATATAATTAAAATCACAACCGCAAATAGAAAATGAAGAAAAAAATACATTGTGCTCTAAAAGTACTGCCTCGTGTTGCCCCTTCATTGAATTCATTTTTTTCAGATAGAAACAAAACATCTTTAGTTTCGGTTTTCACTTATATTCAAAGCATTTGAAGGAATCAGACAGAATTTCCAGAGTTTAGGTGGCAAAACAGACATAGTTTCAGACATACCGGTACACAGCGCTTTTGGAACAGACAGAGGAGAGGCCCATAGATATTCAGTGGACAAACCCAGCGTGTTCTGATATGGCATGGAGTTTTGTTCTGATCACCAGCAGACACACCGCCAAGCTAGTTTGATTTAAACTTGCTTATTTGCAAGTGGTAGTCTCAATAGCTGAAACATTAAACAGAACTTGTCGGTAACAGTGTCCTGGTGGCTGAAGACCCCGAAAACAAATCAACTGCAGCCTTCTTTTTGATGCTGAATAATCAACAAATGAGGCAACAGTGAATGAATACAGGCTGATGTTTCTCAGGTGTTGTGGTTACCGTTGCTTTTGGTGATGGCAAGGTGCTTTCAGATTCCAGTCTACTTATAAAATGTCCAGTCGTGACTCTATGCCCATAGGTCACTGTAATTAACTGCTTATTTCCCGATCACCAGCCCAAATATTTATCATTCCAGAATGGACGGCATGTGTTCATCATTCTAGAAAGGCTGCTTCTTGTGTTAGACATTTCTTTCTTTCTACATTGTTTATACACCCGCATAAAGACCAGGTCCAATCAAGATCTCTACAGACAAACGGCAAATTGTGCAGCTCCATTTTAAATGGAATATAATTCCTCCTCCCTGTGTCCTCTTCACTGTGTGAGAGAGCGGGGGAGCTGGATGGGAGAGGAGCACAGAATGGCACCGTAGCCTCCAAAGTCTGAGGGCAGGATAGCGGACGAGGGAGGGGAGGCGGGGGGCAGGGAGAAGTCCATCTGCAACCCATGGGGGAGGCCGTTCCCACTCCCTGCAGTACCACAGTCCGGGCCCTCCGGAATGAAAGGCCCATATAACTGGAGCTGGTAGAAGCCAGAACCCAAGATGTGCTGGTCCTCGGTGGGGGATGGAGGGCTACTGCAGGGCTGCAGGGAGCTGCAAGGGGAGGGCTGGACCTGCAGCTCAGAGTTGGAGAGGGGACAACTGCCTGGCCCAGGCTCCTGGAGGTCTTCCACAGGCGAGAGAAGTGAGAAGGGACACCTGAACAGCTGCTGAGGACACCCAGCAGAATACAGCTCGGACATCTCCATCCCCTGCCCACCTGGATGAAGAAAAAAAGAAAAGAAAAGATGCAATTAATCTCTCCTCACTTTTTGCACAATTTGCTGTGCTATAAAATTCATGTTAAAATTCAGATTTTATTTGAAGATGACAATCTGCAAAACGCGCCTTGGCTACGGGTGTAACCAGAGATGGGCAGTATTTGAAATACATGTATTTGAAAAATCCTTTTTTGTCTTTCGAAATACAAAAAAGTACTGGTATTTCAAATAGTATTTCAAAATACAAAAAAGTATTTCAAATAGTATTTCAAAATACAAAAAAGTATTTGAAATACATCTGGGCGTAAACACTGACACGTAGACGTAGATTTCCCTAATTTATAGATAGATAAGCAAAATTTTAGACTGAACGTCAGATACTGATCCTAACAGATGGTGCCAAACATACCATAATTATTATTCCTAAACCAATTTACTGTATATCCACTGGAAAAAAAGGGGGAAGAATTAATTCATTTTATTAGTTCAAATGACCTGCACAAACTAAATTGCTCAGATGCAGCTGAAACTCATCTGGAGTCAAAAAGTTCAATTTAAAACTAAGTAAAACAACGTCTTATCTTTGATGATATGTACCAGTAAATACTGTTTCCCATAAATAAGCCAGATGAAAAATAATCAACAGCACTCACACATGATTAGGTGTTTCTTTTGTCTTCCCCTTAACATTCTGGATGCCCACGACGCGCTCACGTGTCAAACTCGTCAATGTCTCTCGCGGCACTCGGCAAACCGGTCGTTTCCGGTCAGTTTCCACTTCCACGTGCGTCACAGACACGGAAGTTGGCCTCTGAGAACAGCTGAACCGCGCAACAAAAGGAAGATCAAAGAAGGAAGGGACACCGAAGTCATTTTAGGCTCCATGGCCATCCGCCATGACACTTTGGGTGGCGGAAGTGGCACCGGAGGTTCGGTGAATAACATTGCGTCTACAAAAAATAATTCTGAACGATAGAGACCTTTATAAAACACTCAGCTCAGGAATATAAAAGAAAACATGTCACACATTGTTTTGTGCTGTGTTGCTTTTCGGTGAGTACACTGTATAACATTATAGAGGCATCTAAAGAGCACAATTTACGTTTCTGAACTAGATAGTATCGCGAGACTCTCCACCATTCCCTGTCTGGAATCCAAATCTCGCGATAGCTCCGAGACAGAAACAGCCGCCGCCGCTGTTTAGCTGCCTCAATAACATTATGTACCGTGCACATCGAAAAGCATGTGATTGTAAAAATACCTGTGATATGTCTTCTTTTATATTCCTGGAGCGATTATACAACAAAGGTCTCAATCGTTCAGAATTATTTTTTGTTCATGAGCTGTCCCAGCCAAAGCTCGAGACGCCAATGTTATTCATCGAGCTTCCGTTGCAAGTTCCGCCACCCAAAGTGTCATGGCGCATGGACCGTGGTGTGCCAACTTCCGGGTGGTTTCCTCTCCTTCTTTGATACTTCTTGGCGCAACATAGGAACTGGATGGAAACAAAGTCCCGGAAAAGACGCGCTGCGAATTTGACTGGCAGCGTGGTCTCCAGGACCCCGGACGTCCGGCTTCCAGTTGTTGCAAGTCGCTCCAATGAACTGTAGCTGCGGATGAGGCATCTAGCTTTTTATATCTATGGGCCAGGGTTATGAGGATTCACAAAAGTGGATTTTATCTCAATCTAACTCCAGATCACGTTTAAAACAAGCGCTTCTCTACCGGCAGTTAGAAAAGCACTGATGGCCGCGATTGTCATTTTTCTGTTCTGAGTGAAATAAAATACTAACGCACGGGAAATTCCAGAAATACTCGGATTACATTTACTCCAAGCCTCCGAAATAAGGAAAAATCTATAAAATACTGTGGCGCTCGGCGATTAAATCATTGTTTAATCAACGGCATCCAATGTGCTAAGTACATGATTTGTTAACCCGTCTTGTAGACATAGATTTATGGATTTCTATGGAAGAGGAAAGTTAGTGAGTTTCGAGCTGAATCACATCATTATCCCCCCGCTCTCTCTCTCTCTCTCTCTCTCTCTCTCTCTCTCATTCTCTCTGTTTACCTACAGGACTTTCTGAGGCCTGTGAGGACCACACGTTCATGGCTTTAAGAGAAAGCGTGGTGTTCGTCTCCGCCGGGGACGGCCCTCCTCCTCTAGAGCGCCATGTCAATGTACACATACAAACACACACACACACACACACACACACACACACACACACACACACACACACACACACACACACACACACACACACACACACACACACACACACACACACACACACACACACACACACACACACACACACACACACACACACACACACACACACACACACACACAGAAAACACAGAAAACAAACAAACAAAAAATGATAGGCAAAGCAAATACAAACAGGTGGGGAGAAATCACATTCAACATGCTTCAAATCATGAGACAATGAGAACCAATGAGACCAAAACAAAAGTCAAACAATACAAGCACAAGAACTATGACCAACAAACAAAATAATGGAAAATAACGTGGTCTGATATGAACTGTGAATGGATTGAATAGAGGGCAAACTGCCGTTTTGTCCTTCAGGTGTGATGTGTTACCTTGTTGTTCAAGTTCCAGCCCAGGTGGTGGAGGGGAGGGTGCACCCGAGGAGCCATGAGACGACTCCTGGGAGTTGCCGCCTCCGACCAGCTCCCCCACCTCTCCATCCTGATCTCCATCCTCCCTGCAAAACGCATCATCATCGTCATCAGCAGCATAAAGCAGTCATAAGCTGCTAGAGTTGTGTTGCTGGTGTCACGGCCCCTTTGGCCTGGCATGTAGGGCCTGTGGTGTAAATTATGGTGTACTCCTGTGTGTGCATTGGGAGCACCTGGCCAGTGTTCCCTGGAGCCCTATAAAAGACTGGGTGGCAAGCCAGTCTCTCTCTCTCTCCAGATGATAGCACCCCTTTAGTTCAGTTCCCTTTTGTTTGAATTTACACACTCTACAACACCCCACACTACACTTACCACACATCCCTGCATTGCTGACACTACTGATTACAGACCTACACACCTCAAACTCTTGCAAGTATTATGTAAACCTTTTGTTAATAAATTATTGTTACATTTTATACCACTACCACGTGTCCTCCTCAATTTGTCACGGCCCCACAGGCCGGATTGTGACACTGGTGGTAGCACATCAGATATACATGAAGAGTCTTCCTTCCTGATTATAAAATGTGATAATGCTGCGATCATATCAGCAACACATTATAGAAAATAACTTCTGAGTCTTTCGTAGAAGATACAGAGGTAAGGAGGATGGCTGCTTGAACATGAGGCTCCACCAGCACGTTGCCATTTGCTGTTTTAGACCAGTGATATCTGCATGTTATTATGCCCTATGCATGGTCAACACAGAATCCCTGTTAACTTCCCTTCAACTGGATCTTCAAACATTGAATTATTTAATTATACTGAATGGAAAACCTCATTACTTGTGTGCACTCCCGGGCCTACTTACATATTCTCTGATTGCAGGTTGTACTTCCTTCGGGTCAGCTTTGTGGCCTGTTGAGTGAAGTACTCGTGGCGATCGGACTTTTTCCACATATAGTAATACTCTACACACTCGCCCACAGACCGTGTTCGTACCTGGGCAAGGAAAAAGAACATCTTGTGTATGAGATAACATCAAACACCCCTTTACAGAGAAAACAAACCCACACATGAGAGCAAACCCACACACCCAAAAGGTACACTAAATCCAGTTTTTTTAAAAAGGGGAAAAAAAGCTGTATGTTGTTGTAGTACGATCTGAGGGCACAAACCTTATTAGCCTGAATGAGGTGAAAGTTCTTCCCATAAACTCGGTAGCCATGTTCAAAGTTCCTGCACTCCTGTTCGCTCCAGGCACACAGCTCTTCTACAGAACGAGAAGAGGTCAGTGGAGAAACCAGTCCCATAACACAGCCAGTTAAATTTGTGTATAAACATTACATTTGCAGTGCCAAGACAATAGAGTCTACTAGTAAGACACCTGTGGGTGGAATGCGACCTCAGGGTGACATGCAACCTCGCCCTAAAGGGCGAGGTCGCGCCAATTCTTGACCATCTGGCCAACCACAGCGTTTCTCTGACGATTCTAGTTGTTGTCATTCTGGGGGGAGTTTGTTCATGTTTTTGTGAGGGTATCAACCCTAGGAGACACGGGGAGAACATGCAAACTCCACACAGAAAGGCCCTATCGCTCACACCCTAGGTTGGGTTGGCGATAGGGCCTTTCTGTGTGGAGTTTGCCTAAACATGGAGATGTGGTACAGAAGGACTCATATATGGGCATAAAAAGTATGTCATGTGACATCACTTCCTGTACAGACAGTCAGACAGACAGACAGCCATTGACTCCGACCTAACAATGGCTACTGTCTATGACGGTAGTTCCATATGACATCTCCATGTTTAGGCCAAACAGATTCGCTCCATTTCTCCATGTATAGGTCCAAATGCCCAACGTTGAGCTTGACTCAGTCCATTGAGTTGGCCTAACAATGACTACTGTCTATGACGGTAGTCCCATATGACATGATGGAATGGACTTTCTCCATATATAGTGTTCTCCACATCTCCATGTTTAGGCCAAACAAATTTCGCTCCATTTCTCCATGTATAGGTCCAAATGCCCAACGTTGAGCTTGACAACGAAACGTTCTTAACACAGACGCCCCCATATTTACAGATATATATAAAAAGTATGTCACGTGACATCACTTCCTGTACAGACAGTCAGACAGCCATTGTACTGTCTATGACGGTAGTCCCATATGACATGATGGACTGGACTATCTCCATATATAGTGTTATCCACATTTTGTGTAGCCGCCCTGTACAGGAAGTGATGTCACAACTCGCTGACATCACACTGACATCACAGAGGATACGGAAGGAAGGACACTCAAGCGACACGGTTCTTCAGAGTATATGCGACCTTCGGTCGCAATAAGAAGTGATTTTCTTGAAAGTTTGTAAGGAACATTTGTGCATCACGGTCCAAATCTTTTCATGGTGTTATGAATAGCAAACAGTGTGGTATAACAAGTAGAAAGGTACACAACACATTCTTACCACTGAACACTTTCACATTGAAGCGTAATCGTCTAAGGGCCTCCTCTACATTGAAGTTGCATTTCACCAGCTCATACAGAGCCTGAGAGGAAAGACAGAAAGAGAAACAGAATCCGCTTTTTAAGCCATTTATCTGATGCTCCTATCCCGTTACTCGACGATACTACATACAGCATTGACAGAAAAATCCTCAGGGTTAGTTTAACTGAGGATATAAAATGGGTAAAACCCTCCACTGTCAGAGTTAAATTGAGGATTTTGCTGAGTGGACATGTGTTCTTAACATCTATGCATTAATAAGGGTCGCTTTCCTGAGACAATTTTTTCTTCATTACCCACAAATAGAAAAGGAAAAACAAGGCATTGTCTTCTGCCTTTCCTATAGCTGTATGAATCCCATCCTACATGCTGTCCTCCACACAACTTCGTCATGGAACAAAGTTACGTGACATGGACTCATTCTGCATCAGAATGGCCGTGGAGAAGAGCCTTAAGTGACATCACCTGTTCGTTGTCTCGGATGGTGTCTCCTGGTAGACGTGTGCTTGCTGCCCCCTCCTGGCAGCCTGGTATCTGTGCACACAGCAGATACTCCTCCACCTCGTGCACTGGCAGGACCCCGGGACTCCACAGGAGCTGGTCCTCACCATCATGGGCTAGAGACACAGAGGACGAGGCCAGGGCAAGTCTATTAAAATGGTGCTGCCTCTACTAATCATTTACTAAACATAAGTCATTAGAGAGATGTATTACTGACTTTACAGTACATCTTGTTTTACACATTTCTGTTTTGCAGCCAAATTACTGTCATCATATGTTAATAAAATGTTGCTTTTAGCAAGCATTGTGACGTTGTGGGATCACTTCCCAATGCAGAGAATGCACACTTCAGAAAGAGAGCAAGGTTTGGGAGTACTTTGACTTGAAAGATAGGAGCTTTTCATGTACTTCATGTCCAATGTAACGGATGTGAAGGCAAGAGTAACACTGGAGCCTCCCAAAAGCAGCCCCTTATTAATTTCTTAACTGCTAGCAACTGCTAGAGTTGTGATCCCGGCCGATCTGAAAAAACAACCCAGCTCATCACACAAATGAGCGCAATAGACATGCTACCACTGAGATGTGTTGAAAGCAAAGGTTTTAAAAAGAACATCGAGACGGAACACACAGTGCTACCGGGGAGGAAAATGGTTAAGGTGACCTGCTCTTATGGAGCATTTAAATTATGATGTTGTAATTCTCCTATTACTACAGGCACCAGCCTCCTCTGGAATGATGCAAGTCAGGAAGAATGCAAGTTGGAAACGCATACCCCAACCGGTTATGCAACACCCGTTGTACCCATTGCACGTCTGTCTGTCCATAGATATAAAAAGCTAGATACCTCCGCCGCTGCAGTTCATTGGAGCGACATGTAACAACTGGAGGCCGGAAGTCCGGAAAAATCGAGGGATCGGTGCCAGTCAAAGTGACTACTGGCCAATCACAGCACGTCCTTTCCGGGACTTATCAATTCAATTCAACAGAGCTTTATTGGCATGTTTCCATCCAGTTCCGATATTGCACGGCTCAGCTGTTCTTAGAGGCTGCGTACGAAAAGACCCGCCCCCACCTGCCTCTGATTGGCCTACCAAGTTCCGTTTATGTGACGCACGTGGAAGTGGGAAACGATCTCCGAGTCGCGTGAGGCATATGCCCCAGAGACAAAGGAGGCGTCAACATTTCTATCTATGTCTATGTGTCTCTCCATGTCCCTTTTATGCCCATATATGGAGTCCAGGCCAGTCTATATAAAATATGGGGATTTGCAGATTAATCAAAAAGAATTAGAACTGCTTGTCCAACCGACTTCACACCGGGCACTGCACTACGTCGGGTCCTTGGTGACAGGCATGCTGAGTTTTAAGTCGATTGGTCAGACAAGTTCTTGAGATACTGAAATCTGTGCCATGGATGTCACTGAAACACAACCCTAGTTAATTTTTAAATACTGTCAAATTCAGATAAATAATTTGCCAGGCTGGGTAACATGCATGTTCAGAAGGTTACAATCCAAGTAGTTTCCCAACAGCTCTCATGCAAGCTTTTTTACGTGTTGGTTTCCTTCCCCTCTGATCTTTGTCACATAAAAACGTCAGATGCAACTGGCAGTAGAAACACATCCAAATGGGGAGAGGGAGGCCGAGAACCTACCTCTATCCTGATAGGTGTAAGGGCTGATGGGAGGGATTTTGGCTTGGTACATAGAGCCAACCATGATGTCCTGAGGAGAAGACAAAGTCATTCACAAACCATGGCATATGCTACTGGTAAATATATGGATGTATAAAACTAACATGCTGCAGTGCACACACACACACACACACACACACACACACACACACACACACACACACACACAGTACTGTAATGGTAGTGTTCTGATGAGACTAGGGATGGGACGATAAGCGATATTATCGTTTATTGTGATAAAAAACACTTGCGATAATCATATTGTGGAGATTTAATTTATCGTGATATCGTCCTCTGTCGTGCACTGGGATCAATTCACCTTTTATTTGCCGAGCTGCATATCTGCATTATCCGGTACCATTTAAACCCTCTATAATTGGTAAAAGGTACTTATAATATACGTACTTGATAGTCCTTTTTCCACTCTCTATCAAATGTCTTTGCCAAAAGATTGCCGATCTACAAGCTCACAACCCGTCGCAAACGTTCCGCCCCATGATAATGGATTTAGATTTTCGCAATAATGTCGCAAATCGTGATTTCTTTGGTCACAATAATCGTGACGTGACATTTTCATATCGTCCCATCCCTAGATGAGACCACATGTCACAGAGGATCACTAAGTCATCATCAGTGGGTTTATCAAGTTTAGAGTTCATATAGCAGGAGTCTTTGACTCACCTTGCGTCCATCATTGGAGGTACTGGACGCATTAGAGTCATCGTCTGATTCCTCTTCAGAAGAACTGACTAACATGCCTTTGTCTCCACCTAAAAGATGGATGTCACACACGCACACGCGCACACACACACACACACACACACACACACACACACACACACACACACACACACACACACACACACACACACACACACACACACACACACACACACACACACACACACACACACACATTATACTAAGTGCCAATTTGGTAACTTTTCCAAAAGCAGACTTTGAATAAATCAATTCTGAAGAGAAATGTGTAATAATGCATCTGCATATTAAATGTAATGCAAAATAAATATACTGATGATGATCGAATGCCTACAGTGCAACTATTAATTAACAGCTACAAGAATGTATATCATTTAATTACAAACTAAAACTATACTGCAAAACCCTGAGTGATAATTTAACTCAGAGAATGTAAATATTAATGTGAATATGAACCTGTATGGTCACTCTCAACTCTCAAGCAGGTGCAATCTGTGCTTGTAATGTGTTTGGAATTAACATCTGATACACACTAATGCAGCAGTATTGTGTTTGTCTTCACACACCAAAACAAATCTCTCCGGAGAGAGTGGGAATGTTATACTCTTTTACTGTCGATTTATGTATATTATGTCTGGATAAACTCCAGTCCTAATTGAATGCAATAAAGAGATAGTCACTTAAGTAATTAGTGGTTATTATTGAATTCATCTTTTGCTTCAGTCATCAAATCAATTTCTCTTGGCCTACTTTTAGCTTTTTTATTGGATCCTGATAAAAGTCTCAAACCCCCAAAATCCACCAGAATACTGGAAATGACATCTACGCTGTTAAAAAATCCAGGGGGAGGGGACCCCCAGACCACCCGCTTGGGGGCGTGGTCACTAAAACAGGAAAAACTGAAACTCATGCACATTGTGAGATGGAAGACACTCAGGGCCCGTTTACACTTGTGGCCTGTTGAGTGAAGTACTCGTGGCGATCGGCATTTTCGGGGGTTAAAAACGGCACAAAGTGAGACCGGGAATTTTGGGTGGAAAAGCTGACTCCCCTCTCCCCTCGCGTCACTGTGTGAACAACAGAAACGCAAGAAACGACAACACAAGTGGGCAAGCCCCACCCTGCCAGCGTGTGATTGGCTGAAAGACTTGCATGCAGCAGTCCAACGCACTACAGTCCCTTTGAGCCGCATTCGGACGCAGAAGCAGTCCCCTGGTCAAAATGTACTATTCTGTCCATGACGGCACATAACTCGGTAACAGCGCTGAGTCGGCTCATCGGCGCCTGAGACACTACATCATTTCGGCTTCATATGAACGCTGGATAAAAAGCAAAACGCAACGGCGATGTCCCGGAACCTCGCCGTTTTCTCTACAGAGCGTTGCCGTCTAAACGGGGTCTCAGTTTCTGCACCAGAACTCACATTCCGTAAACCATTCCACATAATATGTGGTTACAATTGTGCACCAATTGGTACCGTACCATACCATGCATGCACTGGTAATGGGTTATGATTGGATGATAATGGCCCTGTGCTGGTAGGTTTGGGTTGTTTTGCTTGAGACACTGGGGGATGCAGTGCAGATAGCCGGGGACCCACAAGCCCAAAAGCTCAAGGAATAGGGTAGGACATGTGATTTTCTGCCGTACTTTTTATTTCAGTTTTATCTATTAGTTTGGTCATTAAGGTCCACAGAATGAGAGGCCTGCTCTGTTGGAAACATCGCGAAAAATAGTTATGGCCATTTGTATATTCACTGTCCCATTGACTCCACTAGAAATATTAAAAAAAGAAAAAACATCTGCTTTAAATAGCATGTGAAGGGTCAAACTAGGGCTTCTTCATGATTCTGAATCCATTGCAAGCATTTGTTTTGCATAAAAAACATTGCTTGGGTTGACTTTCGGCAGCCCAAAACTGTGAAAAGTGATGAGTCATCACTTTTGACTGTTTTGGGGGGCTGATGACCCAAGGAATGTTTTTCATGCAAAACAAATGCTTGCAATGGATTCAGAATCATGAAGAACCCCTAGTTTGAAAATCACAGGTCCCCTCCCATTTTGGTGGCTGGGTCCCCGGCTTAGAGGTACAGTGTGTGTGTGTGTGTGTGTGTGTGTGTGTGTGTGTGTGTGTGTGTGTGTGTGTGTGTGTGTGTGTGTGTGTGTGTGTGTGTGTGTGTGTGACCTTGCAGACGTCGGAGCAGTTCAGAGGTATTTGAGGTGACAGAAGGGGTGAGGTCATCGGCAGATGATTCTTCTTCCTCCTCTCCAGGAAACAGATCCTTGGTTATCTGATCCTAACACCGAAGGAACAACAGAACGAGACAGAAAATGCAATATTTAACAAAGAAAATAAAGGTTGTAGGTTTAAGTCACAGAACAGAGGGGATAAACTAGCTGTGGCTTCATGCAGGCTGGAAACATGCACGCATATGCATTTTTCCCCTACTTGTTCTCATGTGTCACTACACTACACTTTACAATTATTATACAAAATGATTAGGCAATTTCTTATTTTTAAGATTACATAAGCATGGAGTATGCATGTTCTCCCCATGTCCCCTAAGGTAGGCACCCTGAAAAACATGCAGTAATCCTGGTCTTTATACTCCCTCCCCCTGTATCTCTGTCTGTCACGCCTGACACTGTGGTTCTATGGGTTTGTCGCTCTGACATCATGCTCTGGCTTCACTGTGATGTCACACTAACAGAATCCCTTTTATGCCCATATATGGAGTTCACTGATGTCATCAATATTAAGCCCATATCTAACAGGACTTCATATGGGAATGCCCAAATATGGCCACATCGGCCATATACCACACTAACGGCTGGTTCTACAGACAGGGAGCTCTATGTGTGGGCATAAAAGTGTATGATGTCAGATGTCAAAGACATCATAGGACTTTCACATAACGAATAACTGAGTAAGCATGTTTGGGCTCTCACAGCCTATCTCCATATTCAGTACATGGATCTCCATATATGGGTACCAGGGGTCTCCATTTATGGGTAACTGGTCCGATATATATCACTGGCCAGATGGCCAAGAATTGGCGTTGCATGTTGCCCTGAGGCGTCTTACTAGTAAGTATATACCGTAGTCTACCAACATGTCATCTCATTGTGTACTAATGCAGAGCATTAGCCAAGTATGGAGGCAGTGCAGCTGTGTGTGTACATGTTGCAGTGACAGGAACAGGAGAAAGAGAGAATGTTATGCAGTGAGTTTTGAATGTTTGCTTTGTAACTTTAGAAATTGTTACTTTTCTCAGAAACTGAGAGGATTACTTCACACTCCTTGTTTGGAAAAGCTTGGTAAAGGAAAAAGCAACTTTGAAATTCACACTTCAGTCATGATATTTGGTCCTGTGCCCATCCATGTTATTCCTATGACGCACTGAAGAAGGTAAATTAACTGGTCGCTGGAATCATTGGTCAGACCAGGGGTTGAAAGGAGTTGTGCAAAGCAGTTAACTAGTGTCCATCACACTCCATTTTCTTCAGCACCAACCTACACACAACACAAGCTGCTGGTGCAGCATGCAGCAGCAGTATGGAAAGAGTATGGTAAGAGGGCAGCTGCCGTACAGCAGATACAAAATAAATAGTGGATCAGCTTGACACCCCTCGTTTACAGTGTAATGTCATTACTGTGGTCAGAAAGGTCTGCACCCGTAACCCATTAACCTGATAATAATATATAGAATCAAAGCATTAGGTTCTTCTAGATCCTAAAGGTTATCTGAAAAACGTATGTTTCTATATCAGTGGTGTGAAGTTTTTCATGTCAAGGACACCTAGAATGATATGTATTTGACCACGGACCCACATCTAAAAATATGTTGTTCCAGGGACCCAGAGAAAGAAAGATTTTAGTTACAAAATGCTTTAAAAATATATATATTCAAGGATTTGCTCAAATTTTCATGATTTTTCAAAAATAGCAGATCTACAAGCTCATACCACGGCACTCGTGCGGCGCCATGAGCTTGTATATCTGCACATTTTTTAGCTAAAGTATAAAATAATGGTTAAAGTGGTTAATATCTAAACGGGCTAAGATACAGCTCTGGGCTCAGTGTGCCCTGGAATGTGGCTCATGGAATGTCTCACCTTGTCCAGTGTCATGTCTGGCAGGCTGGCAGCTAACTGACAGGTGTCCTTGTCTGACTGCAGGAGAGGGTCCAACACCTCGTAGCCATACAGAGCCAGCAGCTCCTCCAGGGGCAGTTCACTGGCCTGACACAGAAAAGACATGGAGAGAACAGAGAAGGAGAGACAAACAGAGGTCATTTTTCAATACCAAGAATGGACTTGTGTCCTTGGGTAGAAGTTAACTTTGGGTTAACATTCTTTCAAGTACTGTACATAAGAGCAAAAATGTAGCCTTCTTGGCTCTAGTTTGAAACAGACTTGTTCTTGAAGTCACGTAATCGCCCACTGCAACTTGCAGCTCTAATGAGCCGTGTGTGTTTCAGTCAAAACAGTGACGCCTCACATCTTCAAAAACCTTTGTAGCACATTTTCAAGAAGGCTTTATCTTTATAAATGAACCACAGATTTGAAGATTAAACAACACAATTCTTGGCTAAAGAATTAATTTACAAATCCTAATTTTCTCCTCCACCATTTCAGCAGGTTGATGTGAAATGCATTCTGGGACACTTGTCTGTCCCCAGTCCACACAAGTCACCTCCCAATGTTTCCCTGACAGAGTGGGAGGATCACGTTCACATGTGGGCATTTGGACAGAACTTAGCTAGATGCAAACTTTTGAATTGGGAAAGTACTTGGGCTGCAGCTGATGATGTTTCAGTTCAGGGGCAAACAAGTACAGACGAGTGCAGATATTGAGAAACGGCCAGAGACAGAAGGCTGGCTTTTTACATTATTATTGTTCTATGAAATACTCTCTGCTTTGCAATACAATACAAACTAAATGACTCAATACAAAACCTTTTTTCGCCAATGTCATAGCAAAGTTTGAGCATGTAAATAGTAATACAATTTAGAACTTACTGCGTGGGATCGAGCAGTCATCTTCATGGGGTGACTGTGTTTGGCCGTTGGGCTCTTCTTATCCAACTCTTCTAAGACCTAACGGGACTTCTGCTGCGGTTGTCGAGGGACCTCATGCTGTAGCTCTGCCTCAGGTTCTCCACTAGAGCCCTGCTGCATTGCTCCGCTCTAGAACCCACCCAACCAACTAGAACACACAATTCCACATACAGAGTATTATACACATGGCCACTTAAAACATATCAAACATGGTGACAAAGTAAACCACACAGATCCACACGTGCAAGCAGGCCACACACAGGAGCATGCACGCACGCACAAGCACACACACACACACACACACACACACACACACACACACACACACACACACACACACACACACACACACACACACACACACACACACACGCAATGATGGACTAGAGTGGCTGATCCCTGCTCATCTCATTACAGATCAGCTGACTCCTGACCCTGAAAGCCACAACTATTGAGTGGTGCTAACTACCCCTACATCTGGCTTTATCTGTACATAATGTCCCACACTTGGTTCATTGGCCAAGCTTCACGGGACGCTTAATGAAATGAATTCATGAAAAGCACCGCTCACTTCACACTGACTGGGTGTGATTTTTCAATTGCTGACACTCAACATAAATATACATTTTCATGGACAATACATTTGCATCTTACATTTGAGGCTAAATCACTTCAGAAATTCGTCTTAAATCTTGCACGGTTTGAATATATCCTAAAATGTCAACTTAAGACAGTAAAGTTTAATATCAAGGATTTAGAGGCAGGTTAATCCCACTAAAAGGCCACACAGGGCGTCAACACCCATTAAGTTTGCTTAAATGTATCAAAAGCTTGTAGCCTATCTCGAACAACTTTATATACAGCTGCTACACAGCCTACACATGAACAAAAACGTGATAAAAAGTAATGTTAAAATAATAAGTGGTCTCCCTCGCCCACCCCACCTCGGGCACTGTCTCTGTGTCTGACCAGTGGCGCTTTCCTGTGACTTGGTGCTGAACGCCGCTTCCTCCCTCTGCTCTGACTCACTACAAGTCTTACGAGAAGGAAATAGTTCTCAATGTTTTCGAGCACATTTCACAAAGCCGGCCAGAGTAAACCCGCACAAAGTCGGACACCGAACTCAACTTTCCAATCAACCCACTTTGTCAGCGGGGCACACCTGAAACAGTTCAGCACCTCTAAAAGAAGCCGACGGACTCCCTATTGTTTTCTCCAGCTTTACTATCAAGGCAGGGGAATGGCTCTTTAAAGCGGACGAACGAACGCGGAGAGAGAGGCGATACGGTGGAGAGATTCTCCATTTCTCTTTGCTCGGTTATATCCCCGATCGCCCCCTTCCACCCGTCGTTGACCGGCGGGTATAATTATCAACACACATGTGTACAGTCTGGGGTGACACGAGGTGTTAAAAGCGTTCGGTTTCTCTTATCGTTTGCTCATTACATTCCTCATTTCGCTCACTTACCTCCGCCATTCCGGTTTCTGCGCAGGCTCCAGTGTTGCCCGGATGTTGTGTGTGGCTCTACACTGCTGTAGCTGTAGTGCAGTGCTTCTCAAACTTTTTCATGTCAGGGACCCCCAATTTGACACTTATTAGCCCGCGGACCCCCATTTGAAATATATGCCAGGGAGGGACCCCCTTAAGAGAAGATTTTTTTACGGCTCTAGCATTGATTCCCATGAACCATTTTAATTTCAAGGACCCCCCATTTAATGGAAAAGGCATTTCTATCTCTGAGACCCCAATTTATATTGTAAAAGCAATGTTAATTTAACTCTGAGGGTGTACAAATTATGCTGGTTCATTTGGTTCCATTTGTACACTATGAGTTACATACCCATAAGGGTCCATTTGGTTCCTATAACTATCATTTAGCTGGGGACCCCCTAGAACTCCCCCAAGGACCCCGGGAAGTACCCGGACCCACTTTGAGAACCAATGCTGTATAGGCTACAGAGCTGCTCGTGGATTATTACCACGTTTCACTATTAGCCTACATACACTGGATTACATGAGCAACATTATGTGGAATAAAATTGTGGCTTTTAATTCACAACACTGGATAATGTCTCAGACTTTTCAAATAATTAATTCTTAACTAATTAGAAGTTTATTTGAATAAAGCTATGGCCTATAATACACGTTTTAATGTTTTTCTAATGCAATAACCTAGCCAAATCTGCATTAAAAAATACTGTCAACAGACCAATCAAATTGCCCTAATTAAAGGCAATTAGACAACACT
Organism: Nannobrachium achirus; assembly: GCF_963921795.1. Classification (NCBI taxonomy): domain Eukaryota; kingdom Metazoa; phylum Chordata; class Actinopteri; order Myctophiformes; family Myctophidae; genus Nannobrachium; species Nannobrachium achirus. The sequence continues at coordinate 23,475,756 of NC_137810.1, read as the reverse complement.
GAAAAAAATCTACTTCCTGGATAAACACAGTGAGAAGGACAGGCAGCATACAATAAGTAATAGGTGGAACAACATATATATTTTCAAACATACAGTGAGACTGAAGCTTGAACACATGTCTCATGTGAATGAGGGAGGGGACAGGATATGGCCAAAGCAGATAAAGATAGTCTGCATGTGACGCTTGTAGCCAATAAAAGCTTCTTTGACTGTCAAGTACACTGTACATCCAGAGATATACAGTAGCAGCAGAAGGAGACAGTAGCTACAAATGTTACCCATACATAGGCACATGATTCAACAAGAATGTTTCAGTAACATAATGTAGTGTCTAATGTCTATTTCATTAAATGTAGCCTATATGACCACACAGTATTGTATGTATGTGTGTGCGTGCGTGTGTGTGTGCGTGCGTGTGTGTTTGTATTATACATATAGATACAGGTATGTCCCTCAGAGTAAGTTTGACAAGTGGAACAGGGACATAACCAGAGAAATATAGTAAAGTGCACCCACAACATTTACAGAACATAACACCAGTAAGACGCCATAAGGGCGAGAAGCGCACATGGGCATGTGCACATGGGCGCGTGCACATGGGCGCTTTGGCATGTATAGTTTCCCATTCTGCTGAGCTTGTCGAGTCATCACTGTGATAACAGGTCAGCAACCAATCATCAAGGACGATGATACACGAAAGAAGAGCTACGGTATATCCATATATGGAGTCAGTGAGGTCAGCAGAGGTATTGACCAGCTCCATATATGGAGATCTAGGTGATGATCCAATCGTTTCCATGTATGGATATTATCCAGGGTTTGATGAGATCAGTGTCGTGATCTTCATATATGGAGATCCAGGTGATGATAGGTCTTGATTTGCAAATGAATTCTGCATCCATATATGGGCATTGCCAAATATGGGCATTCCCAGATATTCCCATATACCGGTATACAGAATTAATTTGCAAGTCATGTCGTGCAACCACTGGTTAGACTGACACAATATGTCCATACTGTATTCTGTATATGGGCATGGGGAAATCTTGCTCTTTCGAACGACCATCATTTCGACAACGGAGCGTCGGAAGGGTTCGTGACTCACCCCACGCAGGTTAAGGTTAGGGTAAGGGTTAGGTTTGGGTGTCGAAAAGATGACACATAGAAACAGTGAAACGCTCCCTATGGGCATTCCCAGATATGGGCTTAATATTACTATTTACCAGTAAATATTTGTATACTGTATACTGTCTTCACTTTCCTACTGCTGATTAACCACACAAAACCTAACATGTAACAGTAAAGATTCAGCAAAAACACCCAAACATTTGCTGAGAATATCACATCTACAAATCCATAAACTCACAATGCATCTCGAAAGGGTTTACACTCAGAATGTAAGCAATTAAAAGCGATCACTTCATAACATTCCCCCTTCAGGATTACCTGACTGCACCATTCATAATGTGCCGAAAAGAAGGGTTGAGTCAAACACAGGTAAACTAGGATTTTGGCTGGGTCTGCTCTGAGGTCCTGAGTGAATGGGCATTTAGCATGAATGTCACTCATGTGTGTAATCACCTGAATTCGAATCAGGGGAATCCCTCTGCCCAAAGGAGATATTAGAGGCTTCCCGGAATGAAAAATATACTATAAACTCTGGTGTGTGTGTGTGTGTGTGTGTGTGTGTGTGTGTGTGTGTGTGTGTGCGCGTGTGTGTGTGTGTGTGTGTGTGTGTGTGTGTGTGTGTGTGTGTGTGCAGAAATGAGGAGGACAGTGTTACAGTAGGTCAACTCCATGTACAGCCAATACACGTCTTTTGTATGCAGAACAACATGCTGGCATTACGTTTATAAAGGGTTAATACAGAATTGTTGTTCTGCTGCTATGAAACAAGGTCATACCGAGACAAACATATACGGTAAGCGTGTTCACTCACAAACACACTCAATCACACAGGTTGACCTACAACAGGCCCAATTAATTCAACACATACAGAGAGACACACACACAATTAATAAAGAGAGAAACAGGGCATATTTGCATATTTTTCATTCATTCCTATGTTCTTAAAAGGACACATAGATTACAGTGCTTTGCCAAATAGCTATATATCTGACTGTACATAAATCACAACTCATGGGCAGTCCCACCTCTTTCCCTGCCTTTCATTTTCTTTGCCCAAGACAATGAATTTCTTGACTAATGAACAAGCAGACTGATGGAGCAAAATGAGGTGGCACAGCCAAACAGCTAAGCATCTGGTACCACAATGAATCTGCATAGCTAATACTCTCTGGCATTATATGACCTGCAAATTGAAAGAACCAGCCACTTCGGTTTCTATCAATGGGAGTGGGGTAGTGGGAGGAGATATGGAACCACGGCAGGAGGAGCGATGTTGAGATTTATAGGCAGATCCTGTAAATGAGGGGGTGCGAGTCTGGCTTATAATCAGGACAAGTTCGTAAAGTATTCATCACCAGGCGACCCCTCCCTCACCAAGACACCCCACCTCTCTTTAATTGGCCCTAGTGAAAGAAGTTTAGCATGGGGACACAGGGATGTGTCCTCTGTTTCTGCTGGTGCCTTTAATTAGGTGTGTGTGTGTGTGTGTGTGTGTGTGTGTGTGTGTGTGTGTGTGTGTGTGTGTGTGTGTGTGTGTGTGTGTGTGTGTGTGTGTGTGTGTTGGCAATTTAATTTGTTTGGGGGCTGGTGGCGGGGAGGTACTGTGTACACTACGGCTTGAATTCAACAGGGACATAGAGTGCAAGTCCACTCCTAACCATGGAAGTAAGTTTATGGGGAGAGACAGGATTTCAGCAAGGACAAAGAGCAGTTCAATAACAATAGAAAGTATGTATAGCCTACTGAACAGAACATCATTATAGCCCTCTTGACTCCGACAAAAGGGTCCTGTGTGGCACTGAGGAGGATCAGTATCTGAGTGAGTGGTTGAGTGAGTGAGGGACAACTGCTGTATTGTTGCAAGGTGTTGTAGGACCTACAGCTTGGCAGTGGTGAGGCCCTCGACGTTGACCTGGAGCAGCGACAGTGCCTGGCCCTCGACGGTCGGGATGTCCTCCCATGAAGGGGACGTTACGTGGCCTGGTCTTTCTTGACCTTGCCCTGTCAGCTCGACGACGGTGTGTGACAGTATTAGTTCCCCCAGATGGTCTTGCACCAACTCTTGCTATTGGTGGGGAAAACTGTGTACTGTAGAAGTCGTCTTCTTTCTCACACATTTATGGGCCTCTAAACAACGCAAGCAATTTCACTTCAACACCAAATTAGCCACAAATGCTCTCGTACATCATTTGACAATCATTAAGGTTTTCAAGACACCCCAGTCATGTTGCCATACCTTAGCAACAGGCATGATACATTTATTTTAAGAAGTACATTCTATCTTTTCCCCCGTTTCTACGGTTTCTTGGGCTGGATATGGCAGCCTGGAATGGTTGTTCAAGTGCAGCTAAACTTGGCAATGGCGTGTTAGTAAATGTGCCACAATTAACAATAATGGATTGCTCTTGTGCAGCTGACTTGCAGAAACTTGGGAATATACCATTTTGTCAAGATGGGGAGAATACAAGTGTGAAGAATATCATTATAATACCTTGTTAAAGTGACCATTTTGTAACGTTTTGCATTTGTAGTTATTTTACTGTAATTTAACAACATAATAACCAGAACAAACAGACAAACAGACAGACATTCATGGATTTATATTTAAAAGTAACTTTTATTTCCCCCCCTGGACCCAGGGTATGGCAGCTGCATACCCCTGCCATACCCAATTGACGCCCGTGCAATGCCCCCTTGTCTCCTCCTCAGCTCTCTCCATCTGCTCCCAGCACCGTACCCTCCTCCTTTCAAATACTTCACAATAACATTGATGACTGAAGGGGTGGGTTCCATGTGCGCGTATAAAAACAGGAGGTTTATCCTCAGTGTTCCTCATGCTCTTCTGCTGCACCATGTGCACTGATACACCTGTGATAAAGGACAGCCCACACTGGCATACAGGATCCCACTCATTGACAACAGTTGATTCTGGCTCAGAAGACCACAGCATGATAGCACAGCAGACGGCCATGCTGGACCAACATTTTACAAACACCTGTAAGTAGGAGCAGTTTGTTTTTCCTGATTTGAAGATTACACTGTACATTTCTGAGTGTGAATTTAACTCTGTGAATGTAGAAATGAAACCCTCTGTACACTCTGAGTTAAAAATGGTTCAAATAACACTGAGGAGTTTACTGTGAAGCCTACCGTGTATATTCAGTTTTTACAATTTGTACTAAGATGTTTATTTGTTACGTACTGTAGCTATCGGTATGTCATTAATATCAAAGTGTCATGTCATGGTAAACAGCTTTTAATACAGTATCACATACCCTAGCTGTAGCATGAGGCAAAGACAGACTACATCATTATTATTATAATACAAAGCATCCAGTGAATTTTACATTTCCTGTCGTTCTAGTGGTGTTAGAATGCAGGGAAGTCTTTGGTCTACAGGGCGTAATATGGCCCTCTGTTGGATATGGAGGCCCCTGTGGCTGTGGAGACTCCATGGTTCAACATCTGGGAAGTGATGAGGGGTACCCACTACCAGGAGGTCTGGACTGTGACCAATGGTACATTCCAATGGCACAGGGGTCTAGCAGCTCTCTGAGGTATGGACTGAGAAAGGTTACACATGTTTCAGTTTGTATTCTAATTTATTTTGAATGTTTGTTCAATTTTATTTTAGTTTTGAATCATTTTAAAAGTGGGGTTTCTAGTTTAATTTGTTTCTATTTTGCCATTTCTGAAGATCTTATAATACCTAAGATCTAATATAGGTCTACTTAAAACAGAAACAATAACAAAACAAGTGACGTTAATCACATGAACCCTAGCCTCCCTATTCTGGAAATGTCATAATTGGCTAACATTCACAGAAAATAGCAGATCTACTCATTGTGAGCTTTTAGATACAGGCAAAGGTGGTGTAGGGGTGAGCGGTGCTATTTATGAGATAATTTCATTAAGCGTCCAGCGAAGCTTGGCCAATGTGACCGGAAAGACGCTGGACAAACGGACAAAGCCAGATGTAGGAGCGGTTAGCTAAAAAAAATCATAGCGGCATCAATACATGTTTATCTTAAATTGATTCAAATCAATTCAAACAGGTGACAATGTAAAAAGGTTCATGGGGGGTTTGGGGGGTAGTGAATTATGGTGTGTGTGATATGAAATGTGAGCTTACCATAATCACAGTAATCCTTAGGCCAATCATACTCCTTCATATTCAAGGGCTTTTGGAGAGAAATGAGATAGACTGCAGTCACTTTTCAGTGTCTGCATTTGACCATTGATCTCACATTTTATGGTCCTTGTCTTTTTTAATTGATCTAACATACTGTATTTGCAATTGTCCCATTGTGTACCTGCATCTGCATTTTCTCTGTCCCTCAATGCATCTTCTGGCCTCTCTCTCTCTTTGTGGTCCTATGATATCTGTGCATTTGCATGGTGTGAAATAAAATAATATGCCACATTCCGATCTGTAGCAACAGTTTGATGCAGGGGCCACAAGGAGCAGGCCAGCACACAACACCACAGCAACAAAGTCAAAAAGAGAACGCACTGCAGAGAACTCAAAGTAAGAATATTTGGACAGTGGCGGAAAGTTAAAAAAAACGTTTGGTCATTTTATCTTCTAATCAGGCTTTTATGAACACCATGAACAGATTTTAATTTGCTTGATTCAGTATTTAGATATTTGATGTAAATGTTATTAGGCCCTACAGGTCCAGGGTCCCTCCCCATTGTAACTTCAAACTCCATTTTAACCATGATAGATTTATTAAAAACACCCATTATTTTTTCTGGTGACTCATATATACTACCCTCCTAACACGTGAGCTGGCTGTGTTTTTTCCATAACGTTTCTTTTTTTTCTTTTCTTTTTTTATATTGTATTTAATTTTTTTCCATTTTCCCAAAGAAAGAATGTTTTTTTAAAGTGAAATATCCCTTTAAGTACAATTGTGAGAAATGTTTTACTTTAGGGTACAACTCCACTATTTCTCAGAGACAAATATTGGACTTTTACTCGACTACAACTATTCATTCGTTACTAGTTACTAAAACATACATTAAAACTTCAGACCTTCAGTCTATTTTCTTAATATTTCTAACACCAATATTTCTTATACTAATTCTAATTTTAATGTTTTAATATTTTGAAGAGTCACTTTATCTATCTATGTAAAATTGTAATATGAATTTGTATCTTTGTCATTTAGATGGTTCCGAAATGAGGCACAGAGGTAGAAGGGGTCTGTGGTCTGTCCGAAGCTATGGAAGCGTTCGAGCTCGTACTGTTCTCACTGAGTCCCAGCTGCGAGTCTTGCTCACCTGTTACTCCAGAACGCCCCGACCGGACACTGCAGCCAAGCAGCACCTGGGCCTGATGACAGGCCTCAGCCCTCAGGTCATCAGAGTCTGGTTCCAGAACAAACGCTGCAAGGACAAGAACAACCTCGCCAAGAGAAGAGAGACAACGTTCAGTAATACTGTGAGTGTGTGATGGCTAATAGGTGGAGTGGAAGCTTGGAGTGCAAGTGCGTGTGTGTGTGTGCGTGTGTGTTTCTTTCTTTCTCTCATCTTTGATGAGTTTTTATTCTTTTCATGTATTGTTGGATGTGTTATCAAACATCATCAAAAGTCTAATGCTCTCTCTCTCTCTCTCTCTCTCTCTCTCTCTCTCTCTCTCTCTCTCTCTCTCTCTCTCTCTCTCTCTCTCTCTCTCTCTCTCTCTCTCTCTCTCTGCTCAGCATGAGCCAGCTGGGCCAATGGTGGTCCTCTCCCCTGATCCCCCTGATTTTGCCCTGCAGATCTCTGTCTTCGAGTCACCATGGCAACTGCAGTGCAGTCACAAGGACATGCCACATTGTGACATGTCATTCGTAAGTCACAGGACAGTGTGATCATCCTATGCATCACCATGGCTTGCCACCATGCATGTTCTTACATGTTATTATATTACATCTATAGAAACCTACTATGGCTCTAAACTTACGTGCATTAGTTGCTTGTAATATCGATGATCAGGGATCATCAATGAAATCGCAAAAAAGAGAGTATATATATATATATATATATATATATATATATATATATATATATATATATATATATATATACCGGTATATATTATATGGAATAATATAATTATTATAAAGTATTGTCTTAACTAACTGGGGGTTACTAGTGCATTACATTCCTGTTCCCACAGTGTGATGTGTACAATAATAATGTACTCTACTAATAATAGGCATACAGTAGCTCTTCATGTCTCTAAATATCAATAATAATTATTTAAATGAGCAACAATATTATATATTACTAGTAAGACGCCTCAGGGCGACATGCGACCTCACCCTAAAGGGCGAGGTCGCACCGATTCTTGGCCATCTGACCAGTGATGTATATCGGACCAGTTACCCATATATGGAGACCCCTGCATGATTGTCAACAATGTTATGTCAAAACATGCCCATATATGGGCATTACCAAATATGGGCATTCCCAGATATGTCCTTAATATTGATGACATTGGGACAGGGATCTCAATATATGGGCATAAAACGTTTGTTAATTAGTAAAGCCAAGCAGGGCCTTGGCGAGTTGGGGCCTGGGTTTGATGTCTCGGGATCTCCATATATGGGCATTAGGGGCTACCCTAACAGGGCATCATCTGGGAATGCCCATACTGTATATGGACATTGTATTTATTTTATCCTCTATTAATATATATATCCATATACAAATACAGTCGTGGCTAAAAATATTGGCACTCTTGCATTTGTTTAAAAAACAAAACAAAAAAACAACAACACACAATCTCTATTGTGCACAGTGAAGGAACATCAAGGTCACTGGAGATGGACTTGGAGCCTTCAGATTGTCCATACTTGGCTACAATCTGACCTCTGACCTCCTGACAATTCTCTCCTTTTGTATTTGGTCCTCACTGTGTGACACAAAACAGCAGAATGAGGGATTTACTCCATTTAAACTGGGTGGATTAGTGGTTACTAAAGATTAAAGTCAACTTGGACTCACCACAGCTGAGTTCCAGGTGAATAGCCTGCAATTGAAATTCAAGTATAGTGTATTTAAGTATGTCTGCAAGTTTCTTTGTAGAATGAGCTGTATTGATTCTAGTTTTATGTTGTGTTCCTATGCAAACCAAATACTGTATGTTGATGCAAAATATGTTTTCAATTGCCAAGCTTCTGGAAGATTTTTTAGTTTTACAAATGCAAGGGTGCCAATATTTTAGCCACGAGGCTATGGACTTTTACATAATGTAACCTGTGATATCACCTGTGATGTCACCTGTGATGTCACAGTGACAAGGGAATCAACCCATAGACTGTAAAAATGTGTACTGACCGACTGACTGACTGACTGACTGACTGACTGACTGACTGACTGACTGACATGGAGACAAGCTGTGACATTTCTCATGGTATACTGCGACCTTCGGTCACAATAAAATCAGGTATAGCATACAGGTAGCACTGAAGAGACACTTGTTCCACAGGCTTTTGGCAAATACTTTTTTGTGATGTAAAGCGACCCTGTGTTTTTTAAGGCCAAGTTATTATTATTATTATTAATTTAGTTTGCAAAATAATTTGTTCATGTTTGACTATGTCGCCATATAAATGGAACTCATTCTTTCCTTACATTGGAAGATAGGCCTACTTTCTCAACACTGGCTTTGATGTGTTATTAGAATTTACAGAAGTTACAGTATTACAGTAGGTCAAAGATACTTTCTGTTCTGTTTGGTTTCATTTCTTCACAGAACACAATTCATGTGTGTCAGGGGACTCACCACAACAACCCAGCCATGATGACTCTATCTCTCTCTCCTAACCATATAGACTTTCAAGTTCCTTATGAACATTATAGTTCAACTCTAGAACTACATCTGCATAATAAAATATAAACACAACTTATATGTTTTGTTCTCTTAATATTTGTGGTAAAATAATCTAACCAATATCTTGTCACAGCTGAAAGAGTATAGATCCATTCAGAAGGGGAAAATAACTACAGTAACATAGAGCAAATGTACATTACAGTCTGGACTACAAGTTTACATAAGGCCACCTGTCATTACAGACAGCTTTATCATGTAGATGGTGCGGTGGGATCTGTCAGGGTGTCATGTCTGGCATGTCAACACTGTGTGTTTGTACAGTCACAGTCTGTGGTTGTGACTGATTCAAAACTCCCCACAAAAAGACAAACAGAAAACCCGGATCCAAGCCTGCAGATCTGTCATTGAGAAAACCATTCCAGTGTTGTGAGACCACAGCGGGAACTGCACATATGATGGATATTCTCCCAAATTGTGTTAAAATACCTCAAATGGGAACTGTTTATTGGCTCTTTTTCAACTTCCAGATCCTTTTTATTATTATATGTTGAAGGTCTGGACTGGTATGAAAGTTTCACTGGCTGCACACTTTATTGTTTTGCCTGACAAACTATTCATTTCCACTACACTACTACAGTAGATGAACAACATTTTGATAAAGTTTTGCATATTTCCCCTCTTTATTGCCTGCACTTTGTCTTGAATTAGTAAGAGGATCCACTGCTGTTGTTATCCTATTCCACAAGGGGGCGATGCTATACTGAGTAAGACAAAGTAGAATCATGACTGAGTGCAGTGACAACTTAAACTGTGGTTTGTACAGTACAGTATGTAAAGCATGTGAACAAGATCTCAAAATGAACAACACTGAGTTGAGTTTGCTACAGGCAATGTACAGTTTAAGATCAGCATTTCCTTGTAAGAAATAACCTGCCCTTAGATGAGGAAGGAAATTGGGGAACGTGCCCACTGTGTTCCCCCAACCTCAACCATAGACCTAACCCCAACCCCTAAACCTAACCCCAACTTCAATCCCAACCCTAAAATGAGGGAACATAGGGCTGAGGGAACATACAGTAGGGCTAACGCCGGAAATTGCTTGCTGTGGAGTGCAGTCATAAGTAGGCTAATTTTCAGCAAGCTTCATTTCACTTTGTTATCAACTGCTTCCTCGCTGAACTTCAAAGACACTGAAAGAAATGTTGTTTTCACAAAAAGATTGATAATGCCTGCATGCCTTCATAACAATGCTTATGTTGCTTTTTTAGTTTCACATTCTTTTGTGAATCCGCTTTTTGGTCTTTAATGACCTCTACTCTTCGTCCCTCTCTCTTTCACTGGCTCTCTCCCTCCCCCTGCATAAACAGGATGTTGTTGGTTCTGTAGGGCTGCCGGCAGCAGACCAGTACAACACTGATGATTGCAGAGATAGCATAGCTGTGGAGCTCCCAGCTCTCCCAGTGCAGTGGCAGATTAACTAGGATTTAGAGAGCTTCCACTCAGCCTCACCACTGAACCAACACACACAGCAAGGGACAACAAAACACAGGAGGTCACTCAGCCAGCCGCATGCAGCGCAGCGTTTCCCATAGTCCAGCTTTGATTGTCTTGATGATGGGTTCCTTCAGTGACCACAAAACCACTGCTCACATCCTAATCCAGGGTACAGGGGTATTCAATGTTTTCAGGCCAAGGACCCCTTAGTTGAGAGAGAGATGAAGCAGGGACCCCCACAACCTTTTCAAAGATTGCACATAGTTTCATCGTTTGACAGCACAATCATCAGTGTATTTTGGATTCATGTCAATTTGTGTTTTCAGATATTTAACCACTTGAGCCGTCATTAATTAATAAACTTGACCTTTTACTCTGTACCCATTCTGCTCTTTTCCCCCTCTACCCCAAACCTCTTTGCCAAAAATAGCCGATCTACACGCTCACAATGCCTCGTAGTAGCGCGAGGCGTTGTGAGCTTGTAGATCTACTATTTTTGGCTAAAGTTCTCAGGATATGGACATTATAGGGTTCAAGTGCATGCATATAACATTTTTTGCTATCACACAAAGATTTGGAGGACCCCCTGTAGTAACTCTGAGGACCCCCTAGGGGTCCCGGACCCCCTGTTGAAGACCCCTGTCCTATAGTCTCATTCATGCAGGTGTCATTCTGTAATGATGAAGGCGATGCTTTGACGCAGCTTGTCACTTGTCACAGCAGAGCCTTCTGTGAGTGTGACCAGTGCACATAACAGTACTGTAGTCTTCCCACTGAGACTGCAATGATGGTTGTGCTCTTAGTGCTGATATTATGAGTCTGCCTGCCACAATGCACCTCGTGCCCCTGCAGTATGTACTGTAGGCCTATCAGATGCCTGTGGTTTTGTTCACAACAGGGTCTGAGTCATATCATAATGCACAAGCTTAACAATGCCGTATATTTCCCACAAGTTCCTGTCCACAGGTCAGTTGACCGAGAAAGGGAATATCGGGAATGTTTCCGTGGTTAACAGTCACGTCAGATCAACATGTCCTGTTCTGACATTTTACAGTATTAATAGTCTGCATGACTTTCACCACAGAAGATGAAGAAGCCCTCATGGAAAACAGTGGAGAGTATTTCCTGTGAGACGTACTGGTCTCAAATAAAAACAGAGTGGAAAGATGTGTGTGATTCTGCCCTGTCCTGTTTTGCTCTCCGCCCTGCCCTGCCCTCCCTTTCCCGCTCCCCTCCCCTGTGAGTCTCTTGGTAAACCACTCCTTTTCCGTACATTTACCTTTTTTAGCCCTTAATGCTCCTTCCAGAACGGGGTCTGAAATTAACCTGTTAGAAACGTGTCACTTTGTGCATTCCTGCTCTGAAATCAAGCTGAATTACGTTGATCCGATAAAAGGATAAACAGAATTCTATTTGGACCTATAATAAGGATCAAAGGAGTTCCAACATGGACTCCAAATTCACCCACCTCCACCCTGACTGACACAACTGATTTTCTGTTGGTAGGATTTCCATGTATGTTATTTTTTTCAAAACGAGCACTAGAAGCCGAGTGTGAATTAGGCCAGTAAGTAGTGTCATTAAGTCAGCCCAGACACATAGCCCTTTCACACGCACGGCTGACCGGTGTGTACACACATGTGCCATAGATACAGGACACAATTAGCCTCCTGTTTGAGTCCATGGCTAATCTTCCATCAAGACTTGCCTCTCTCTTCCTCCATACAATCATGAGCTGAGAGGAAACCCTGGCCATGTACAATGTTGCATGCATCAGTCCTCAGTGGTCTCAGCTTGTAAAAGCTCTGGAACATGTTGGATGTAAATCACATTATGTTAACAGTTAACAACTCGGACACGGCATGTTACGTACTTTGCGATTGCTTGCTTTTCTTGTTAATGAGTCATATTATCCCATCTCATGTTGTAATGTACACACACACGCACACATGCACGTATGCAAGCACACACAGTAGACATGGGGACCCCCAGGTATCCCTGAGGGGATTCCAGGGAATTCCTTATGGGTCCATTTGTGTGTCAGAGTTAAATTAACACTGTGGATTGTACAGTGTACAACAACAACACAGGTCTGAAATGAGTCTAAATTTACTGAGAATATAGCCTAGAATCAACTTTGAGTCACCCTCTTAATGTGAGAGGTGACAGGTGAGACAGAACAGTCAGTCTCTTAAAGAGAGAAGAGAAAGCTAAAAGGAAGGCCACAAGTACACAAATAACTCAGTAAAATAGTGGTGTGCATTCTGCGAGAAAAGCAGATCTACTAACAAGCTACGCGTTACAAGATGAGTTTGTAGCATCTCTGAATGCGCAACTCAATGAAACTTGGGGTAGTACCTGTCTGGTAGTACAGTATGGTGTGTTACCTAAAGTGGCCACTGTGTCTATGTTTTGTGCACTCCACTAATCATATTCTGATATGGTAAGAGCCAAGAAACCTTTGAAAATGATCTCTTACATTGGCACAGTTACTCAAAGTAATAATGATAAATTAAAGTTTTCCATTAGCTCATCAGGTTATGACACCATGTATCAAGTCATAATCACAAATGCTCATTTCACAAATGACTGCAATAAAGAACAGGCTGCACCTCACATTGTTTTTTCAAAATGTCAACAATGTTAATAATGGCCTATTCAAGCAGACTTCTTTTCCCTGCTAACATCCAGGGGCTATTTCTGAGCCCAAATTTTCCAAGGCTGCAAGAATGCATGCGTGAGCGAGTGCCTCGCTGATGGCTGTCTGCTAGCAAGGCGGAGAGATCACGTCTTCATCTTTTGGTCACCATCCATGGAAAACAATCCATTAGGGTCAAAGCGGCACAGAAAGCATTAAGTTCAACAATTCCTCATGGAAAGACACATTTTCATTCTTTGTTGATAAAGCGTTGTTATGAAATCTATATCCGACAATTTGATTAGAAAATACTCGGTTGATGAGGTGTGTAACCAAACAAGCCTGTGGAGCATCACAGCGTGGCAGGTTGAAATATGAACGGAAAGGAAAAACAAAAACTCATGCCCGTCCTGAGATAAAACACTCAAGCTCCTTCGCCAGAACTCACATTCTAGATAATATATAGAACCGTTATCTTTAAATCATAACTCTGTGCCTATGTGCATATTGCAGGGGTTTCAAGTGCTGGTAATCGGTTAGGTTTGGATGGTAATGTTCCTGTGCTGCTTTGGGCTGTTTTGTTTAGGACTCTGGGGTATGCAGTGCAGAGGAGCAGGCCAGGGTCAGGGCAAGGGTACAGAATAAGAATGAATGTGTGTGTGAGAGAGTGAGTGGATGAGTGAGTGAGTGAGTGAGTGAGTGAGTGATGTATAGAAGCAAGTGTATAGAGAGTGAATATGAATCTTTGAGTATATATGCGTGTGCATTTTGTATGTTTTTTGCTCACGTGTTTATGCTGTGTGCTGTTTATGCTGTTTGCATTTCTGCAAGTATACAGTGAACAGGAGTGCACCACAGCCTATGTGTGAGTATGTGTGTGTGTGTGTGTGTGTGTGTGTGTGTGTGTGTGTGTGTGTGTGTGTGTGTGTGTGTGTGTGTGTGTGTGTGTGTGTGTGTGCGCGCGCATGCGTGCGTGCATGTGTGTGTGTGTATAAAGGACTGATATAGGACAGTGACTCAACATATAGAGGCAGCACATGATGTCTTTTGTAGTCAGACATTTAGAACAGAATTGTTTTGTTTGCCACAGAGCCGTTTGTGGAGATCTTGGGTACCGGTATATCAGGTGGTCAACACACTGACCAAACGTCCTTGAAAGGATGATCTCAGACCAAAGACCTGTGTGTTTACGCAGAGAATACACAAGCCCCGAGCAGACCTGGCTCTGACCCTCGCATTGTCGGCCTCACTGTCTATGCGGCGGCCCTCTCCGTTTATTTTCACATGGCATTCCCCTGAAGTAACCCTCATCCACCTCCTCCATCTCTCTCTTCTCCTTCGTTGCTCTCACCTTCGGTCAACAAACAGCTCTGTGCCATGCTCACAGCCAACCCTTTCTCAGCCGTCAGTGAAGCATGTTGGCGCTGCGCCCCCCGCCACCTGGTCTGTACCCCCAGAGCTGCACAGCAGCACATGGTGGGAGACCAGGGGGCACATGTGGGCATGCTGGGTGGCGGAGACCGCTATGATCTCAACAATGTGAACCTTCCATCCTGTTTCACACTCACAGGACTAATAAACATACCGTAGGTCTGCGCGCAGCACTGAGGGGCAGGAGTCTAAATGAGTGTGTGTGTGTGTGTGTGTGTGTGTGTGTGTGTGTGTGTGTGTGTGTGTGTGTGTGTGTGTGTGTGTGTGTGTGTGTGTGTGCACGCGTGCGTGTGTGTGTGCACGCGTGTGCGTTTGCGCGTGCGTGTGAACCTATTGTATAATAGGGGGTGGATGTGGAAAGCTGGTTTATTGAAACGCATTGGGCCTGTTTTGTCAGCCCATTGTCATCTCAGATCCTTTATTTGTGTTTATTGGATAGCCCCACTGCGGTGTGTTTCATGACTTCAGGAAGGCTTAGCTTTAATCTGTGGTTATCGAACAAACCCATATTGGATTAATTGCAATGTGTTTCCCTTTCCCTTTTTAATTAATTATTTTATTTTGGCCCATGTTGTTTTAGACCCGTGACTCACTGCCTGGAAAACAGTGTCATTACTGAGTGAAATGAAGTTGAACTGAACAACGTCCTGCTCAAGTAAAACATTGTAGTTTCTAATTCTCTATATTCATCATGCATTCCTTGACGAGGTCACTTACTGTACAACAATGACAAACAAATGCTTTTTTCTTTTTTTTTTCCCACGGTTTTGCAACCCATTTTCTCACCCAGTGCCCAACTACCTAACCTGTAGTCCTGGTTTCCGCTCTCCACCTGCCGCGCCAGGGGAATTGGGGAGGGCCTGGCTGGCTAGGGGGAGGTAGTATAGAAACCAGGACTACTGCATGTTTTTGTGAGTGCATCTACCCTAGGAGACATGGGGAGAACATGCAAACTCCACACAGAAAGGCCCTATCGCCAACCCCACCTAGGGTGTGGGTGCTGATGACACGGAGGGAGGAACACGCCCACAGCGTCCCCCAGCGGGAATCGAACCCAGGACCTTCTAGCAGTGAGGCGAAGCGCTAACCACTGCGCCACCGTGCCCCCTAAAAACAAATGTTGTTTTGAGAGCGGAGCACATAAACTCTGGCTGTTGATGAGGTATATGTTTTGACCCTCAGTCAGCTGTCACCGTAGTCGTGTCTAATGAGATGTGAAGTGTGTGTTTTTAGCCTTTAGTTCAACTGGCTTCTCTGTGGAGCCAGGGAGCTTTAGGACGACACAGTTCGGTGGCCCGGCCTTCTCTTACTGTTGTTGCAGGGTCAGCGGTTACCATGGCGGCCCCTCGCTACCTCTGCAGATTGTTATCGCGGCGTTCTTTATGTGAAGCATCGCTGCGTCACACACACTTTCCCCAGAAGCCACTGTCCCTCTGTCAGTCACAGACCTGGATATGACTGGCCCCCATTCACACAGTGATTCATTCACAGACACACACCATTCATTCTATAAAGACAGCACAGGGTCACACACTGGGAAAATACCACAGGACTCATTCAATGCCCTGTGAGAATGCACTCGTGCGCATGCTGCACACGACACGTCCTCCTCGGCCTATCTCATTGTGTCAACACACAATATTACGTGAGTCCTCTGTCTTTTATCAGGCCTGTAGACTGGGTCTGATGTCAAATGAATGCTCTTTGGGTTAAATAATAATCTGTATACCGTCTGGATACCGTTTTCACTGTTTATCACATTTAGATTTTGTTTTACCCTATTAATAGCCCTTTTCAGATCAGTGCCATCTGCCTTCAACCCGTCACTGGGGGTGGCAGAGCGGTTCCGGAACCGTAAGGTTCCTGGCTCGAGTCCCATCTTGGCCCCCCTCCTTGCACGGGGCAAGATACACCTCTAACTGCTCCCGTTGAGCAAATTATTGTCTTAAAAACAAAATATATTATTGAATTGAAGTCTCCATGGGGTGAGTAATCAATAGAAAAATGACATATTGGGGGTGAACTCCTTTAAGGTGTACCACATTTCATGGGTAACAGTGTTCTGTCTTTGTGGTGTGGTTGAATGTGTACATTTTAAAGTGCATTTGGTCAAAAAGACAGAAGATGTAGAGTAGTCCATTAAACATTTACTGGGAATGATAATTATGTATTTATCACTGATATAGATAGCCTATATTTAATTTGTATGTGCTTGTTCATATTTGGTAGTCAGTTTTTATCTTGTGATATTTGTTGAAGTTTGTGTGCCTCTCAGGCACCTTGCAATATTGGTTTGGTTTAATTAAGTCAACAATATGAAGATAGTAAGTTAACCTCTGAATTGTTTACAATTTTGATGGCACAACAACCCTGGTTGCCCAGGGAACTAACCACATCACGTGATGACGCCAGGTGTAACCCCATACTGTATGTGTATAAAAATCAAACCCATGTTTCAAACCCATGTTTGAATGAGCTGTGGTGGCTGTGTGAGGTGGGGTGTGTGAGGGGGGTGTGGGGGTTGTGGTGCCCGATAACCCAGGAGAAATAATCCAGAAATGTGGTTATAGAAATAACCCATGAGTTTGTAGTTTGTAGTGTGTGTGTGTGTGTGTGTGTGTGTGCGTGCGTGCGTGCGTGCGTGCGTGCGTGCGTGCGTGCGTGCGTGTGTGTGTGTGTGTGTGTGTGTGTGTGTGTGTGTGACTGTGTGTGTGTACTTGCTCACCCACTTACACACACGGTCACGCCAAGGAGCAGTGTGACCACTGCTCAAAAACTTTGTATCTCTGTGTTAATGTCAGAATTGATCTGAAACCATGCTTTTCCAACGTTTGTAAGATCTCTTCCCTGGAATAAACCCAAATACTATTATAAATAAGACGTTTCCGCCCTTTATTGATGTAGATAATGATTTCACTGACGGATAGATATGGGGTAGAAAAACAAAGCTATCAGGGAAGTATCAAGGAACAACAGGCCATCTGTCACACACTGGACGTGTTTCAGACAAGATGCATTAAAAGAATTCCAAGGATATTTGGGCCCACGACAGTCTCCAGTCTTTTTTTTCTTTTTTTTTATAATTTTTATCCCACGATTTTGCAACCCATTTTTTCACCCAGTGCCAATTGCCTATTTAATCCTGGGCTCTGCTCTCCCTCTGCCGCGCCTGGGGAGACAACGGACTGACCTCATGCTTCCTTCAATGCATGAGGAGTCCAAGTTGCTTCTTTTCACCTGACAGGGGGGATTTTCCCCGGGATGGACGTAGCACGTGGAAGGAACACGTTATTCCAACCAGTTCCTTTCCCCTCCATCAAGCGCCCCGGCTGGCCAGGGGGAGGCATTATTGAGACCAGGATTACTGCATGTTTTTGTGAGGGTATCAACCCTAGGAGACACGGGGAGAACATGCAAACTCCACACAGAAAGACAGTCTCCAGTCTTGACCCCACTGTCAAGTGTCCTCAAGCTCAGAAGGTGGATGTGGATTGGACATGTGTGCAGCATGGAACCAAGTGCCATCCCAAGGGTAGCCATGAGATGGACACCACCTCAGAGACACGGAGAAGGAAATTAAAGAACTTGGATGCCAAGTGCAGATTGGGCAGTAGATAGACAGCATTGGTGTTCATTGGTGCTATCCAGTAAGAAAATTAAGGAACAACGTTTCATTTCCTCCACCTCTGGAGGAAAAGAGTAAAAAGGTGGATGCTAACGAAACGGTTGGAGATGGTGGCAGATACTGTACGTTTCCCTGGATACATAATGTAAAATATTTGTTTTCATTTTCCTTTCTGAAGGTTTAAACAAAATCCAACTAAATCTAAGAAAGCAAAGCAAATTTATCAAGCAAGTTACACAGCACAATCCCAAGTATTCCTTTTGTTCTGAGAATGTAAAAATGGGCCCTATGTAAGCCTTATTTAATATTCTACACAACCGTGATGCTTGTCGAGAACAACTAATGTCCAAGCTAACTATGTGTCGTGATTCTCCAAGCAACATTGTCATGTGCTGGAGCAGGCTATAAATTAAGCTGTAATGTATGTTGGGACCGTGCATGGGACAGACATACAACAACACAGCTGGATCAGAACAGCTGCATGGAAACACCAGTCCAGGGAGGCGGTGGGACTGCAATGGAGCTTGGTCTGTTTCTGTCAGTGCAGGGTTAGCCCTTTCTCAGGCTCCGTCTGCATTCTCTGGGAGGGCTGGCTGGTCCGGCCGGCCAGGGTGAAGAAGTGTCTCTCTGCATGGCCTCGGGTGTGTGTGTGTTTGTGTGTGCGTGTGTGTGTGTGCGTGCGTGCGTGTGTGTTTGGGGGGGTTGGCTGGTGTGTGGTTGGCGGTCAGGGGAATGCGTCTGGACTCTGGAGCGACACACACATTGAAACACTTGAGCATTCCTCCGCCTCTCGAGGGAGTCGCAGCCTTTGACCGGCCCATATAGAACGGCTACAGACTACAGACATGCACTGCATAATTCCTTCAGATAGATTACAAGCAGTCACATTGGTGTGTGGAGGTTTTACAGCCCTTGAAGTTTGTTTGTTTGTTGAGGACGAAAGATTGGTCGCTTTGCTGTTAAATAGAGAAGGTTATAGTGTATAGTGTCTGTGTGTGTACGCACACACTCATCATGGTCATGCATGCACAAACAAATTGGACACACACAGACAAACACTCTCACTTTCTTTCACATACCCAGCCACCATCCAACCCTACACACAAGCACGCACGCAGGCACGCACGCAGGCACGCACGCATGCACGCACACGCACACACACACACACACGCACGCACGCGCACACGCACACGCACACGCACACACACACACACACACACACACACACACACACACACACACACACACACACACACACTACCATCGGCGAGCTTTCCCAGGCATCGGTTGAACTGTACTGAGAGAAACGGGCAGATTCAAAGGGCATGATTGTTTACATGACTGAGGTCCAAGTTATTTTTAACGTTTCTTTTGGCAAGGCAAAGGCTTGAACGTTTAGTTTTTAAGACGGTCATCGTAAGGAAAATAAATTAGTCCCTTAAAAATCCACATGCTGTAAATTGCTGTGTGATGGTGAGAAATTGGTTGATGACATTTTGAAGATCACGGTAAGGCAGTAAGGCAACATGTTTTAGTGTCGTGTTTACAAGCACCTCAGGTGAGTCATCTGGACGTTCGAAAATCACTTTTCACCATACTGTAAATGTTGAACTGTAATCGATCAATTGAAAATAGCACCTCCGTCAACTACATCACTTCCATGTCTCAATTTGTTTTACTGTTGGTGCCTTGATTATAGAAATTGTTTTGGTTTAATAATGTGGGTTTGAATTTTGACTGAGAAATACAGAGTGAGGTCCATACTGGTCTTTCCCCTTCTTTCCTGGAATGACTTTCTCTCCTTCTCTGCTGAGCCGATTAAAATCTGAGGCAAAGTTACAACTAACAATGTTAAGAAAACCACAAAAAAAAAAGAAAAAGAAAGAAAAGAACCACTGAGTTACAACTGAACTCTAAAATGTTTCAACATATTTTCATGATTCCAGTGTCAAGCCTGGAATTTAATCATTTTAAGGGCAAGGCCACAGTGCCTCAGGGCTTATCATTATTTGAGTTTCAGAAGGCCAAACCGAGGGGCTTCGGCGGCCATGACCTTCATGTCCTCCACGACATTCCTGCCCTTGTCAGACTCAGTACCCAATGGAATAATAACCACTTAAACCCGATACTTCCTTATGTGTGCCAGGTATGTCAAATAGCTAAAGGAGACGAGATGTTCATCCATGTTTGCCAATGTTCACCTTATGCCATGCCCAGAACAGGGCTGCTAGGTTAAAGGTGTTTTTGGATGTGATATGATCAGAGCATATTGTTAATCACGTATTGGTTCCCACCCTATCCATCCATCCATTTATACATCTTCCCATGTAAACACACCAGATTTAGCTAGAAGCTCATTTCCACCTGTAGTCCCACATACAACATGACAAAGGGTTACCTATACCAACCTCAATACGTACTATAATGTCTACTACCTAATCAATAGAACTTTTGACAAATCTAAGATTTAAAAATGTATCGATGATCATAATATGATCATCGATAAAACAATTATGTTTGAGACATTTTTTATTAACCATTGTTTTAGTTGTGTTTTAAAGGTACTTTAAACGTTTGCTTTCCCTTAGAGCAGGGGGTTTTCTACTGATTGTGAACCAGGGACCACCACCCTGACTACAAATCAACTTGGGGACTACTGTTGTGTTGGGTGGGGATATGTGGGCTAAGATTTACACACAAGATAGTATCTCGTGGCCACGAGTTTCGTTAAGTCGTGGGTATGAGATAATATCTCATGGGCACAAGTTACGTTTTCCCCTCTCTCAATGGCTACTTTCCCTTCTTGAGATTCAAACTTCTTTTTGTGTGGAATGTCTTGGCCTCAGACTTCCCAGTACTGACTCATCAATCATCTGAGGTCACCAGGTCGTTTAGTGAACTACTTCTCAAGTAGTGGTCCATGGACCACTAATGGTCCATGGCATGATTACTAGGGCTTGGTGCAATAACTGCAATACTGCCATACCGCTGTTGTGTAATGCACACCTGGTTGTCAAGTTCATAACCGCGATTATTTTATAACTCAAGATATTATAAAAAAAAAAACGTTCTAGCATTAGTGGATGACAGAGTTCACACCAGAACTATGATGACAGTTATCGTTATTGTGCTTGGTGTAAACTTCCCTTTAGGCTAATCTCCACTAAAGCAACTAGTCGCAACTCCTTGCAACAAAACCGTTGCATGCAATTACTTGCAACTACTTGCAACCATTATCCCCAATGGCTTTTGCAAGGAGTTGCATTGGTGTGACATGGCCTTTAAACAGTTTTGTTTTGTGGTGTGGTCTATGGCTGGTTGCAATAACCGCAATACCACAGTTGTGTAAAGCATACCGCAGTGTATTTTTGCTTTTCTTTAAGCAGGGTTCTGTTAAAGCAGCTATCTAAAGGGAATAGCAGAACTGTTCCTCAGCCAATAAGTCACCTGAGGCTCTTGAGGACCCCCCCCCCCAACCACACTATCAGCTACCAGAGCTGCCGCATTCAGGACGTCCTGGAGAGAAATGCCTGCATACATACAGAGACATAATTGATGGAGGTACAGATATGGATTTCAAAGCAGCCTATACTAGACTGAATTTGATATGGCTGAGATTTTCAGAATGTTCCTTCGTTTTGCCAATGTTCACCTATTATGCCCAGAATAGATATGTGGATGTGACCTGATCAGAGCATGACGTTACTTAGGTCCCCACCCCACCCTATCAATACTATCAATCCATCCATTCATAGATTTGTCCATTCATTGACCTGCCTGTCAGTCTGCTTGCCAGTCTGTCCGTCCGTCTAGTCTCTGCCCATTCGTCCATCCACCTTTTGACATTTTAAAGCAGGGTTCCTTTAAAGCAGTTATCTGAGGAATAGCAGGACTGTTCCTCAGACAGACTCTTGAGGACCACCGTCCACCACTATCACTACCACTAGTCTAACGCAGATACACTATCAGCTCCCAGAGCTGCTGTCTGCAGGACCTCCTGCATACCACACAGAGAAATATGTGATGCAGGTAGGCTACAGATACACTAGACAGATACACTAGACTGAATCTGAACCTGATGAATGTTATTATTATTATTTTATTGTGATTCTTTCCCAAAACAACATAGTGAATATGGGTGACACTTACATACTCTGACAAAACTCAAATGATGCTACTTTCTTCATGGATAGTCGGCAACTGAACACCTTTGTTGACAAATTGCTAATACACCTTTAGACTCCATATTTAGTTTCTAAACTATTGAAAGAATAGGATCATATGAAGTTTGAATTCTATAGATAAATGTATCATTGTATTATTATACATATTCTTCTGTCCATATAATCATCACGTATGATAGAAAAGCGATTGAAAAAAGACAGGCTACGGAGAGAAGGGCCAGCGTTTTCCTAATAAAATTAGTATTTTTTTTTAATTGAGTGGTTGTTCTTAAAACTGTAAGACACCTCATTGTCATAATTGTTTCAGCATGGAGGGCGGTGGTGGGGAGGGCCCAAGAGACCCTTCCCACTTCACCACCGCAACACCCCCCTGGTTCCCACTGAACTCTGCATTCCTACCAGCTAATTCACCATCTGAGCCTTCGCCAGATCATCAGACAGCCTTGACTTCATGTTCGCATGCATAGAAAAACGCTTTCTTTCTTTCTTTCCTTTCTTTCTAATGCCTTGTCTTGTGTGGTGCATGTGTGCACATACTAGGGCATTCACCAGATATTTGAATATTCGAATGTCAAAGTCACTATTCAATATTGTTCACCGAAGTCGAATATTAGCTTTTTTTATTGCGACCGTAAGGTCGCAGTTTAGTATCAAAACCTCCACCGGCCGTCCGTCCCTGAGTCACACGTCACACGTCACACGTCACACCTTTGCCCTGCTCATATCTCCGCATCAGTATGACATCACACTGCTGAACTCAGTATGACATCACACCGTACACAAATGACCCCTATATAAGACCGGCATTGTCTGTCGTACATTTCGGTCAATTCCAGTGGGGATGCCATTGAAAAGTTAATCTAGTTGTACAAAGTAATCAAAGAATGGGTTGACTGCTTTATCTGTGGAGAGTGTATGTCACTGAGAGTCCTTTTATAGCGATTGAAATCATGATGAGGTCACGATGAGTCATCTATGCCCAAATATAGATTTCTAGGTCAGATGGCCCATGGAGTTTGTGATGTCAAACCTAGCAACCCAATATAAACAAACCTGATGTCAGACCTGAAGTATCCTTTTATACCCATATATGGAGATACAGAGATCTCCATATATGGGCATATTAGAAAGCCCATATATGGGCATATACGGATGACATCAGGGATATCCATATATGGGCATAAAAGGGACAAGGGCTTACAGTTAAGAGATCTCCATATATGGGCATATCAGAAAGCCCATATATGTTCATATACTGATGACATCAGGAATATCCATATATGGGCATAAAAGGGACAAGGACTTACAGTTAAGAGATCTCCATCTATGGGCATAAAGGGACAAGGACTGTTACAGTAGATATAGAGATGTCCATATATGGGCATACATGAACAAGGACTGACAAACACTGAGATCTCCATATAACCTATGGGAATATAAGGGACGAGGACAATGCGTAGCATTGTGAGCTTGTAGATCTATTTTCTAAATATTGTTGTACATTAAAAACTTGAAATGGGTCGTTCTGCATAGTACTTGGGATTTGTTGATGTAAATGTTCACATAGAGTGTAATAATTGGTAAAACAAACTTTTGGCGTATTTGTGGAGATAAGCGACCAACGGTCGCTTATCTCCCGATTAGGGAGTCTTACTGGTTGTTTTCTCTTAAAAAAATATATACTTTATAAAGCTTGGCTAGATAGGAAGTCATAAGAATGAGTTGTCAATGCCCCTGGTGGATGAATTTGTTAATGCTCTATACCAGGGATTCTCAAACCTTTTTAGGTCGTGACCCCCAAAATAAACATATTTGAACTGGGGACCCCCACCCTGACAAGCACTTGGAATTGTAGGTATTACATTTAATGTGACTCGGTTCCACAGATAAATATTGTGAAAATAGCCGATCTACATGCTCACAACGCCTCGCAACGCGAGGCGTTGTGAGCATGTAGATCTGCTATTTTCACAATGTTCACCTCTTGCTTACTTAATATTTGACAGTTTGGCCAGTCCTGTCGAATATTCGACTATTCGAACTTTGAGGTCGAATAATTCGAATACTAAAAATCACTATTCGTGAATGCCCTAGCACATACACACATGCACAGATTGACACAGCACCACAAGCATTATCTTAATTATACAACCACTTATAAGGCCTTGTTCGCGGCCCATTTGCCAGGCTCTTTTGCATGTTTTTCTGACCCATAACTACATTTCCTCTTTCCCAACAGCACCAAACATCCAGGAAGTCTGTATCCTTGCAGCAACATGGAGCTGAGGCCTTCAGCGTGTTTTGATATGGTTATAAATGGGCTGTCAGGGTGTCTGTACGTCGCCTGTAAGTCAGGGTAAAGTCAACAGCTCTGGGGAACATTCATTAATCTGTAAGCCCACGGCTGACATGTGCAAGAGGGCCAGAGGGCCTGTAACTCCTCACAATCACTGATGCTAGAAACAGGGAGACGAGGCAGAGAGAGAGAGAAAGAGAGGTGATGGGCAGTCAACTCTTCTTTCTCAGGCTTTCTCTATTCTCCATCCATCTCACCTAGTTTTCATCATCATTTGCTGCAATGCCAAAAAAGAAATTAACACATGATTGTCATTGTTTTGCATACAGGAGGGTGGGCAACCTTTTTTGGGCACAAGATCAACTATTTTCCCAAGGCTGGTGAGCTCTACCATCCTCAGTTCCTTCTTTCTTTTTCCGAGTTCATTATTGGCTGGAAAAGTCTTGTGATTTGTGGTCAAGTGTCTTTCTATGTTTCTCTTTCTTCACTATCTTTACTGTCTACCATCTTGCTGATGAGACAAATATATTTCCCATTCAACATGACAAGACATAATAATTCCCTTCCCATTCTGCATGGACAATTGACATTGTAGGTCGTTTGTGATGTCCGGCACAAGCCATTGCAAACGGGCAGTGCAATTTTCATTGCTATCTTCCGGCCGACACAGCGGTCATTTCTACACCTGACACCCCCGTTATCTAGGTAACAAATGATCTTGCACCTATGATTGACTTCCACATTTTGTGGGCTCTGGGTAGCAAACCTCTCCTTTACAGCAATGGTTCTCAAAGTGGGGTCCGGGGACCCCCAGGGGTCCTTGAGGAGGTTCCAGGGGGTCCCAGCAAAACTTATAAAAGCATTATTTAACCCCTTTATCTATATTTTATCCGTTGGTTATTAAAATGTTTGAAAACTTTTAAAAGTGTTTGAAGAAAAGGTGAATAGAATACATTTTGAACACAAATCTTCTCTTCTTGGGGGTCCTTGGCACAAAAGAGTTTGAGAACTACTACCCTACAGAGAATTTGATCACCAGTATTTAATTTGATTAATGTAGTTAAAAGGTAAGTGTTTCTGCATTTCTATGCTATTAGCCGTGAAAGAGGCAGGCTGGGGGTTGTCTGGTTGGTGTGTAGAGGTACACTCACAACACAAGGTGTAAAGAAATGGCAGGTGTCTGGAAGTGTCCGGGTGTAATGGTATGCTGCCTGTGTTCATTAGGGATGGGTGGATTGATACTGAAATATCGATACCTCCAATACCGACATTTCCTTATATAATCCATCCCTGTATTAAAATATCCACACTACAGTACATACTACAGTTTAAACTTATGTTCTTATGTTAAAAGAGGGAGAAGTCCCACACCCTGTCTTCACGTTAAAAATAGTTTTATTGAATACAGTTTTGGACCAACTGACCTTCTGGACCTCTCCCTCTTTTCATGTTGGCTTTCCTCTCCTACGTTCAGTACATACCTGTCCTTGGCGTGCAAGGTTTTTATATTACATTTTTTCTTAATTTGTATCTAATGCTGAAAAGGTTAATCCTCTACAGTATCTTGGGATGCACATGGGAATGGCATGTACTTATCTATGGCATATGACTCCAAATTTTAGCAAGGTTTCAGTATGATCACAACTGAATTATAAAATGTATTACTTTTGTTAATTTTGGGGGCAATTTTAAGCCTTTATTTAATAGAGACCGTTGAGAGAGAGGGGGAAATGGAAAGAGAGTAGAGGAGTGACATACAGCATATGGTCTGGCCTGGGGGCTCGCTGCCAGGCATTAGAGCCATGTGGTATATATGCCCTAACCACTCAGCTATCGGGTCACCCACTCATTATACATTTAAAGTTGAATATTTCAACAAGTATAAAACATTATGTGGAGGTACTTATGTGGGCTACTGGCAGTGTGCAAAATACATTTGGCACTGATCGGTTGGTAAGGAAATGGAATATGGCATTTGTGCCAACATATCTCATTCACCAGCTGGTGAAAGGGCCTTTATGGATCTGACTTTCCAAAGCTAAGCTTAATTTCTCTCCCACTCTTTTTTCCATTCTCTGGAACTCTCTCCTTGGTCTTTCCCCTGTTACCTCCATTGGCCTCCAGATCCCTCCAATATTAGCCACCTCAGAGTGCAATGGTCCCTGTTTGGGAATACTCACACCAAGACACCCAAACAACAGGCTGCTAACTGATGCAAGAGTCAAAACTGAAAACTTGAGGCTAACATTGAGGAAGACCATGGTGGGGGGAGAGAAACCTTTTTGTAGGGGGGTTATGTGGAATGTTTTTGCTGTTGTTCAATGAAACTTGATCTCAACGTTAAAATTATCAATCTTCAAGACATATGGGTATACAGTACACACACACCACTGGTGTACAGTACCCAGTGATCCCTCCCCAACCAACAATGTCCAAAGGAGTGTAGATCCCTAACAACTTTTAAAATCGCCCTGAAAAACCACTTACAGGCGGCAGCCGCTCGTAACTGGTAAACAAACCCCTTCTTTGTAAATACCTACTGTATATTTTTTGCACTGTTAATTTTTTTTTTTTTTTTTCTGACTATATATATCTACTGCATAGTACTGTGTTCTATCCGTCTGGCATTCAATGTTATATGAGATACTTAAATGGTTTCCTGTGCAAATGAGCAGAAACACTTACTAGGATCTCCTTTTAGTTGACCTTGTACCAGTGAACTGTATCGTCATGAAACTTTACCTTTTCCTATGCAAACTTCTAATAAAGCCTTCAATCAATCAATCAATCAATCAATCAAAACTCCATTACAACCTTTAGTCTCAGACTCTATTTTATCATAATAAACATAATTAGAATAACGTAATCCCGTAACTCCACCAGTCAGTGATCGTCAAACTCATTTTGGGTCAAAATTCAGTTCGAGTTAAATTAAGATTAAGATTTGAGTGCAAGATTCTATCCTACAGTGTATGAGATCCCGGCCAGGACCCAAACCACCACAGGCTGACTTTCCAAAGTTAAGCCTAATTTCTCTGTCCTCCAATCTTCTTTCCCAACCTTTCTCAGTATCTGGCTGAACCACGAACCCTCCCTAACCCAGGGTGTTTACACTAACTACGTCACTGACCATAATGTGGGAATGTTATAACAAAATGCATGGCATGAACACCCCCTACCCTTTCCAACCACTCAGCGTGGTCAGAATGGATTGCGCAACTTATCTTATAGGAATTTGAGGGGATGTGACTGTGTTCTGTTCTATACCACAATAGGCCAGCTTAATACTTGAAAGGAGAGGAGCGGAGAGGGTGACAGATGGATGAGAAGAAGGTCAGAGGGTCAGTCTTCGTCAAGTCTCACAGTGATAACATCCAAAAGCTCATAGTCATACAACAACACAGAGTATGACTTTGGTTTAGGACTATGGACAATAGACTTCCGGGCCTACCGATACAGCAAAACAATCTGTGAATGTTCACGTGGGTTTCCCCTGCATGCAAGGGTTTCCTCCTTTGAGACATGCTCTTGCCAGTGTAAGCCGTTTGGCCTTAGGTCTGCTTGCCCACTGCTCCTAATAGGACGGATCAGAGGGACAATTTCCCCTCCGGGAATCGGGATCAATAAATATTGCTACTTTAAATAAAGTTACACAAGTTCATGATACTATTACTATTCTCGAATGTTTTCGGAAGGTTTTCAAAACACATTGAGAAACTATCATTAGTATTATTCCAGTTCTATGGAATAATAGTTTCAGTTTCACTGACTCATTCCAGACAGCACCCCTGTCAGTGTGTATGTGTCCAACTTTTGGACATTCACACACAATCCTGTCCCTGTGGGACAATGGGACATGGTTCAGGCCCTGACAGAAGACATTTCTATTCCTAGCCCTCT
Source organism: Nannobrachium achirus (assembly GCF_963921795.1). Lineage (NCBI taxonomy): Eukaryota > Metazoa > Chordata > Actinopteri > Myctophiformes > Myctophidae > Nannobrachium > Nannobrachium achirus. Next base: position 23,447,235 of record NC_137810.1, on the reverse strand, counting down.
GTGTCATCCTTATCTATGACTTCTAGTTTGTTAATGAAGAGGATTAAGTGCATACAAGGAGATGGACAGTGTGACTGTCATTCCTTTTCATTCCAACATTCAGCTCCAATGAGAGAGGTCTGACCTATCTCACACACTGCATGGAGGATGAGAGGAAAATAGTCATCTTCCTGATCATGAAAAACAATACTAAAAGCTAGGATTTAGGAGGGGTTGGGTATGTAATTCTTACCATATCAGTTTGTATACTTTCATAAAACCCTGGATAATTCTTGATAATGTGACTTCTTGATGAGGCTGCACATACAGTACAGTATGTGTTCTATTTTGGGAGGCCCAACATTCCATCTGACTTTATTAAAAGATTTTCAATGGAAAGAGACATTGCATTGTATTCAAATTCATGTATGCCTAGACATACCACTTACACAAGTCCCACAACAATTGTCTGTCTCATGTAATCTGTAGTTCACCTGCTAGCAGTAAGACGCCCTAAGGGCGAGAAGTGTCGCACACATGGACGCGTGCACATGGGCACGTGCACGCATCCGCCTGGGTGACAGCAGACTGCTGGGAGAGTGCTGGCGCTTTGGCATGGGATCAACTTTGACCAAAAGAATGCACAGACAATGTGGCCATATTTTCCCAAATATGGAGATGACCGACGTCTGACAACATAGATGTTTGACATCACATGAGACTGACACAATATGTCCATATATGGGCATTCCCGGATATGGGCTTAATATTGATGACATCAGGGATCTCCATAATACGGGAAAAAGGGACAAGGACGGAATTCATTTGCAAGTGTGACTATGGATGACATCAGGGATCTCCATATATGGGCATAAAAGTGATTGTATAATGTCAGACGTCATAGACGTCGTAGGTCTATGATGTCAGTACAAGGAGGGAATTCATTTGAACATCAGTGTGATGTCAGAACTCAGAACAGGTCAGCTATATCCTTCTGCTGAGCTGGGATGAGGTGTCACCGTCACGCACTGTGACAGTATGACGCACACAGAGGATCTGGAGGTTTTTACAGTAAATGCAGCAATCAGTCTCTCCTCTGACCTTGCGGTCCTGTGGTTGCAAAACAACCCAGGCCCTTCTTCTGAACCCCCTCACCAAACCCCAGGGTTAACACAGACATAATGCATTTACCCTCAGAAGAGAAAACCACAATGTGGCCTGTATTTAAGTAAATAACCATACAACAGAATAGTTTTAAACAATAAAATAAAATTAACGTTTGCCCGAAATGTATGACAGAGCGGGCGACTAAAGGCAGACAGAAAAGCTTCAGTGTGGTGTAGGTCTAATATGCACATCACTTCCCTTTCTGGTGCTGAGCCTAATGCCAACAGGACAGCAGTGACAATATCAATGTAACATGTCACTGTCTAAATAAATGTTTGATCATATTAGAGTTGCCTTATAGCCTAAAGTTTAATAAACATTGACCCATAGGTGACACACATCTTCAAAAGTGCAAAATAGGCCTATGTGCCTAATAGCCTAAAAACATGTCAGGACATGCAGTTAAGTTAATACACTTGATGATGACTCAATACAAATTAAATGTTCAATGCTCAAAAAACAGTAAATGACGATCATCTTACTGTAAAGAAGAACCAAAATAAACCATCTTAACTGTCATGCATCATCAGAAAAAATATATTGTGTGTGTCACAGCCTGTTGCATTTATTTATTTATTTAATTTATGTAGCAAGAAAGTCTAGCCTAAAATAAACAAAAATCCGTTAAAAAAAAGTTTCAGCATCTGGCATGACGACAAAGTGTGCTTTGACCTCTCTCTCCTGACTCATAATTGGTCTGAGTGCTTAGTGGAGGGTTACTGGAGGGATGGTAACGGGATGGGTCCGCCCTGTATCCAGATGGGTGGCGTGAGAGAGCGGGACACAGTTTGGATAATAGGACAAGAAGTCACCGTGGGGAGAGAGAAAAGTCCGCCGAAAAAGTTTTGGAGCTCGGAGAATGTTTAACGATCTGGAGGAAAACGCGGCGTAAAAGCTGTTTAAGGACGAGATATGGAATTTCGACTGTATGTTGGAGATGCATGGATGACCAACGTATGTTTTATGAACGCACAAGAGGAAAGCAAGTTCCAGTCCCTGCGTGCGGCTCCTGCTGGGATGTAAAGTACAGCCAAGTCAAACAGGTAAGCCTGGGCCTGTCTGTCACACGGATAGCCGTTGGCAACGGACTCGTTTAAACAAGATCGTTGTAGATCACATTTTCAAATGGGACCGAATGCACGCTACAAAACAACTTTCTCAAAAAAGTAAGGCTACTCAAACCACCACTCAAACTGTTCGGTAGTTTCGTAGGCTATTTATTAAACTAAATAAATTAACAGGTGTATGTATGACTTAATGTCCAGTAGGCCTACAAAACAAGGAATTGGGTTTTGTTTAAAAATAAAGTTATAAGGGGTTCGTTGTTGCATGGATTCGATTATTGCGAGAAACACGCACGAATCAAAATAAATATCAATAGAATTGTTGCAATTAAAAACAGCAAACTATTGAGTGTAGGCCTACTGTGTGTTCAAAGCTGTAGTGTGTTCAAAGTATTAGGGCAACTACTCTCATATCATCAGCATCAGTTGTTCTAGCCTAATTAATATTCACTCATATTCTTCTATTACATGTTATTAAGCACTTGAAATTAACAAATGAATAGGCTATTGATTTTATGATTGTATTGATTCAATGAAAATATAATAGCCTATTCTTTTTTGTGCTCCTTTTTATTGACAGGTCCTTGAAGGAGGCTGTGAGATGAAGTGGCATCACTGCCAGTTCAAGTAGCCTCGCTTCCCTCCGCCGTGTCCAGTGTTGTGGCGCCCTCTGCTGTGTAACCGAGGAAGGCCAGGCAGGGCAGGTAGGCAAAGCAAACATGGGCAACATAGTAGAGGAAGGGATGAACCGTATCATCGTGGCCCACTACAACCACTCGGGGAAGTGGGACCGACCTCGGAAGAGCGAGGCCTGTAAGAAGGCGGTGCTGCTCCTCATCTGTGCACTGATCGTGCTGGAGAACGTCACTGTCCTGCTGGCGCTGTGGAGGAACAAGCGCTTCCACAGCCGCATGTACTTCCTCATCGGCAACCTGGCGCTGTCTGACCTGCTGGCCGGCGTGGCCTACGTGGTCAACATCTTCACCTCGGGTCGCAACACCTTCTTCCTGACCCCGTCCCAGTGGCTGGCCCGCGAGGGCAGCATGTTCGTGGCCCTCAGCGCGTCCACGTTCAGCCTGCTGGCCATTGGGATCGAGAGACACATGACCATGGTGCGTCTGCGTCCGTGTGAGACTGCGGGTCGGGGGAGACTCCTGGGGCTGCTGGGGGCGTGCTGGGCCGTGTCGGTGCTGCTCAGCGCCCTGCCCAGTCTGGGCTGGAACTGCCGGAACGACCTGCCCTCCTGTTCCACCGTGCTGCCGCTCTACGCCAAGAGCTACGTGGCCTTTTGCATCAGCATCTTCAGTGCCCTGCTGGTGGCCATCGTGATTCTTTACATCAGGATCTACCGCCTGGTGACCTCCAGCGGCCGCAGGGTCAGCAGCAGGCCCTCGGAGCGCTCGCTGGCCCTCCTGCGGACAGTGGTGATCGTTCTGGGGGTGTTCGTCATGTGCTGGGCCCCTCTGTTCCTCCTGTTGCTGCTGGATGTGGGCTGCAGCCCTGACGACTGTCCTGTGCTGTATCAGGTGGACTGGTTCATCGCCCTGGCCGTGCTCAACTCGGCCCTCAACCCCTTAATCTACACCCTCTCCAGCAGGGAGATGAGGGCCGCCTTCTTTCGGCTGCTCTGCTGCTGTCAGTCTACTCTGGAGTCCACTGGGACACCTGTGGCCGGCAACCCGCACCTGGGCACCATCATCCCCACGGCAGAGAACAGCAAGACCAGCCTGGGTGGAGTAGGGGGTGGCGGAGGTGCCAAGTCCACTTTAAACAGAGGGAAGGTGCCCACACCTTTGAACTCCGACATCAAGCATATGGACCAATCCACTCCCACTGTGACCCATCCCTCCGGGCCAGCTGACCTGCTGTCAGCTGTCTTAGTCAAGGCTGGGGCTCTGCCCTCCCTCAGCAAGTTCTGACTCAATATTGAAGCTGATCTGATGCTGTTCTCCTGTAAGACACTCTGAACTGTCGTCTGTGTAGCAACAAGTGAGTGACAAAGGCAATCGCTTGGAGCTAAGCAGGTCCACAAAGCTTTCTGCTTGGAGGGTTAATTTACGATGATCACATAAAGCCACTATGTAGAACTAACTCAAGAATATTATTCACTGCTGCAGAATCATTGAAAAGAGTCTTACACATTAATTCACATTTGTGTTAAAATTCATATGGAACGTGTTCAGCTGGTTTTGTTCGGGTGGAATAAGCCATATGGCCAACATTGTCAGAAATATAAAACACATTTCTCCATCTACAGTAGGTAGGACTTGGATTAATCTATGTCTGTGAAAATGACCCACGATTGTGCTTCAAAGTAATAACAGACCATAATTTAATTGTACCAGTATTGTGTCAATTAACCATGCTTTTCTTAAAAATGTGTTTTTACATTTTTCTTTTAAAAGAAAACGAAAATATGGGCACTGCTTATTGCATGTGCTATGTATGTATTGTAAAAATCAGCAGCTTTTCTTTCAATATATGTCTGTGTAAACTATTTATTTTTCCATGAAAACCGTGGCCTTGTCAGTATTATGAACCATGTGGTATAATTTTTTGCCTTGTGTGCATAAAAGCCTTCATGGTACAGGGAGTACAATATTGATTTTGATATGATTTGAGGTGTACTGTGAACGAAACCATGTCTCAAACCTCTCCACAGCACACTTGGATGCCACTCACACTTCCACTAACCACTAGTGAGTAGGAGTGTTGGATTTGAATTATTTAACTGCCAGTAGACTGTAAATGATATTTCAACCCTGGGCTGTGTAGTGCCCTAACACCATTACATATCAAACAAAATAAAAAATAAATATATACATTTTTCATGAGATGTTCATGTGTCTTAGTTTGCCTTTTTTTCCCCTTTTAGATCATTGACATATCTGCTCTCACCAACCCCGCTGGTCCAAGCCACGTTTATTTGTTGCCACTAACCGTAGGCTATACTAAGGATAATTACATCCATTCCTGTGTATTTGTACAGTAAATGTCTTAGCTGTAACAGTTTACTGAAATTTTAATCCACATTCTTTACTGTCTGTGTATGGAAGATGACAGCTCATATGTCAGTTAAGGATAATATTAAACCATAAACTGTAATCATGTGCATTAATATGGACAGGGTCAAATAATCTGTCACGCCATCACATGCTATCTAGAAAAATAAAGAGAAATCTCATTAGATTGAATCTGCTTCACTTATGGCAATTTAATATGGGGAGCTTGATGTTTTCCTATACCAGCTGTGTGAGGCTATTAATTATAATACCTCTTGGGAGGGGAAATTGATGTTTCAAAAAGTGAATTCCAAAGGAAAAATAAAATTGATTTGGTGATACTTTCATTTCATGTAATATCTCAACCTTCTAGCGCTCACTGTGTTATCTGCAATGTTGCAAACCTCATTATGGCAACAAGTCAGCCAAAACAAACCACATAAAGTTATTCACTATTACTATTAGGTTCAGTTCATGACGGCTTATCAGGAGGTTTTCCTGTGTGGCTTTTATCCGTTCCGGTTTCACTGCAAATAGCAGCCTAAAAGATGTATTCAAACAATAGCAGCTTAAATTGATCAAATATTTCAATGGAAATTATGAAAAAAAAGGTTGTCTGGAGACTGGGACATATCTGTCTTGTAAGTGTGCAAAGACCTAACAAGACGCTGGGCTAAATTTGAGCTCAGTGCGGTCACATACTGAGTTACGACTGATTAAAAAACAATCAGTAGTCAGTACTTTCTCCAAATTTGTACGGAGACCATATTATCTGTTTGTTTGAACTGCTACTGCAATGGGGGTTAATTTATACAACCTGACTGATGAATGAATGACCTATCAGAGCTGGTTGTACCAGGGTATGTTGTCGTTCATGTGACATTTCACTGGCAGGATCAGATAAGGACTGACAGTCTGGCATTTCAGACTCACCTCAGTGAAAGGATGCGTCTCTCCTCCCCAGAACCAATTCTGAGGAAAATGTCAGTAACTCGGTACCTGCTGAAGCTCTGCAGCTGAAAGGTCAATGTAGGCTTTGTATGAAACATTGCAGTGAGTGACGTCTGCTCTGCCCCAACTGACGGTGGTCTTAAGACATCACAGGACATCACAATGTTGACTTATCCTCTCTGACTATCTGTATCTCATCTCCATGTTTCTACTTAACATCATCACCATCTTCATTAGATAAAAATGTCTTAACGGAAAACTGAAATCTACAAATGAGACTTAATATTTTGAGCAAATATGTCAACATACAATATACAGTTGGAATACAATCTATTGTCTCTTGAAAGGTTACTCAAACTATACGCTATTGTAAGATAACAGTAAGACTCCCTAATCGGGAGATAAGCTACCGCCAGGTCGCATGTATACACAAACTGGCCTGTAAGTGGCATTAAAAGCAACCTCATGGTGACGCATGTGAGAAATCAGGGGCGGAGGTTGTGGTTTGCCAGCCAAGGAGTGTGTGTGCAAAGTTTGGCAACGGTGCCGAAGATAAGAGTAGGGCCAAAAGTGTGACGTGGCGTGACGTGACGGACAGACTGACTGACAGACCGCCGGTGGAGGTTTTGATAGTAACTGCGACCTCACGGTCGCAACAAATTATGAATATCTTCCCATATTATACAGTATTTATGATCTTAAATAGTTTATTCCATCTAACATCTATTCCTTTTCACCATTTGCCTCTACCAAGCCATCATAAACAGTTGCACGCGCTAACTGGGTCACACACCTTAATAAATCATGTTAACTAAATAGGCGTCACTGGTCTTCTTTGAGGATTTAGACATGGTGGATTTGTGTCATTCTCCCGGCACAATGTCTATTTGCATATGACTAATGTGAACACGACAGAGGACAAGAGAATCACAACACCCTATGTCACCATGATCCTGGCTTTATTCTGCTGTGGTGAGTGTGTGTGTGTGCATGTGTGTTGAATTCGTGTAGGTGTTTGTGTGGGTGTGCGTGCGTGCACGATCCCATGGAACAAAGGCTCCATCTGGTCTGGGATTGTGAATGTGCCAGTATGAAGCTGCTCTGTGTTTCTCTCTTTTGAAGCAGCTCTGAGGTGAAGAGGGGCCAGCCGGCTTCTGAAGTCCTGATGGAGGTTGGTCCTCCATCACAGCAGAGCCCCTGCTCATCCCGCTGAAGCCATTCTCTTCTCCACAGCTGAATCCTGCGCCATTCACCAGAGGAGACAAACACACATTCATCCCCCCCATCACTACCTCCTGCCTGCAGCTCTTCAAGCCAACACAGTGTAATTGCATTTGGAACAACAAAAGTGGAGACCCTGGCAGGCTGACGGTGATGGAAGGAGGTGGGGTCAAAGGTCAGCCGGTGGCAGGATATTGAAAGGCCTGGCTGTGATTTGGACTGGTGTGACTGTGAACGCCAATCAGGGGCGTCACAACAAGGGGGGGGGGGAGTGGGACTGAGTTACCAGGGCCCAAGGTGGAGGGGCCTTAATTATTTTATAGCTATTTAGCTATTGAAAATAGCAGATATACAAGCTCACAGTGCGGCACCGAGTTGAAAAGTCGTGAAAATGTGTGCAAATCTTTGAATATATGTATTTTTTAAGCCAACATTTGTAACTCAATTTCTGGGGGGTCCCTGGAACTAAATATTTTGAGATGGGGGTCTGTGGCCAAATACATATAATTTTGGGGGTACAAAATGATATATGCACTCGGTGCAGCGCCGTGAGCTTGTACTGTATATCTGCTACTTTTCAATAGTTAAAGCACAGGAGCCCCACAGTGAATCCTTGTACCCAGGGCCCAGAATTTGGTTCGACACCCATGATGCCAATCATGCGGATTTGGGGATCCACATTGGAACGGTGTGGTTTTTTAGATGTGCACACTATGTGATGTTATTGAGGTATCTAAAGAGCACAGCTTACCATTCTGACTGGCCAGTGTGGGCCGTCGTTTGCGAGAATTGGTTAACAGGCTGTGACTAATTGTCAGTCTCTCGATGACAGCCCATACTTAGGCCTACTGCACAGTCATAAACGTACTCTGCCCTTTAGATACCTCAATTAAATTATAGTGTGTGCACATCGAAAAACAAGACAAAAGAAAACAACGTGTGATATATGCCTTCTTTTGTACTTGAACCGATACAGTACATAAGGTCGCAATCATGTGTGTTTGTCCACCCGGCTCTCATTGACTTCAATGCATTCCATAAAGCAGGCTACAGTTTGCCTTGCAGTGCATTGAACCGGCCAGCTGGAATTGCCGGACCAAGAAATTGACAATTATGTAGTTTCCTTTATTTACATAGCAGTCGTCTATGATGTATGACTCCAAATTTGGGCAAGCTTTCAGTCCAATCCCGGCCCCACTGACTTCATTATAAATGTTCAAGTAAAATATTTCAAAAAGTATAAAACTGCCAACTGGCAGTGTGCATACAAAGTTTGGCAATAATCGGTACAGCGGTTTGCAGGATTGACTCCAAACAAACAACAGAAAAGGAAAAAAAAGCAGATGAAAGACACGCTGAAATAGATAACCAGCTTCAAATGACATTCAATTACAGATAGGTGGCAGGAGTGGA
>NC_137810.1:23433438-23435938 GCF_963921795.1 Nannobrachium achirus | reverse complement strand
CTTCCCCTGCTGTTAATAGATGGATGAGAGCCTGTGTGTGAGCACGTGTGCACGTGTTGGAGTATATAAAGTATGCAGTCCCTCCAGGTCCTTTGTCTAACCACTCTGTTTGGCGCCAGGAACCCACACAATACAATATGGAGTGTTAATTTCACTTTTAACACTCCAGATTTTACAGTGCAGTGTCTACTGTATTCCACGAGAAGCGGCATACAAAAATAGCCAGTCTACAAGACCACAATGCATTCTACTAGCTCTACAATGCATCACATTGTGACTCGCTAGCTTGTCAATCTGCAATTTTTGCCATTTATTTATTCTTGGAAATATTTTAATATTCTTTCAATGTTTTCAAACATTCCATCTATAACAATTTCACCAAAATAGGGAAGCCATGCAGGTTGAAATGTGTTAAAATACAATAAAGATTGCATTGTTTAGAAACACTTTATTGTTTTGACCATCGATGAGAGGCTTCAACACAGCAGGTAAAATGGGGCAACCAATCTTCTACTACTAGTGACAGAATAAGACCATGATATTAAATCAACACAGCTCTGGACTTCAAGCACAGCTGATGTAGAAACTGTTCTGGTAGAAAATGTGGTTGAATTGTGATTCTTTTAACCACTTAAACCCTAGTCTCCCAATTCCAAGTCATAATGAGGTGAACATTAGGTTTGCCAATGAAGTACCGTATATATAGGGTTTAAGTGGTTAATCTGCAATGCACTGCAACCAGGCAATGCCATTGAGAATCCATTATGGATGCTGCACATTACACTGATGCATGTAATCGACTGAGAAGGAGAGAATATACGATCAAAGACACCTTTGCAGGATTTGTGAGAAGAAGAAGTTTCTCAGACTGATCAATGATTTCTGGATTAGTATTCCTTTAAGTTTTGGATGTGGCTCACGGCCGACATACAGATCTTAGAAATAGGTCAATTGCAACAAGATGACCTCGGTGCCAATTTGCCTGTTTTGAAACCTAATACTTGTCCAGCATATGCAATGTGGGCAATCAAAGGAGACGAAGGCAACAAGGTCCACATATTGGAAAACACAGCGTGTCCGACTGTCCGTCCGAACAACCTACAGCAGGGGTCTTCAACAGGGGGTCCGGGACCCCTATGGTGTCCTCAGAGTTACTACAGGGGGTCCTCCAAATCTTTGTGTGATAGAAAGAAAAAAAGAAAATATCCTTTTTAGCCAGATTCTTAACCAGATTCTGATAACTTTAGCCAAAAATAGCAGATCTACAAGCTCACAGCTTGTAGATTGGCTATTTTCGGCAAAGAGGTTTGGTGTAGAGGGGAGAAGTATTGACAGTTCAAGTGGATAAATAACTGAAAACTGAAATTGACATGAATCCAACATACACTAATGATTGTGTTGTCAAACGATTAAACTATATGGAATCTATAAAAAGGTTGTTGGGGTCCCTGCTTCATCTCTCTCTCTCAATTAAGGGGTACTTGGCCTGAAAACGTTGAAGACCCCTGACCTACAGTACATGTAGCATGGTGATACATGGAACAATCAAGTCTTTAACATATAGCAGCGTGGTGATGCAAAAACACATACTTGGATTCAGATCTACAGGAGATCCAAAGGTAAAGTGTGGTTTAGTGTAGAAAACTGAGGTTTTGAAGAAAAACTAAATCCATGCCCTTAAAGGGGAATTCCGGGCGAGTGCTTTTCTTACAGTAATCTGATGTTATTCCATCCATTAACCAGTGGTAGAGATGGAAATAAAAAGTACATTTCTAGTGAGTTAGCTTTGACTGGATTTAACCCCCTCTTTATGGCAGTCCATTATCGACAACACTCCGTCGACACATCTCCACCATTATGAAGGACATATGTAAACAAGAACAAGGAATCGCAGAGCAATATAAATAAGCAATTTAGCGTAAAATCCCACCACTCATGTTTTTTCGAGATACAAAAAAAAAAACCTTTTTGTTCCTGGATATCATAACACCAGATTAACGTGGTAAAGCGGCTAGTCCGGAATTCCCCTTTAAGGTGGTGTACGTTTTTTTTGTTAAATTTAATAAGTCAGTGTTAAATAGCTCTATATTCCGATTTGTGTTTGTTTATTAACAGGGGCTCCCTGTCTCTTCAATGCTTTAGTAAACAGAAAATATATTTTCAGGTCAGGATGAAACAAAAGAAATGAGAAGCCAAAATGAGAACTGGAACGCTATGAAAGTGATGCTGATAAATGATCTGTGTGGGGGTCTCTCTACTGATTGGTATGCTGACCTGAATATGTATTTTCTATTCACTAAATAGCAGGAGAGACGGGAGGACCCTTTTACTAAACAAACACACAGAAAGTAGAGCTTTGACGCTTGAAATGAACAAACCTTTATTCTTATTTCATTTAATTTTGTACAAAAACAAACAAAAGAAGAAAACACTCACACCACCTTTAAGTGAAAATCTTGTATTTAAAAAAAAAGAACAACATCTCAAAATCATGAGAGCC
>NC_137810.1:23355938-23428438 GCF_963921795.1 Nannobrachium achirus | reverse complement strand
CACAATCACTTCAAATGCCAAGGACAGCAAACGTGGAAACATTATTTGTGATGTCAGTTATGCTTTAGACCAGGGGTCTTCAATGTTTTGAGTCCAAGGACTCCTTAGTTGAGAGAGAGATGAAGCAACCCTCACAACCTGTTAATAGATTCCATATAGTTTCATTGTTTGACAGCACAATCATCAGTGTATTTTGGATTCATTCAGTCAATTTGTGTTTTCAGATATTTAACCAATTGAACAGTCAACTGGACCTTTCCCCCTCTACACCAAAGCTCTTTGCCGAAAATATGCCACAACGCCTCGCAGCTTGTAGATCGTCTATTTTTGGATAAGTTCTCCGAATATGGACGCTAGGGTTCAAGTGGTTAATATAAAAAAGGAAAGAAAAAAAAGTTTCTATCACACAAAGATTTGGAGGACCCCCTGTAGTAGCTCTGAGGACCCCTAGGGGTCCCGGACCCCCTCTTGAAGACCCCTTCTTTAGACATCCTGACATATACAGGGTTTCACAGCACATACAGTAAAGTCCTCAGTTTCAATGCAACTCCGAGAGCGTACAAATGTAACCAAATATGGTTAACTTAACAGTGAGGTGAAACATGTCCAATTCCCATGGATCCGTTAGCAAACAGACATACATACACCTGCTTTTCCAGAGGCAGGGTAGGATCCACTCTTTCTCCGGCCATGATTTCCTGGGGCAAACGAAACTTCATGCCCCCTCCAGCCAGCGGGCTGGACCTGGGCCCTGGGGGTCGCAATCGCTCTGTGGGGGGTGAGGAGCGGTCCCACTCTGCGCCGTCAAACTGCACTGTAGCGAGAGAGGAAGGGAGACAAGAGGACAGCGGAGATGACAGAGAAAGACAGACAGAGACACAGTATTCATACAATGTCATCATCAACAGGGCTTGATGCTCACAAACAGACTTAGACAACAGATATCCTGCTACACCGTATTACAAAGACACCCATATGGGTTAGAATATCACCATAATCACCTGCATAATAGGCTGGCGTCATAATAGGGTGGTGCAGGACATATAATGTGGCGTGACCTCATGTCCTTGTTTCCTATAGTCAACTAGCAATGCCTATGGTGGCCAAGCTCACACCGAAAACCTGCTGAAACCTGCTTTTGCAAGAAAGTTCAAAAGCTTTGAACTTCCAGGACTCAGCACATCATTGACGTGAATACAGAACAGGGAGTGCTTTCTAATTGGGGAAAAACACACTAAAGAACACAGGAAAAACCAAGCTACTGCTGTGAAGAGGTTCCCAGTGGACACACAGGCTAAAGCCCTTTGCACACAGGCACGTTTATCCGCACGGATAAAAAGGACAATTTCATTTTTTAAAAAGAAAACAATGATTCTCTACGACCTCATGCACACCGGATCCGAATTAGCCGGGCGACGAGTGGCTGCGGCCGTGTGCTTTTTTCTCGATCGAACCCAGTTCGATTCGTGCGTCTTGTCGCATGCGGTAAAAAACTCATCACTGCATCACAGCATTGCACACCAAATCCAATGCGTTTTATTCATGCAGCAAACGAAAAAAACGCGACTGTCCTGTGTGCAAAGGGCTTCACACGGGAGCTGGAAAAAGCATTCATGTAACTCATAGCTAGAATAGCCGAATCAAAATCAACGGAGAGAGAGCAATGATAAGAGTCCGAGAGTGTACATGTCAAATTAGTTACATTTGTATACTCTCAAATGGAAAAATGAACACTGAGGGCTTGACTCTGTATACATACAAGGCACTAGTATTAAACAAGTATTAAAGTCTCAGACAATCAGAGATCTCTGCTTGTCGATTCATCTAGTGACATCTAAACTCAATGTAGTGGCAAAAGCAGCGGACAATACGCAGACAAACCTACACCTACGTACTGCTTTGAGAACAAATCATATCACCGTCTCAATATGAAGGACCGCCCTTAAGTCTTTGTAATTGTTCTGCAGTGCAATTATTTTGAAATCTCTGAATCGTTTCCTCACAGTTTTAGCCACAACGGTAGGTTTTTTGATGGTCGGACTACGCAAGACTACTAGAATACTACTAGACTATCTTTATTTATCGTTACATTGATCTAAATACATCCGGTCACTGTGCTGTGTGTGGGTGACAGGGAGGGCATCATGACAACCTCATGGCTTAACATCTGACCAGCGTCACCAGAGTCCATTCATCCACGAGGACAAGGCAGGGGTCATGAAGGGCAGGTGCAGACCACTGGGGACTTAGTGGAGACAACACCTCTGTCCATGGAGGTCAGCGTGAGTGAGAGGAGGGGTCATCGTGTATGTATGTGTGTGGTGGGGGGGCTTATTGAGGGTGATAGGTCACCTTGCTCTCTGAGGGGTGCGTCCTCTTCCAGCTGGCCCACTGGGGCGGGCCAGGGCATCTCCGACAACTCCCTCATCTCTAATGGGGGTGGGGGAGTAAAAGGAGAGGGAGTGGAAGAGAGTGAGGAAAAAGACCAGAGGTGTTACATTACCTAAATGGAGGGAGAGAACTGGCGATAGTAAGAACGTGCGGTTGGATGCACTCGAGGTTTGAAAGCGGAGGAGAGATCGAAGCAGAAAGAGAAGAGAAATGAGTCAACAGTGGAACCAGTGCGTGTGTGTGTGTGTGTGTGTGTGTGTGTGTTGTGTGTGTGTGTGTGTGTGTGTGTGTGTGTGTGTGTGTCTGTGTGTGTGTGTGTGTGTGTGTGTGTGTATACGCGCGTTTGCGTCCGTGGCGTGCATGCGTGTGTCCGTGGCGTGCATGCGTGCGCCCGTGTGGAGGTGACATTGTGGAGGTGTGCTGAAGTGACGTTTTCTCCTGTCATGAAACGTAGCTAAATATATCTGCTGACTCCTCTCCTCATCCTCCCTTCATCACAAGTTCAGGACATCACATCCTATCTCTAGCAATTTACCAACAACAGTTGTCTGAACTCATCAGCCGTACAGATAGTCTGCTGTGCAGTCCGTATAGTGTGCCTTGCACCCTCCCCGTGCGGCAGGTCCTGTCTTGGTACCGTACTTTATGCCAGGGGTCTTCAACAGGGGGTCCGGGATCCCTAGGGGGTCCTCAGAGTTACTACAGGGGGTCCTCTAAATCTTTGTGTGATAGAAAGAAAAAAATAAAATCTCCTTTTTAGCCAGATTCTTAACCAGATTCTGCGAACTTTAGCCAAAATCTTTTGGCAAAGAGCTTTGGTGTAGAGGGGAGAAGTATTGACGGTTCAAGTGGTTAAATATCTGAAAACACAAATTGACATGAATCCAAAATACACTGATGATTGTGCTGTCAAACAATGAAACTATATGGAATCTATGAACAGGTTGTGGGGGTCCTTGCTTCATCTGGCTCTCAACTAAGGGGTCCTTGGCCTGAAAACGTTGAAGACCCCTGCTTTATGCACTACAAGTATTGAGGCACATTTCTGCTCCGCGGCCGCCGAAATACATTTAAATTCTGTATGACGACCTGGATGCTGAACAGACCTCTTTGTGCTGTCATCTGTCAGTGTCAGCTAATGCAACCCTTCTGTTCCCCAGAAGTCATGCTCAAAGACATGTGTGCCCAGAGATCAGAGAGAGAGAGAGCCTACGGAGGCTGGCGGGCCGATACAGCTTTACACAGCACTACCTAGACAGGCCAGGAACAGAGAGGAACCACGCACTGTGAGACACCCACCCAAATATAGCTCTCATTAGCCGGCATAGCAGACAACCACCTCACACTCATTACTGCAGCCTCAATGGCGACAAGCACGCACGCATCCTCATCCATGCTATGCTCCTCGCATCTGCTTCGCGCCATGCATCCAGCACCCCCACCAGTTCACCACCCACACACAGTGAACGCAGATTACAAAACAAATAAAAGGAAAGGGGGGGTGATATCTTAATGAGCCGACAGATCTAAAGCCCCCCCCAGGTCTTGAACATCAAAGGCCGCCTGAATGGGCGTTTGGAGAGGGTCCCAAGCTGTACATACATGCCCCTCTCAGTCCTCGGTTAATTATTGAGCAGGCAGACACACTCCACCACTTTCTCGAGCTCTCTGTGAATTATTGATGCATGGCGCAGCACAATGGCCCCATCTGGAGCGGGCCGCACCTCGACCAAAAGTCAAGATTAAAGGGTGGCCTGGCACCCGTCTGCACAGGCACGCGAGCACGCTCACACTCACACACAGACACGCACGCACACACGCATGCACGCACGCACACACACACAATGACGTCCTCAACCTTCACACCAAGTCCAGCTGCCACCACACCACACACCCCCAAACACACATGTAAAGTGAGAAAAGAGAGAGTGGTGTAAATGATGAGAGATCAGCCAGAAAACGTGTTTCTTCCATCTGAAGAGAGACAAGAAGACCAGATTTGAGTGGCTCAGCATGGAATCCAGATACTGTATGGATGCAGATAATGTACTTCTGATCCTATATATAGGTTGGAATCCCCCAGGGGTATAGCCCCTCCTTTTTTCCCTGTACCCCAAATCTATTTGGCAAAACATAGCAGTTGCGTTGTGACCCGTTGTGACACATGTGAGCTTGTAGATCTGCTATTTCTGTTGAATGTTTGACCAAGAATAAGGACGCTAGGGTCCATGTGGTTATATTCCGGGCAAAGGCATTCTGAGCTAGTTCACTGCTGCGTGTGTGCATGTCCATGACTTTCGCTGCACGCATACCTTCCCTAGGTTGTACTTGTACTGGCCCTATTCACACGGCTTTACATTTACTTCATCCTCAGGGGACGGCTGAACGGGGTGGGGTTTCCCACCCCACACGGTATGATGTAGAGTAGGGTGACCATAATTTTCAAAAACCATAATCACTTAAACCCTAATTTCAAAAAATAGCGAAAAACAGCTGATTTACAAGCTCACAACCGTTGAATGCAGATATGTTGCGAGCTTGTAGACTTGCAATTTACGCTACTTTTGATTGTATTTAAAAAAAATTATGTGTAAAGGAAAATCACCAGGATGGGGGGGCAATTATTTTATCACTTGACCGCACCTTTCAACAGAACAGAACATGATAAATATCTATGTAAGCACTCAAAACAAGCATTATTAATTTAATCGTGGAAAAAGCCAGGACAACTTGGTAGTGATGGTTGAAAACAGGGACATTTTTTAGTTTTAGAGATATTTGTCGGGACTTGGGACAGCTATAGCTTGAACCGGGACGCCTGGTCACCATATAAACTCAGGGTATGGAGACGGCTGAACAGGGTGGGGGTTCCCACAAACAGTATGATGTAAGAGCAAGATAGCCGCCGTGTGAATATGGTCAGTTGTGTCCTGATTCAGATGGAGGTGGAACATTATCTCTCCAACCATGCTGTTTACTGCTATCAGCGGCAAGATGCCATGTTCTACTGACCTAACACAATTCTCGTGCAAGCACGCACACACGCGCACACACACACACACACACACACACACACACACACACACACACACACACACACACACACACACACACACACACACACACACACACACACACACACACGCCAAGATATTCCATTTCTGGGTAGAAATGTATGCAGCATATGTTTGATTCATGAGGAAAGGTCCAGCAGCCTTACCTGTTCTGTGTGTGTGTGTGTGTGTGTGTGTGTGTGTGTGTGTGTGTGTGTGTGTACGCACACGCGGGTGTGCGTGCGTGCGTGCAAATACAGTATACATAGGTGTACAGACGCAATACATCATAGGTTCAGTGTGACCTGATTGCGATGGCAGTGGAAAATGAATCCTGTGCAAACACAATGGCACCAGATTTTGGGTGAATACAAGATTAAATATAACACATCTGCTCACGGAATAATTAGCGCGTGTGCACACACGCACACGCACACGCACACGCACACACACACGCACACGCACACACACACACACACACACACACACACACACACACACACACACACACACACACACTCTCTCTCTCTCTCTCTCTGGTGCTGTCATTAATTCACAAGGGGAACATCTGGCTTCCATTTATTTCTAATGGGAACCTGTGGATCCCTCCTTTGTGCGTCAACATATCGTATGCAGACAATGACACACAACTCAAACCGTCTAAGAACAACCATATTCAAAATGAACCCTAGCCATTGTCTTCAACAAACAGCTCTGGCTCCCATCTTAGCTATAGTTTAAGCCAATTGGCAAAACAGGTGAGAGCAATTCAATCATTTGGGGTCTGGCTAAATCGTATTATCTAACGCCTCAGCCACCTGCCAGAAATTACCGGGAATTATTTGAGAGGGAGAATGAATGACAAATAAGCTTTCGATAGCAGATCTACAAGCTCACAATGCGTCGCATTGTGAGCTTGTAGATCGGCTATCGAAAGCTATCTATTATTATCCTGTTGCAGGAAGAACACATCAACTTGATTGATGTATAACTGACTTCCCGGTTCTGCAAGCTGTTTTTCAGCGTCTGAAATCAAAGGCAGACCAAACAAAGACAATAAAACGGCTTCATTAGGCCCATTTATGAAGACATCTGCTTTTCAGCAGCAGCACACAAAGGACTTCGACTGGGCAAAACGGCCCCCATAATGACACAATTAACACCTTCACACCATTGTGAAATAAAAACCCATTTCCATTAACACAGAAGTCCCACATAAGGCACCATGCCACAACGATCACAGTGAAATTACTTTCGTGTGTAGGTCCTATATTCTGCACTTGTTTATTCCCGTCTTTCGTGTGTTGCAGATAGCCTACGTGTGTATTCTATTTTGGCTTGAGCATGAAAAGCGTCAGATATTCCGTGCCTATCTTTTTCGCCGTATCCATTTTCCAGGGATTCAATATCCCTATTCCCTTGTGGCTGCATCAGCACCCCCCCGCCCTCCCTCACTCTTTATCTCCGTCTCTCCTTTACCCACACCCCCTCTGAGTGGGGCATTATCTCTCCTTTCATTCCCTCTATCCTTCCCCTCCTCTGCCCTCACTCCCTATTCCCATCACCTCTCTCCCCATCTCTACCCTTCTCGTTCTCGTCACACACAGAGAGAGAGAGAATCACAGAGGACAAGCCTTTTCATTAATGTCAGTAACGCTTCACACTCCAGAAGAAAGAAAGGGGAAAAGAGAGAAAGGGGCAGGAGGGGAAGAGGGCGACAACGAGGGATAGAGAGAGAGATAGATGGATGGATGGATGGATGGAGTGGGAGGGGAGAGAGAAAGAGCAAGATGAGAATCCTTCCGCCATGCCAGTACATTGATGGAGAGGCCAGTAAGATGCCTCCAGGGTCTGCTTAGAACAGTGACATAACACTGGTGGGAATTTTGTTTCTCACCCCTTCACGCGCACGTTCACCCATATACACATGCTATATGCATATCCATGCGCAGTTTGCGCACACAAACTCACAAACAAGTAAATTAATCTAATAATAATAATAATGGTCAAGCTTAATAAAGCGAAAGCTACTGGCCTTTCTGAGAGATGGAGAACAGAAAATAGCTCTCTGTATTGACCAGCTAATTGATCTCTCTGTGGAACAAGGCATAACCATATAGCATAACCATAGCATGTTTTGTGTCACTTTGTACAATACAAAGTGACACAAAACATGCTATGGTTATTCACTTAAGCCCACACATATGAACAAAAGGGAACAGGCCTGACTCAGTCTGGGAACTACGGATCAAAGCAGATACTGGATCTGTTCTGAGTGTAACATCTAAGATCTTAGTTCTGCATGAGCAGATGTTGGAATATGCTGGCAAGGAAAACCTCTTGTCTGTGTCTAGGAAGTAATACTCCACTGACTCAAGCCTCCTTTATCAACAGATTTCTATTCAAAATGAGGTGGATGAAGGGAAACTGTGCGGAATGGTCTGATTTGACCTACAAAAGGCATTTGACACAGTAAATTACAGTCTACTTCCTAATGAGTTGCGGGCCCTGGGAATGTGCTGCAGCTGTCAAGTGAATTGCCTCATATCTGACAGATAGAGAACAGAAAGTGGAGGTCAGTGGCTCCCTGTCCAATGCCAAGCCGATGGTCTGTGGGGTGCTGCAAGGAAGCATCTTAGGAGCTCTGCTATTTTTACTGTCCGTAGACGATATGAGAGATGCATTTTCTTGAGAGAAATTAGTTTTGACAACCAAGCCATGCTCATCTCAATATAAGGATGTGAAAATGCTTCAAAGGTTGTTAAGAGTAGCTCTCTAAGCAATTGGATGACTGACTTCATCTAGGCAAAACAGACTCTATTTTCTTTGGATCTGAGCCCAGACTAAAGGCGGCTCCTGGAATCAAGGTGGAACTAGGCACTTAGGTCATACTGTAGCAGCAAAAACAGCAGTGAAATATGATCATGTTGGGAGGAGACATTTTCGGGATCTCAAGTGGCTGCCAGTTGAGGCCAACACGGTCCAGCAGAAGCTCAATATGGTCCACAAAATGTTAAGTGTGTGAACAACTACTTTCCTAGTGCATTATTACACATTGGTCTTTGTACCAGAGCTAGCAGAGCTGAATCTGCGTCCTTCGGAAGGTGTGAGAAGGACTATAGTCCTGCCCTTGTGGAATGGACTCTTATCATCATTCATATGGAAAACAATAACTATAACGATAATATATGTAATTTAAAACATCTGAAATCTGAATAATGAAGAAGTTACAGTGCGAGTTCAGCACCACTGAAAAGGAGATCTCTCTCTCTTGCTTTACCCCATCTGTCTAGTGCCTCTGCCCCCAACTCCTCCAATGCAAAACCTCCCTTTGAGAAGCACCGTCTCAGCCTGTAGGAGTCACAGAGCCCAATGATCCAGTGATGTGCATCTTTGACCTGTTGGACACAGAGTGTACCTCTTCAACCTTCAGCCTATCACTGTCTCTCACAAGTCCATCATCACAGAGTTCATCACAGAAAGGGGAAAGAAACCCTACGTTGATTTTGTCGTTTATTTTGAGTTACGACAGCAGACTAAAAACACTGCAGGCTAGTAAGCAATGCAGCGAATAAAATGTAATAATGGGTCCATTAGATTTACTGTAGGTGTGCCCAGAGTCATGGGTGTGCCAATGTGCAAGCATAGACAATAGTCATGTCAGTGTACATTAGCACACCTAAATTAATATTCATTTGATTAGCTCTAGCTATTTTGCTGATATCATGGTGGACTATAAGGTCATCCTTTATGCAACCTGCATTTTTTTTTGTAACCTGAACTGGAAACTACAAACTACAAAATCAGCCTAGGGTTTCATCCCCCTTTAATGAGATGATCCATTTCATTATCTCATTAATGAATGGCTGCAGTGCCACTCATGCATTGCTGTACCAAGCCTCTGACTTCCACAAATTAATGACGTCTGTAATTAGACCTGGACAGTCAGTAGTGACTGGTGACAGCTTCCTAGTGTTTACATTTAAATCTGTTGGACTAAATGAAGGCTGTCACAACTAACTGTCCCCCCAGGCTCCCTAGTCTGCGCTGTCAACACAACTGACTGCCAACGCGTGTCCAACAGGACGTACTGGTAATCCTTGTCTTGAACACACTTGAGTATCATTCGATAACATTCATACAGTATACCCATGGGAGGGACAGAAGCTGATTACTGTAAGGGTAAGCAGGGCTGGAAGCTGTAAAATGTTTATTTTTAGATTTTGTTCATAAAGCGCTAGAGGATAAATGTGATATGAACAGACACACACAACACACACAAATGAAGGCAAACAGTAAACAACCCCTCACTTGTATTTTAACACATGCACTTTCTTGTCTCCGCCTTGCTTTAAATGACTGGTATGCTGTGAAGACCATCTGTGTGGAGGTGTTTGTGATTTTCCTTATGTGTGTGTGTGTGTGTGTGTGTGTGTGTGTGTGTGTGTGTGTGTGTGCGTGTGCGTGTGCGTGTGCGTGTGCGCGTGCGTACTTGCGTGCATGTGCATGTGTGTGTTTCTGTGTGTGCGTGAGCGAGTGTAAGTGTAGAGGTGATGATGAGGTGAGGGGTGGTGGGCCCCCTACAGCGGGTTATCTGAGTGAGTGTGTCATATCGGCAGGGAGGAAGAACCATGGGGACAGCCCATGTCTGTGACAGTGTGTGTGTGTGTGTGTGTGTGTGTGTGTGTGTGTGTGTGTGTGTGTGTGTGTGTGTGTGTGTGTGTGTGTGTGTGTGTGCCTGCATCGCCTCGCCAGGTGACTGATTGCACCCTGCCACAATGGCCGTGACTCTCCACCCTCCCCTCAGCCTCTCCAGAGACCCCCAACCATTAATTCTCCTCAAGGCCCCTCCCCTCTGAGGTGCGGGGCGTCCACAAGCATCAAATCTACCATAACCTTGGATGTCCCTCCCTCTCTCTCTCTCTCTCTCTCTCTCTCCCTCCCTCCCTCCCTCCCTCTCTCCATTTTGCTCTTGCATGCTCTCTCTCTATTCATCTCGCTCTCGCAGGCTTCTTCTTCTCTCACTGTCCGTTCCTCTTTCCATCTCTCTCTCTCTCCCCCTCCCCCTCTTGTAGACCCGAGCTCAGCGAGGGTGGGGAATATGGATTAAATGTGAGAATGGAAAACAGTGTTTGTGTGTTTACAATGTACAATGCCATGGTCTGTCCAGACAGAGCGACTGACTGACAGACACTGCTGACTCCAAGTGGAAAAGAAAACAAGGCGGGGGAGGGTTGACTCCAAGTTACAGGAAGGTTTTCCTCCGCCGCTCGCTCTAATGGTGCTGCACATGCTCATTTTCAAGAGTGCATTTTTGGCACAGAGACCAAGAGATGAGAGAGTGAGAGAGAGAGGGATAGAGCTCAATAGGCGAGAGGTGACTTTGGCTTTTAGCTTAAGTCCCATGCACGTCCTGCTGAAATCATCTTGATTTTCCCAACTTGAATTATGGCAGTACTTCCGTTGTGTGGTCTGAAAGTGATTGAGGAGAGAAAAAGGTGTGCATTTATATCGTCGTCGTCAGGTGGAAACCTTGTATGTCCAAGACCGTTCGTTTTGTATTTATCATTTTAAAAATGCGAGGCGTTGTGTGCTTGTAGATCGGCTGTTTTCACTACTTTTGTGTGACAGCCTTGTATGATGAAGCAGGGCTTTACTTGGTGAAAAAAAGTACAAATTTATAACTCGGAGATACGAGGTTTCTGCCCGACAGTGACTATGTGTGACGCGCACTCAGGCGAGCTTCCTCATAGCGAAATCCAGAGTGCTAATTTAAATCTGGATGTAGAATGGGACCCAATATGAGGTCCATAAACAACACTCCAGGTTTACTGTGTAGTCGTGTGCCGTTCTGCTGACCATGACTGTTATTAGCACTAGATCAGTCACGCACATGTAAGCATGTAATTAACAGAGAGGGGGAGGAGAGGGGGTGGAGACGGAGGAGGGGAAATGAGGGAGCATGGAAAAGAGGAGGTGAGCGTGTGCGAGGCAGCTTGATTTATTATCCCATCACCTTGACCTCCTGACTGTGAGATGCAGCTCAATTAAGCTGGCTTGGCCTGCTGTACTGCGTTCTGATCTACTCCACGCTTTCCCCGTCACTCACTCTCTTCCTCCGCCACTCTTTATTTACGGTAAAATATTTGTGTTAAAAGTGTTCATTTAACTCTTACAAATGTAATTAAATGTAACTAAATACATTAGTTACATTGTGTGTAATAAAAAGATAAGTTAACACTGAAGATTTTACTGTGTTCCTTTTGAGGTACTACTCTGCCTCTCTCCATCCACCCTTCTAGTGGTGTGGCCGTTTGCATGCGTTGTTAGCAAAACAGAACTGTTGTCAACACATGTAACTCACGCTTTTGAGAACAAAAAGAATGAAAAAAGAGATGATTCCAATATGATTCCTGAGCTTATTCTGCAGGTTGCTGTGAGTGGTTTTAGTCACAAGTGAGTGTGCGCCTGTGCGGTGAGGTGAAGAAAATCAATAGCCACCCCAGGTGGTTGTAAATGGATGTGTGACAGACAGATGACTGTTTGTCAACCTGGGACACTACAAGTGCTGTGGACACGTTGATCCCAGCTTATAACCACCCCATCCAACATTTACCTCCTTATTGGGCTGTCACTATTAATACATAATCGTCTAATCGCAATTATTTTGTCATAATCGTCATAATCGTTTACATGTTGAAAAGTTTTCATATTTTCAAACATTTTCAAAAATAGTGGAAATATTTCCACTATCAATGTTCTTTTTCAAGTATAAAGTTGTCAAATATGTCAGTAATTTCTTTGCATATTTAGATTATGTGTTATATCTGCCATGTGCAACTTAAAAGCCTGCAAGCCAAACAGGAATGTAATTGTCAACGACAAAAACAAAATGTAATTGTTAATCGCAATTATTTGGGTGACAATTAATCGTCATGTAAAATGACATAATCGTGACAGCCCTAGGCCCCTTATTCCCTCAGTCACCTGCGAAGGCCTTGGAGATGTGCTCCTTCTTCCATTCCCAGGGCTGGTCGTACTCGTCGGCCGGCCTCTCATCGTCCTGCGGCAGCCGGCTGCTCTCCTTGCTCTCCTCCTGGGCCTCGCTGTAGCCCGGTCCCCGGCCGGGCCCGCGGCTCCGCTCATCCTCGTAGGGGGTGTCATACAGCTGGACCTCCGACCGTGTCCACCCTCCTCCACCAGGGCCACGCTGCAGCTCTGTCAGGTGAACACGCACACGCAAGAACACACAGGTACATAAATTAACATGTGCATATATGGACATGCATGCACAATCACTCGCAAGCATGCAGACACACACTTTGAATTCCAAGTATTGCCTAAGGGGGGGCATAGAAATCTGTAGGCAAAAGTGCGCACGCAGCCGCGCACGCAGCCGTGCGCACACACACACACACACACACACACACACACACACACACAGGGAACCCAAAACGCTGTCAGAAAGCGGTGAGGTTCCATTTAACAAGAGTGAAATGATCAGCACCACGAGAGACACGCAGAGCAAAATGCCTATTGATTGTGGACCTGACTAGGACTGGCGTAGAGAGACAAATTGTGTTTGCACAGCTTGCCGTAGGCTCAGCAGCTCATATGTGTGGGCTTAAATTGGCCTTGGGCGAGACGCTGAACAGCAAGGCAGTACACACAGACCCCTGCAACACCCACACCTCTTCAACATCACGCATCAATCATTTCTCAAAGCTGAATTCCAAAAATCATAATAATCCTAGAATGTATTTCTCAACTACTGACAGCCTCATAAATCCAGCTCTAAAAAGCTATTCATCGCCTCAACGTCAAAATGTGAGGAGTTTGCAGCATTTTTCAGAGACAAGATAAGAAGAATCATGTTACAGAATGTGTGTGAGTGAGACCCTGGCTTTGTACACCTGTTGTTGATAAAGACATGCTCAGGAGTCAAGTAAAGGCCTGTGTCTACACACAGAAAGCATTGTTTGAGTGACAGAGCACTTTTAATATCATTCACCAGAGTGCTAAACATGCAATGAGCGAGACACGTCTTTTCAGTGATTGTCTGCAAATCACTCTGCAAAGGAAAGTGAAATTGATTAGCAGCGTTCCTCTCCCAAAAGCGGAACTATTTTCTGCTTGAGGAGGCCAGAGCGCTATGCAAAATAAGAATCTGGACGCAGAGAGCACTGAAACACGATACTCAGCACTGCAGGGCAGTCCAAGGATCCCTTAGGTAAGAGAGAGATGAAGCAGGGACCCCCCACTACATATTGTATAACATTCTGTTGCAGATTAAACCTTTTCATAGATTTCATAGATAGCTTCATCATAGACTTGTTTGACAGCACTGTCAAAGTGTATAGCGTGTTGGATTCATGTTAATGTATTTTCAGATAGTTAAATACTTAAACCCTCAATACTTAGAAAAGTGTACTTTGTCTGCTCTTTTTTCCCCCACAGGCCACACCAAACCTCTTTGTTGAAAATAGCCAATCTATGAGCTTGTAGATCGAGCAGGCCATTAAGTAAGCGAGTGGCCGTGCCGAGCGGTACAAAGTTCGATTCTGACTCAGTGCTGTTGGAGTTGCATACAGATAGGCAGAGAATCATGAATCAACACATCCTCATCAACATGTGACGCAACAGGGCGTTGCGTCAAATGGATGCCACGTGGTCAAATCTGCCGCATCTCATCACCCGCTTGACGCAACAGCTGTGAGAATGCCAAAGTTCACGATGTTCACCGTACATTCTCCCTAATGCCCCGTGTGAAAATGTGGGCTAAATCTGTAAGAGAACCAAATCCGAAATGGCTACTGTCAGTTATGTAGGAAATTATATTTCAATTTCATTGCTTTATAGTATAATTTTTGTGACTCTTGGTTGAACAATTAATAACTGATGTTGTTTTAGAATAGTGCCTGTACTCGGGAACGATGCAAGTTGTGAAAGATGCATGCATGCCTCACCCTGTTATGCAATGCCCAGTTGTACTCGTTTCTAACCGTCTGTGTGCCTTTTGTGCCCATATATGGAGATCTCTGTATCTGTCGGTCCTTGTCCCTTTCATGTCCATTTCTGGAGATCCCTGTTGCTATCAGTTTTCTGGCCATATAAATGTATGGGGGGATACGAGCAAGTCCTTGGGCAGTGGTAAACGCCTGTGGAGTGAATTTCTGAAGAATGCAAACTGACTGTGGAAAGTAAACCGAGTGGGGAATTTGACAGGTGTTGGGAAATTGCCAAATTAAGCTTAGGCTGGGGTTACCATGGCAATCAATTGGCTAATTTGGATTTGGCCCACGTCCAGAGCCTATTCTGGCGGTTCTGGATATCCACCTATCTGACTGAGTCAACACCAGCACTGCACTCTCTCGGGTCATCTGCGATGTGTGTGGCTAATTTGAAGTCAGTCGGTCGAACAGTTCTCTGCATTTATTGTAGACTAGACCTGTGCCCGTCAGGCACTGGCCTACTTGGGAACGGTGCAAGTTATGAAAAATCAAACCTCGGTTCGAATTGAAGCGGTGGACAGATAAAACTTCTATTCTGAATGTATTTGGAGAGCTGGTATGACAGTTGGTATAATAGGTTTCAAAAATAAAATAGATTAAAACACATACATTAAAATAAGAATTTGTAATTAAATAAATACATAAATAAATATAAAGTGTTTAAATAAGACAGATAAACCCTGAAGGCCAAATTATCATGTGAAGCTTGACCAATCCTCAAAGTATCCATTCATCTGACCGGGAGGGACACCGCACACATATTCTAGATGACATATAAAGCCTATTCATTCTGAACTGAAATGACCATATATGGACAATACATGGGACACACATTTTGCTTTTTGAAAAAGCCTATTCATTCTGGACTGATATTTTACACGTACGGGACAGGAAAAACCTGTTCATTCTGGCCTGGAGTGACCATATATGGACATAAGGTAACGGACATTCTGTTTTTGAAAAACCCTGTTCATTCTGGACTGAGATCACCATATATGGTAATTAAACGGACATTCTGTTTTTGAAAAAGCCTGTTCATTCTGGACTGAAATGACCATATATGGGCGTGATACACACAAAGCCATTCATTGGAAGCGGTTTCCACCGCTTCGAAAATTAAAATAGGGAACGCATCCACCCTGTTATGCAATACCCGTGGTGGTACCGGTTGTCATAGCACCTGTTTTAACTGTCTGTCTGTCTATGTCTTTTTTGAGGCCATATATGGAGATCTCTGTATCTGTCTGTCTGCGTTTATCCCTTTTATGCATATGTGGAGATCTCTATATCTGTCTGTCCTTGTTCCTTTTATGTCCATATATGGAGATCTCTATATGTGTCTGTGGGGGATTTGCCAAATCAAGCTTAGGCCGGGGTTGCCATGGCAAACAATTAGCTTGGGCAGAGCCTGGAAATTGGACAGGTGTGGGGAGTTAACCAAATTAAGCATAAGGCTGGGGTTGCCATGGTAATCAATTGGCTCATTAGGCCCACTGCCAGAGCCTTTTGTGGCGGTTCTGGACAATCGCATCGCCTACGCCTATCCGACTGACTCCAAGCCAGGCACGGCACTCTCTGTGGTGGTGGTGTGCAACACGTGTGGCAAATTTGAAGTCGGTGGGTGGAAGAGTTTGCCAGATACATGGATTACAGACATACGTCCATCCGTACATCCATACTTACAGAGATTCAGTGCATTTATTGTAAGATAAACCACAACTACAACAAAGACGATGGTGAACTATATAGTTAAAGTATGTCCACACGGGAAGACCTCATTGTTCCGCAGGTCCGTTGGTCCGAGTAGGATGACCGTCGGCAGGTTAGCTACTCACCAGCGTCGGCAGGTTAGCTACTCACCAGCGTCGGCAGGTTAGCATTTCACCAGGTTAGCATTCACCAGCGTTAGTTTTACTGAGGTTAGGGTTAGGGTTGAAGTTAGGTTTAGGTCGTCGGCATACTGGCCCGTCGGCATATTGACGTGGACCCTGTGCACACCCGCAACATATCATCTGTAGGGGCGGAGTAACATCATGCTCGGAAAGCTTGGAAAGTCTTAAGATAAACGTTTGTTTCAACACTCATAGCTCCTCAGTAATACCTCCTAATCCTATTTCCTAGCTCCTTGGAGAAGGAATAATAGACTTGGCATGGTCTGCAAAATAGCGGACCGACTTGTACTTCCGGTTCGAGTGAGCATAAAGGAGCTAGGACAGAGCAGGACCCTAACTGACCTTTAATTATAGGTTCCTCATCATGCCAGGGTCATATTTCTATTGCACACAACTGCCAATCACTGTAGAAAATGTAATGTCTCAACTATTACCATCTTATGGAAATTTGCTATACCGCAGAAGTGAAAAATAAGCACAAAAACAGCCCTTCATGCTTGAAGCGCTAATAAATGCTGCATCAAGGATAACAAAATGTTTAAGCCACTAAAAGGTGGCAAGCCTTGTAAGTCCCCTGATACTTGGCCAAGCTAAATAGGAGAGTTTAGAAACAAATACTGGTCAGGACTCGACGAATTTGGCAATGTTTACAATACCACCTTGGCAAGATGGGCCATGGAGTGACGACATGCATCAGCAATGTTGTAATTATCTCAATCTCATCTTCAGACAAGCTTGAAAAGGCCAGACAGTGCAAAACCCAAGAACGAGACATTGCTCAGAGTTCGAGTAAAAAATCAAGAAATGCAAAGGCTCTGTTCAATGATGAGGCAGAGGGACTACAAAGCGCCTGCATTCATTTATAGGTGGGCATCTTCATGGCAGAACCGTGTATTACACGCACTGAGATTATGCATGCGGGGTGTGGAAGCACCAGAATAGAGTGTGGGGTAACAACACCAACTGGCTGATGTGCCATGCACAGAGGAGATGACATACGTCATCATACCTCTCTGTGTGATCATTGATGGTGAACACACCTCACGGAAATGTCGGAGGTGATAACTGATCCTGAGGCAAGATAGCTGGAAGGAGTGGCTGAGCGTCTCGAGTTAGAAGTACGTACGGTAAGTAAGAGCTGATATCCGTCTTCCACCTGACTACGACTCATGAACTACTGTACATAAATCAAAAATGTTTAGGTCACACTCACAGGCCCTTTTTCCATTTCCTAAATTATTTTTTAATTATTTTAAAAGGCCCACTCCTTTCTGGTGTACCTAAGAAAGCTATAAATAAGCTACAGATCATTAGAATGCAATAGTACATGCACTGACCAAGACCAGAAGGAGAACACACAACTTGGCCTGAAGTCCCTTCATTGGTTGCCTGTCCTATCCGACTGACTCCAAGCCAGGCACGGCACTCTCTGTGGTGGTGGTGTGCAACACGTGTGGCAAATTTGAAGTCGGTGGGTGGAAGAGTTTGCCAGATACATGGATTACAGACATACGTCCATCCGTACATCCATACTTACAGAGATTCAGTGCATTTATTGTAAGATAAACCACAACTACAACAAAGACGATGGTGAACTATATAGTTAAAGTATGTCCACACGGGAAGACCTCATTGTTCCGCAGGTCCGTTGGTCCGAGTAGGATGACCGTCGGCAGGTTAGCTACTCACCAGCGTCGGCAGGTTAGCTACTCACCAGCGTCGGCAGGTTAGCATTTCACCAGGTTAGCATTCACCAGCGTTAGTTTTACTGAGGTTAGGGTTAGGGTTGAAGTTAGGTTTAGGTCGTCGGCATACTGGCCCGTCGGCATATTGACGTGGACCCTGTGCACACCCGCAACATATCATCTGTAGGGGCGGAGTAACATCATGCTCGGAAAGCTTGGAAAGTCTTAAGATAAACGTTTGTTTCAACACTCATAGCTCCTCAGTAATACCTCCTAATCCTATTTCCTAGCTCCTTGGAGAAGGAATAATAGACTTGGCATGGTCTGCAAAATAGCGGACCGACTTGTACTTCCGGTTCGAGTGAGCATAAAGGAGCTAGGACAGAGCAGGACCCTAACTGACCTTTAATTATAGGTTCCTCATCATGCCAGGGTCATATTTCTATTGCACACAACTGCCAATCACTGTAGAAAATGTAATGTCTCAACTATTACCATCTTATGGAAATTTGCTATACCGCAGAAGTGAAAAATAAGCACAAAAACAGCCCTTCATGCTTGAAGCGCTAATAAATGCTGCATCAAGGATAACAAAATGTTTAAGCCACTAAAAGGTGGCAAGCCTTGTAAGTCCCCTGATACTTGGCCAAGCTAAATAGGAGAGTTTAGAAACAAATACTGGTCAGGACTCGACGAATTTGGCAATGTTTACAATACCACCTTGGCAAGATGGGCCATGGAGTGACGACATGCATCAGCAATGTTGTAATTATCTCAATCTCATCTTCAGACAAGCTTGAAAAGGCCAGACAGTGCAAAACCCAAGAACGAGACATTGCTCAGAGTTCGAGTAAAAAATCAAGAAATGCAAAGGCTCTGTTCAATGATGAGGCAGAGGGACTACAAAGCGCCTGCATTCATTTATAGGTGGGCATCTTCATGGCAGAACCGTGTATTACACGCACTGAGATTATGCATGCGGGGTGTGGAAGCACCAGAATAGAGTGTGGGGTAACAACACCAACTGGCTGATGTGCCATGCACAGAGGAGATGACATACGTCATCATACCTCTCTGTGTGATCATTGATGGTGAACACACCTCACGGAAATGTCGGAGGTGATAACTGATCCTGAGGCAAGATAGCTGGAAGGAGTGGCTGAGCGTCTCGAGTTAGAAGTACGTACGGTAAGTAAGAGCTGATATCCGTCTTCCACCTGACTACGACTCATGAACTACTGTACATAAATCAAAAATGTTTAGGTCACACTCACAGGCCCTTTTTCCATTTCCTAAATTATTTTTTAATTATTTTAAAAGGCCCACTCCTTTCTGGTGTACCTAAGAAAGCTATAAATAAGCTACAGATCATTAGAATGCAATAGTACATGCACTGACCAAGACCAGAAGGAGAACACACAACTTGGCCTGAAGTCCCTTCATTGGTTGCCTGTCCTTTTAGAATAGATTTTATCACTCAATGGACTAGTGCCTTAATACAGACATTTAATGTATGCTCCCTTTAGATCACTCAGGTCTTCTGGCACTGTCCTTTAGTTCCCTGGGTGAGGACAAAGAACTACGGAGAGGCAGTATTTAGTTATGGTCCTCGCCTCTGAACAGCCTGCCAGAGGAGCTGAGGACATTACACTCAGCAAACACCTGTAAAATCAATCATAAATCTACTGTGCTACACTGGTCTGTCTGTTCTACCATGTCCTCCCACCATTTCCTATATTTCTATATATTTATTTCATTTTCCCATGTGTTGTTGTATTTTCATTGTATTTTAAATCCCCTTGTATTGCACAAAAGGTGCAATATAAACTAGAAGCAGTGCTCTTCCGAGCACAGGTCTCCACCAGGCCACACAAATCGGCCTGTTATAGCGCCACCATGAGGCTGTTTTAAAAAATGTGGGGCAGAGGTTCTGAATTAGCATCCAGGGAGTGTGTGCGCTCAGTTTGGCAGCGATAGGGCCAACGGCGCCGGAGATTAGCTGGTAACAACCAGGCCACACAAATCGGCCTGTTATAGCGCCACCATGAGGCTGATTTGAAAAATGTGGGGCAGAACATCGGCCACTAGGTGGCGCTAGGAAAGGCCCATTTGAAAAATTTAGGGCAGAGGTTCTAGATTGGCATCTAGGGAGTGTGTGTGCTCACTTTGGCAGCGTCCGGGCCAACGGCGACTGAGATTAGGTGCTCACAAACTCCGAGGACGCACGGACGGACGCATGCGAACATCGGCCACTAGGTGGCGCTAGAAAAGGCCCATTTGAAAAATTTAGGGCAGAGGTTCTAGATTGGCATCCAGGGAGTGTGTGTGCTCACTTTGGCAGCGTCCGGGCCAACGGCGACTGAGATTAGGTGCTCACAACGTTTTGCGAACATCGGCCACTAGGTGGCGCTAGAAAAGGCCCATTTGAAAGATTTAGGGCAGAGGTTCTAGATTGGCTTCCAGGGAATGTGTGTGCTCACTTTGGCAGCGACCGGGCCAACGGCGACTGAGATTAGGCGCTCACAAACTGCGAGGACGCACGCACGCACGGACGGACGGACGCACGGACGGACGGAGGGGAAAACATACTCTCCCTCAGCCTTCGGCTGGTGGAGACAATAACATTTGATGAACTGATTGACTGATCACAGCAGCAATCTAGCACAGCTCACAAGGGCATTCACATTCCCTCGTTAACACTTTCTCAGCGCTTACCAAAACGAGACATGGGTCCCAACAGAGTCTATTCTGTGGAGTCAATTGCGACCTTCAGATAAGAAGCTCACAAATTATTGACACAACCCTGTAGATAAGATTCAGATAATGTTTCTGAAAACAACAGGCGCATCGATAGCTGGGAGCCAAGCAGCTGCAGCAGGAGCAACTAGAAGCAGTGCTCTTCCGAGCACAGGTCTCCACCAGACCGTGCGTCCTGGTGAACTGATCGGTGGAGTTATAGGTAAAACCACAAATCAGCCTGTTATAGCGCCACCATGAGGCTGTTTTAAAAAAAAAAAACGTGGCATTTCTTCCTCGGCCTAGTGGGAACGTGTGTGCGCGATTTCATGATAATTGCACTTTGCGTTTGTGATTTGAGGCATTTTGTTCAAAACGGCTCAATCCTACAAACTTTGGAAGCCAATCTTAGCCAATCAGGATGGAATATGCCAAATCGGACAGATCCGTGTCGATCACATGACTGTCGAGATACTGCCTACCGATTTGTAGGATTTTTGGACAAAATCTGTAAGAATAGTGCACAGAAATGTGTTTTGCAAACATCGGCCACTAGGTGGCGCTAGAAAAGGCCCATTTGAAAAATTTAGGGCAGAGGTTCTAGATTGGCATCCAGGGAATGTGTGTGCTCACTTTGGCAGCGACCGGGCCAACGGCGACTGAGATTAGCTGCTCACAAACTGCGAGGACGCACGCAATCCTACAAACTTTGGAAGCCAATCTTAGCCAATCAGGATGGAATATGCTAAATCGGACAGATCCGTGTCGATCACATGACTGTCGAGATACTGCCTACCGATTTGTAGGATTTTTGGACAAAATCTGTAAGAATAGTGCACAGAAATGTGTTTTGCAAACATCGGCCACTAGGTGGCGCTAGAAAAGGCCCATTTGAAAAATTTAGGGCAGAGGTTCTAGATTGGCATCCAGGGAATGTGTGTGCTCACTTTGGCAGCGACCGGGCCAACGGCGACTGAGATTAGCTGCTCACAAACTGCGAGGACGCACGGAGGCGAAACATCGGCCACTAGGTGGCGCTAGAAAAGGCCCATTTGAAAAACTTAGGGCAGAGGTTCTAGATTGGCATCCAGGGAATGTGTGTGCTCACTTTGGCAGCGTCCGGGCCAACGGCGACTGAGATTAGGTGCTCACAAAGTGCGAGGACGCACGGACGGACGCACGCACGCACGCACGCACGCACGCACGGACACACGGACGGAGGGGAAAACATACTCTCCCTCAGCCTTCGGCTGGTGGAGACAATAAGTAAAACGTGGGTGAGTTTCAAAAATGCACCCTTCTAAAAAAGTGAACATGGAACATAATATTGAATATCAGAAGAAAGGAGGCGAAGAAAATGAAATAGTAGGCAGGTTTTTTTGTCCACAGCCTGCAGCCCTGCTGAGGAGGCGCACTCATGTGAGAGGGAAAGAGCGCTAATGTAAAATGGGAGGGTTCAATGGTGAGAGGCAGAGCCAAACTTTAACCTTCAGACGCTATTGGATGGCACTGTTGTCACCATGGAGACTGAGAGGAAGCCCTGGAGGAAAGGCCCTGGGGTTATGGAAGGAGAGGGGGGAGGAGGAGCTGGGGAAGAGGGGGAATAACGGTGGAAAGAGGAGGAGGAGAGAGTGGGAAACAGGTAGAGCACGGGTTCCCAAACAGTGGGTTTGGGCATTTTTGTCTCCACCAGCCGAAGGCTGAGGGAGAGTATGTTTTCCCCTCCGTCCGTCCGTCCGTGCGTCCGTGCGTCCGTGCGTCCGTGCGTCCTCGCAGTTTGTGAACAGCTAATCTCAGTCGCCGTTGGCCCGGTCGCTGCCAAAGTGAGCACACACATTCCCTGGATGCCAATCTAGAACCTCTGCCCTACATTTTTCAAATGGGCCTTTTCTAGCGCCAACTAGTGGCCGATGTTTGCTAAACACATTTCTGTGCACTACTCTTACAGATTTTGTCCAAAAGTCCTACAAATCGGTAGGCAATATCTCGACAGTCATGTGATCGACACGGATCTGTCCGATTTTGCATATTCCATCCTGATTGGCTAAGATTGGCTTCCAAAGTTTGTGGGATTGAGCCGTTTTGAACAAAAGGCCTCAAATCACAAACGCAAAGTGCAATTATCATGAAATCGCGCACACAGGTTCCCACTAGGCCGAGGAAGAAATGCCACTTAATTTTTTTTTAATCAGCCTCATGGTGGCGCTATAACAGCCCGATTTGTGGTTTTACCTATAACTCCACCGATCAGTTTCAAACTTTGTAAGCGCACTCCCTAGAGGCTAAGGATAAACCTTTGCCCTGCATTTTTCACATCAGCCTTTTATAGCGCCACCTTTGGTCCGACTTATGTAAAACACATTTTTGGATATTACTCCTTGAGATTTTATCCAAAAATCATGCAAATCGGTACACAGTATCTCTATAGTCATGTGATCAAGTCCGATCCGTCTGATATTTCATATTCCATCCTGATTGGCTAATATTAGCTTCCAAAGTTTGCAGGATTGCTCCGTTTTTGAACAAAATGCCTCAAATCATCAACGCAGCTTGCGATTACCGTGACATTTGCCACACATATTCCCACTAGGTCAAGGAACAAATGCTACCTTTTTAACATTGTCCTGTTATAGCGCCACCAGCAGGTAGACTTTAGCAAAACACATTTTTGGAACACAATGCTTGAAATCATGCATGCAGCGTCCGATTGCCATGAAAGATCTAAGGTGAAGAACATATGCCACCCTTTTTACATTGGCCTATTATACAGTAGCACCACCAGGACGCACGGCCTGGTGGAGACCTGTGCTCGGAAGAGCACTGCTTCTAGTTATCTCTTTATTTATTGTTTCCTGTAATTTGTTTTCAATTATTATTATTTTAAAAAGAAATCTTGAAAATCGTGAATTAACAATAAATTCAATGATTTTTTTGAGGTAATTTCATGAGTAAATAAAAGAAAAATCTAAGATTTTAAAGTCTATAAATAAAAAAAACAATGTTTAAGAAGTAGTGGAAATAGCCGATCTTCAAGCACACAACTTGGTCCCAGGCAAATGTCTTATCTTCTCTTTTGGGTCTCGACTTGAGAGGTTTGGGAATCACTGAGGTAGAGGATGATGAGGGAGGAGGAGGAGGTAAGGAATGAGGGAAGGAGAGGACAGAGGGGAGGAGTGATGAGAGAACAGGACAAGATGTGGGTGGGAGGTGGTGGTAGGGTATGGTGGGTGGTGATGGTGGGGTGCTGTCAGCGTTTGATGTTAAGTCATGGAGACAGAGAAGCAGTGTGGCTGAACGCTGCTCTACCTGCTGCCTGGGAGCCCACAGTGTCAACGACAACGAGGAGGTGGAACAGATGAAGGAGGAGAAATGAAACTAGACAGACAGCGGATGACAAATGGATGGGAAGCCTGATGGAGGAAAACAGGGAGACGGAGTTGACAGGCGTGCGTGCGTGTGTGCGTGCGTGGGTACGTGTGAGTGGCAGGGGGGTTCTATTTCAGAATTCAGATCACAGTTGCGGCACAAAGAAGCAAAACTTCAGCCACATTTTCAATCTACATTAACCAAACATAACAATCAAAGTCATGCAGCAATTGTAGAAGCAGGGAGTCAGTGCAAATGTTTTTTTTTTTTTGGGGTTCTTTAGGTTGTTTTTTTTCTTCTGTTTTTAAGGGTTCATTACCACTGTAAAGCCACCTCTAGGTTTGCCACCCCACAGCAACCACAGACAGACAAGCACAGACAAACAGACATAGAGACAGACAGAGACGTGACAAAAGGGCAGTTATCACTGCTGTGAAAACATAGAAGCTGGGGGTTTTGGAGACTACTGTTGATCTGTCTGGCTCAGGAAGGGAAATGTGTCCCGATCCAACCTTCAGCCTGTGCCAGTTAACTTTGTTTGACCATAATGAAGGCAACAGCACTGACAACAGGGCAGGGCAACACTTGTCCCAGAGAGGCAGATTATAGGGCTGTCTAGACTCCCTCGGGGCAGGCAGGAGTTCTCGAGATGGAGAGTAAATGGTGGGAGGGGGGATTTCCACTACATGACTGGGACAGACGGGGGGTGCAGAGTGGAGATAGAGATGTTAAAACAGAAATGACAAATGGAAATTGATGGATCTGAGCTAGAGGATTGGAGACAATGACATGGGAAGAAGGGAGTGAGAGGGGATGCTGATATAGAGACATTCCTAAAGGGCAGAGCTGTGAGACTAACGTCTAAAGCTTACAAATCCGTCAAATCCGCACACCATTGTGGCACTTAATATAAATTAGGCTGAAAGGATAAGCTCGGAGTAATGTAATTTTTTCATATCAACATAACCTACAAAAAGTCCAAGACTGAAAAAGGCAATAAGGCATTCATCTACTTACAAGTATGGTCCATCTTTCCAGAATAAATAGGAAGTCACTATTGTCCGAAACGTCAGTGTAATTCATTGTTTTCCCGGAATCATGAACATAACATGTCAGAGCTTTCAGATTGTGAAACATGGAAATAAGCATGTGTGGGAACGGAGGTCAAAATACTATTCACTGTCGCTTACTCGCTTCATATATGCCCTGATTACATTGATCAAAACAACAGTAGCCTATGGCTTTAAGACTTCTTTTAACAGGTTTTTGGACAAAAATTGACTTCTATAACTTTTTGGATAAGAGATATTCGATAGATACTGGATAGAGTATTGCTTTGGCAAGAAGACTGACAATACTTGTACGTAGGTGAAATGCATTTTACGGTGTTGCAATTTTCTGTAAACAACTAAAAGCACACTAAAGTGAACTGTGGAGCAGGCTGTGCAATTATGACAAAAGTTGTTGATTCTGATCAGGACATTCAGAATAATGAGTTATGATGATACGGAAATATTTCATTATGAATGAATTGTAGGCTAGTAAAATATTTTACACATGAAGGGAGCCATTGATGTGGAATTATTGAATAACTCAGCATTGAATGCATGAATACACGTTTATGTGATTTGGTGGATCTAGGATAGGATAAGATCAGTTGCATAACTGATTAATGTAAACCTTTAAAACCTGTTTGTCCCATAGGCATGGTTTATTGTATAACCAGTATTACCAGTCAAGGGACACTGAAACATAGTTATAACATCTGAAGAGACAATTATAACTTATATTTATAACTAAAACATTCTTGTGTGACACTGATATAGTCCCTGAAGAAGGCTTGAATGCCCAAGCGTAACACATTGAAGATGGAAAAAGGCTGCATGTGGTTATTATATTGATATCGTCCACCAGTCTTCATTTTACACATCAGCTTATTTCAACGAATGGTCAAAGTGAATAAATTATGAATGGCGGGACAAACCATTAAGCTGGCAATGGCCTTTTTTATTTCCAAAGGGGCCTATTAGAAAGGTTAAAGATGTACAAATAAACCATTAAAGAGAGAACCAATAAACCAGAGACCATTACTCACCTGTTATGACTCGCTGAGCCTCATACGGTTCCATGTAGCTATTGTTCTCACAGGGAACGTGTCCAAGGTCCGGTTCTGCTCGGGGATCCAGACGAGCATCAAATGGATCTGAGTAATCAGTGTCCCTCGCCAACGGCGCAGATGGAACAACCTAATGGACACAAGCCAATAGGGTTACAAAAGATAAATCGTATTATCTAAAAAATACACCTTATCCCATCCAACATGTAGAGATGAATTTCTCATTCTAGAATGAACTACTTCAATTATATTCTACAACCTGGATGTTTAAGGATGACCGTTACTGGTGTATCTGTGACTAAATGGAACATTGTCTGTACAGTATGTGCACAATAGCTCATCAAGCCTGGAAACGGATAGTAGTATGAAGCTCATTCTAACATGCAAACAAACAAAAGCCCCTTAACTAATTAGTGAGTGGTTAGAGATTAAAATAGTATGGAAATATACAAGTACAATCCATATAATCATGACATTGTTTAACTTTTATTATGGGCTCTTATTTTTTAATTGATTGCTATTCACCAAACAACAGAACGAAAACAAAATATTTTATATGTATTTCAAATGTCCCCTACACTACACAATATACCGGTAGTTCTCAACATGATTTGCTCTCATCTGAGAACGGTATGCCATGCATGCCCGAAAATTACTGCTTTGCTGGCTGAAGCACAAGAGTTGGAGAGTTGGTTGAGAACATTTGTTCCTCCATACAAGCACAGGAGGAAGGCACTGGTCAGCTGGCACAGCATCAACTACAAAGGCAGCCATATGGTCACACATGCAAGCGTGCACTCACACACACACACACACACACACACACACACACACACACACACACACACACACACACACACACACACACACACACACACACACACACACACAGAGAGAGAGAGAGAGAGAGAGAGAGAGAGAGAGAGAGAGAGAGAGAGAGAGAGAGAGAGAGAGAGAGAGAGAGCCCACTAACCGGTTCTCTCTCCCTCTGTCTGTATTGTCATCTCTCTTTCTCCCTCTCCCCGACACACAGGGAAAGCGCTTGAGCGAGGACTGGAGTATTGGCCAAACTCCTGCTAGACATGCACACACCCTCACAAAAATTACATCCCAATCCCACGTGGATTCTGTAACAGGTTATCGATGCAAGGGAATCTGCAATGTTAATTAGAGCATGGATGTTCCCACAGAACCCTGGGAAATTAATGAGGGGCAGCAGCGCTAGGAGCAGAGACAGGAGGTTATCGACACGACTCCAGACCACATCTCCGACGCACTTCAGACACACTTTTGCACTTGTAGCATTTTCCACGGCAGGCAGAGTCATGGATTTAACAGCAGCCCTGAAAGTAGTAAAAAGCCCTGTATGCTGCTTAACACACTCAGCATGTGGGTTGAATGGAATAGAAAGACAAATGAAATCCCTAGAAAAACCACATGGCGAGGTTCTATCTGTGTCTTTGTCTCCTGTGTGCATCTCTCTGCCACTCTTTCCCTCCCTCCCTCTCACTCCTTTTGCTTTTTTCACGTTCACACACAGTTCTCTAACAGCAGCTGTGCTTGTGTTCCACAGCCCACACAACCCGTATATCGTCATTGTCGGGTGGAGACCTTGTATGTCCAAAACCGTTCGTTTTGTATTTATCATCTAAAAAAATTACTAAACTAGTGAAAACAGCCGATCTACAAGCACACAACGCCTCGCATCGCGAGGCGCTGTGTGCTTGTAGATCTGCTGTTTTCACTAGTTTTGTGCGACGGTCTTGTATGATGTAGCAGGGCTTTGCTTTACCAAAAAACACATTTGAAACTTGGAGAAACTTGAAGTTTTCTGCCTGACAGTGACGATATATCCAAGATGAGGCAGCAGCCACGATGACACCAATAACACAGAGACATAAATTACGCCCACGCTCGGCACCTGACATATCACCATGATACACTATATGGCCCCACACCCTATATGTGTTCAGATGAGGCGTTTCTCTCAGCTTGCTAAACCAAACCCCCTTTATTATTTATGGGAGGGCTAAAACTCAGGGGACTGTGTGGCCCCTCCCGACATATTGGCCAGTTCAAGCCATCAATAACACTTTCTTCCATTAAGCATGCAGGACGGCCAATTTATGTGGTGCTTCAGACCTAATGTGATTTATGGAAACAGTGCATATTTGTGACACACGTCACCAGTCTCTTGCTTAAGGAGTCTAATCAATAAAGTCGTCTTAGTGATGGAGAGGAGTTGAGTGGGTGGGTGGGTGCTGTTTGTCCTTTTCCACTAATTCTCCCCTGTCTCAGAAGGCCATAGGGGCCACACCAAGTTCTAACATTTACCCTCCATATCGTCACTGTCGGGCAGAAACCTCGTATCTCCAAGTTTCAAATGTGTACGTCTTTTGGTAAAGCAAAGCCCTGCTTCATCATACAAGACTGTCGCACAAAACTAGCGAAAACAGCCGATCTACAAGCAGTTTGTAGTTTAGTACATTTTTTAGAGGATACAAAACGAACGGTTTTGGACATACAAGGTTTCCACCCGACAACGACGATATATTCATGTGAACTCTTCTTTTAACACACTAATTACATTTCTGGCTTCTTTATCCTGACATTATGCAAAGAAACAAACAGAAATGTGGTTCAGGAAGACTCTTACAGGCTCCTGGTGATCCTCCAGGGAAATAGCACTGAGGAGGATCTTGGTGCGGCCCAGTTCCTGAGAGTCCACCTTGATCAGTCTGTGTTTCGGCGACTTCATATCCAAACTGGACGATTTCAGCGGAGACCCGAACGCCGGAGTGGAGGAGGAATCGGTGGTCCCCGACTCGCTCCTGGACCGGCTCTCGGAGTCCTCGTAAGGGTCCTCGAAGTCCAGGTTCTTCTGGAGCCGGTACGCTTTGAGGATCTCACTCTCGGTGTAGTCTGGTGTGGGGGGCTGAGGAGGGACCCTCCTGCTGCCAAAGCTCAGGTAGTCCTTCAGCCACTTGGCCATGGCAGCACAACTCCCAGCACAGTGGAGGGCCAGCAGGACGAAGGTCAAGACAGGCTGCAGATGGAGAAGAGGGTTAGTTGCTTGATATTGTGTCTGATTGTCTGAGAAAGGTTTTAATTAATGTATTAGATCAGTGGTTCTCAACCTTTTCAGGCCGCGACACCTAAAATAACCATATTTTAACTGGGGAGTGGGGACCCCCACATCCTGATGAGCAGCACTAAGAGTTACATTTTGTATAACACGGTTCTATTGTGAAAATAGCAGATCTACATGTAGATCGGTTATTTTCACAATTTCTGCCTCTAAATATTTGACAATTTGGCCAATGTTTAATTTGTCATTTTAGATATATTAAAAAGTATATAAATTGTCATTTTAGAAATGTGCAAATTCTCTCTATACACTTAAACAATAGACTATGTTAGTTAGTTTTCATCTGGGGACCTCCCAAAATAATTTGGGGACCACTGCAGTGCACACATAGAGTGCACAGTGTGTGTGTGTGTGTGTGTGTGTGTGTGTGTGTGTGTGTGTGTGTGTGTGTGTGTGTGTGTGTGTTGGCCAGAAGAGTTATATCTCAACAAGTGAAATAATTAAAATGTAGGCAATTGAGGAACATTTTATTATGTCATTCATTTATCATATCTACTTCTAATCTTTGTGCAAGACAATAATTATCCTGATCCACAAGCACATTCCACATCACCTTATGGACCCCACAGCAGGAGACACTCAACAGCTGGGCTTGGTCTTTGACTCGGGAGCAATAACATTCTAACGTTTGGACTTTAACCCAAGTAAGTGCTACAATTACAACACACGCCCAAGTAGTAAAACAAAAGCGACCTTAAAATGCGTATTAATCAAAACAGCTGGCAGGTTTTACTTCATATTGTCATTTGTTTTGTTTCAACTGCAGTAAGTAATTTTGATAAGACAAAATATATTGACAAGCAAAAAATGTATAAGTAGAATGAAAGCAAAGCTAAGCAAATTGTACGTTTTTATAGAGCTCATAAAAACCAACAAGCCCCACATTTAAATCCTTATATAGGTCTATCCCACTAACGCTGCGCTGCTATGGTACCACTGCCACCAACCTTATTCAGAAGGCTACTTCAGCCACTTTGGATGGGTGCGCTTTACTCCGCGTTCCTTCATGTTGATGATGGCAAAAAGAAAATCACATGAAACTAGAAACCCTTCAATTTGAATTGTCTGTTTCTTGCAGAAGGATAAAAATAAAACAACTGCAGATCTTCCACAGACCTTTGCGCAGAGGAAAAGCACTGAAACAGAAAGGGAGTTCCGCCAAGGAACAACTGATGTGCAGAAGTGAGAGCATTGAGCAACTAACAGAGCTACGAGAGAAACCCAGCAAGCACGCGATTAAAGGGGAGGCGCTCCATTCCCAATGGAGCAGCCTCCCCTTTTACAGTCAGCCGACTGTTCATTCACTGAAACATCAGCACATCAGTGGAGGTGAGTGCAGTGGGAATCTGTCCCTGGGAACCTGAGAAGAAGTGAGAAGAACCACAAGAAGAGCAAAACGAAAGAACACATGGGAGAGGGTCAGTTTTTTAGGGGACTTTTATGTATTTATTATTATTGTTTTTCATGTAAATTATGTTATATGAGATACTTCAATGGTTTCCAGTGGAAATAAGCTTAGTCTTTTCATGGATGATGGATCTCCTTTTAGTAGACCTTGTACCAGTGAACTGTACCGTCATGAAACTGTACCTTTTCCTATGCAAACTTCTAATAAAGTCTTCAATCAATCAATGTATTATTTTTGAGCAGTGCTAGGGCGTCACAACTTTAGGGGGGAGGGGAGTGGGACTGAGTCACTAGGGCCCAAGGTGGAGGGGCCTTAATTATTTTATATACTTTAGCTACTGAAAAATAGCAGATCTACAAGCTCACAGCGCCGCACCGAGTGCTGCACTGCGAGCTTGTAGATCTGCTAATTTTGAAAAGTCGTGAAAATGTGTGCAAATCTTTGAATATATGTATATAAGCGAACATTTGTACCTCAAATTTTGCTTCTGGGGGGTTCCTGGAACTACATTTTTTAGATGGGGGTCCGTGGCCAAATACATAGGCTATCATTTTAGGGGTCCTTCACATGAAAAAGTTTGAGCATCCCTGACATAGAAACATAGGTTTATCAAAACACCTTAGAAGGATTTGAAAGACTTTTTTCAAAAATAGCAGATCTACAAGCTCGCAGTGGCATGCTGTGAGCATGTAGGCCTATATCTGCTATTTTTCAATAGTTAAAGCACAAAATAATGCGTAATAATGTGTTCCCAGTCTAAATGGGTTAAAACCCCTCCCCCTATGAAGAACATTCATGGGGGGCGAATCCTTGTACCCAGGGCCCAGAATGTTGTTCATGTTGTTGAACTCTACCAGTGTGCCCCGATTTATTCATAATTGCTCACTATATTTAGCTGGCTGTCTCATCAATGTCTGATGACTGTTGAGAGATTTGGGACTAGCTTGGAACTGAAGTATTCCACATGTTTTTCTTTTAAGTGCCTATGCATGGGGTCTCCTCCTGTGATGCTGCAGCTTTGATGGCAAGATTCATGACAGCAGTGATGTGTAGGCCTAAGTCAAGTGTGTGTATGTGTGTGTGTGTGTGTGTGTGTGTGTGTGTGTGTGTGTGTGTGTGTGTTTTAAATAAACTTTTAAATTGTTTTAACTGGGAAACCCCCTTCCTATATAACACACAAATTTGTCCTAGGCTCCCCGGACCCCCTGTTGACGAGCCACAATGTAAGGTTTATGACGATGCTTCACTGTTAGTTAAAAAAAGAACTATGTCTGTTTTCTCCTAGGCCTTTTATTCCAACCTGAATGCTCTCATCCGGTCTGCTTTTTATGCAACAAGGATGCCTTTGGAACTGAAAAAAACAGAGATCTACGTATATAGTGACTTCAATGACGAAGGTACTGAAGCCTATCCAACCTGACTGAAAGATGAGGCATTTGTTCACTTGGCACAGTAACCCCTCCTCCCACACATGTCCCATTAACTAAGGTTCCAGGCAAGGAAATTGGATTGTGCCTACATGGTCGAGACACATCAGAGGCAGTTAAAGGACCGTAAATGCCTCTTTCTTTTATGAGAGCCATGAGCTCACTGGCTCCCAGGGGCAGGAGCCTGGATGAGGTCATCTGGACCCAGTGAGAATCCACCCCCCACTCAACCACAACCACCATCATCCACTACTCGCCTACTTCTCCTAGTCCATAGATCCACACCAAGCACCGACTTGAGCCCCAAAGGTGGTTCCAGTGAAGGTTTAGAAATGGGTCACAAGATTCTTCAGGATGAGAGTATAGGTCTTGAAATAGTTGTGATTGTCCTCCGCATTCTCCTGCCAACTGTACCAAGTGCCTAAAGTTGGTACTAACTGAGTAGAGTCTACTCTGTTACAGTAGTAGAT
Organism: Nannobrachium achirus; assembly: GCF_963921795.1. Lineage (NCBI taxonomy): Eukaryota > Metazoa > Chordata > Actinopteri > Myctophiformes > Myctophidae > Nannobrachium > Nannobrachium achirus. The sequence continues at coordinate 23,395,735 of NC_137810.1, read as the reverse complement.
CCAAATAGACTGAGAGGATATAGTAGCCTTAAATCAATCAACTTGCTCAGTTTCATGCCATGCAGAAGGTATTCTGAAGAATGATTCAAACCAAAAATAAAAAAAAGAACCTTGGGACAAAGAAACTTTCTTGCTGATCCATGAATCTGATCCCCTCTACAGGCAGCCAACTCTTCGTTCACTGAAATATCAGGGCATCCCTGAGATGAGGACCGTGGCAGCAAAAGGTAATCTGAGAACTATAATAGCTAAATGAAAGAGCACATGGGAAAGAATATGGATTAAAATATACCTTAACTCACACTCATGTATATTATATCTTTTTAACTTAATTTATGTTAATTATTTATTCCTGAAATGTATTCCTAAAAATAAAATGAACAAAAACAAAGAACTCAGTTTTATGCCGTGCAAAACATTCTTAATATTGGTTCCTCTGTGAAAACAAAACCAAGAAACGTAGTTCCATACCATCTGTCGAATACTCACCCCATTCACTCCCTCGCTTTCTCTTTCTTGCTGACCCATGAATCTGTGATGTCTTTGATGGTTCAGTCTCCTGCTCGCCCTCCTTGTAACCCAATCATAAACTATCATTCCTCCACACTGCAACACCTCCTCTCCTCCCTATACCCACAGCTTCAGTCTATTAACACACACAGCATGCAATAGATTTGCTTTGCTCTGCCACCCTGTCTACACTATAGTCTAACCAGGTGAGAATAACACTGTGTTGAGAGACTGAGAAGAACTACAGAAAGAGTTTACATGGAGTGTGTGTGTGTGTGTGTGTGTGTGTGTGTGTGTGTGTGTGTGTGTGTGTGTGTGTGTGTGTGTGTGTGTGTGTGTGTGTACACATGTGCGTTGTGCGTGTGTGGTGGTAAAGAAAGAGAGAACGTTTATTTTACAGGCACAGACAGACATATAGACTGACAGAATGAGATAAAATGATTATTCTGTTAAAATAATTAATTGATTGATTGATTGATTGAATACTTTATTAGCAGTTTGAAAAAAGAGAGAATGTGGGGGAAAAAAGCACAGGAAAGTACAGTTCAATATTAGGTCTGCTAAGAAGATAAAAGTAGACTGTTTTCATGGTGGCATTTTCTGCCAATTATTGCCCATCTTTGGTGACTCTAGAGTGTATGCCTCATACAGCCTACGTGTCCGTAGTCCGTACACACTAACGACATTGACAGGTGTCTCGCAGATATGTTTTAGCAGAAACAGATGTTATCATATCCTTTATCATATAGGCCTACTACCCCTTTCGGGTAATTGAAAACGAAGTGCAAACTATAGTCTAGGCTATCACTTCACTTGTTTCCCTAACAGAACAAATGTAGGAATGTAAAACCTAGAAGAAAGAATGAAAAGAAAAACATACTTTATTATAGTGGTACAGTAAATGCATAGGGGGAGAACGGGGTAAGATGAACCACTTTTTGCTTATGTTGACCTGGAAGCAAGAAAAAGTGAGATGGCAGTAAATTCAAAACATCTAGACATATTTCAGGATGTCTGCTATCATTTGAAATTTTAAGTAAGTGTCTATGACAAAGGACCATACAATTATGACCTATTAAAAAAAAAAGTGGTCATGTGGTTCAACTTGCCCCAGGTGAGGGGTAAGTTGATCCAAGTAAAGGGGTAAGTTGACTTACCCCTTTACCAACGTGATATTCTTAACTTTTAACAGTTTAAACTTGAACAAAGAATGTATGTACTTAATACTTATCAGAAATATTTTAATAACACATTTCCCTTTTGCAAATAGTCTTATTTCCTTTCTTACGGTTATTTAAACTGTAAGAAAAATTATTACAACCAATTAAATAACGTTTGTTATTCGGAACCTTTTAAGGCTCATCTTTAGCTAAATGATTCACATAGTTTTATACATTGGGCTATCACCAAAATACATGATATATAAGATTTAAAGATAAAGGGGGTGGTTGATCGTACCCAGCGGTTCATCTTACCCCGTTCTCCCCTACACTACATCAAAAAAATTACTGTGATGATCAGTGCTAGGCTAGCAAATTATAGTTGGATCAGTGGGTCAAATTCTCACACACTGATGCAGTGATTTGTACATCGGCAGGCTACATCACTGGTTGATTTCCTTCAGGGACAGTCAGACAGGTGACATAGGATACCGTCTCGCCAGACAACCCACAGAGCAGCAGATGGAAGGGACTGAGTTCAAGGACGAGTCTGATGTGTTACAGGTCTAAAAGTCACCTTAAAACGCAAGTCATTACAATAGCACCATCTGGTGGACATGGTGTGTAAACGCGTCAAACGTTCAATTGTGATAAGCCTATCGTTAGCCTTACTCATATTTTGAAGGTTTTAAAAAAAATGTTGGACAAAAAAATAAAATAATAATAATAATATTTTCACTCATGTTTATCTCCAAGAGAAACCAGCATCGGTCTTGACCTGCTGATTCATCCTACCTTTATTGCCTATATTCAGAATGCTTCTAACATTCAAAATAATGTCTGCCTCTTAAAGTCAAAAGGTTAACCTCATAGCATAATTGCTTAAGTATTTGTTTGAATGAAACAAGCATTCTGATTGGCCTAGGACATAGCACATAGGCAATAGCCTGGCTATAAGGCACAATGAAGTAGAAGTGTTATAGGGGAGAAGAGTTGAGTTAGGCAGAAATGTCAATTTGACCAAAAGATTACTTAGGCAATTATGTTATAAGGCTAACACTATGCTCAATGATAATTATAGACAAATATAGTCCACAGTCAAGCGTGTTTTACATCACCATGAGCTAAGAGCCTATAGTCTAGTAAATCTAGGGAAAATATACACTCAGGTTGGACAAAATTGTGTCATTTAGTTTTTCAACTGATTCTGTTAGGAAATTAGGTCTACTAGCCAGGATAAAAAAATCTACCATGATCTGCTCACTGCAAATACCCACAGTGGCTAAATCAAGTTGGGCTCCCATCGACTTTCTATACAGGAGGAAAATACCCAGAAAAAAAATCAGCTTTAAGTAGGATGTGAGGGGTCTAACTAGGGGTTTGTTCATGATGCTGAATCAATTGCAAGCATTTGTTTTGCACAAAAAACTTTCCTTGGGCTAAAAATGGCCCCAGAGAATGATGGTTTAGTGATGAAAAGTGATGAGTCATCAAAAAAATCATCTTTTTGGCGTTTTCTGGGGCCAATGAATGTTTTTTGTGCAAAACAAATGCTTGCAATGGATTCAGCATCATGACAAACCTCTAGTTAGACCCCTCACATCCTACTTAAAGCAGATTTCTTTTCTGGGTATTTTCCTCCTGTATAGAAAGTCGATGGGAGCCCAACTTGATTTGGCCACTGTGGGTATTTGCAGTGAGCAGATCATGGTAGATTTTTTATCCTGGCTAGTAGACCTAATTTCCTAACAGAATCAGTTGAAAAACTAAATAACACAATTTTGTCCAACCTCTGCCTTAATTTTATCTGACTATAGCTGCCATGCTAGATGGAAGCCCTTGCTCCAGAAGCGGCACTCATGATTGAGTAAATGTAATAATGAAAGAGGAGGATTATCTCAAAATTCTTCAGGAAAATCTCAAATCATCAGCCAGAATATTGGTTGTCAAGAGTGGTAAAGGGATGGCTAAATCAGGCTTGAATTAAGGTTTTAGAATGACCTGCCCAAAGTCCTGACCTAACCCCCATTGAGAACATACGGACAGTGCTGAAGAAACAAGTCCAAAGTCAGACACATTTTGATTAATTGCACCAATTCTGGTCAAAGATTCATCCAGAAGCTTGCCAGAAGCTTGTAGATTACCAAAAGGCATCTAACTTGGTTGAAAATGGCCCAGGGATTGACATGCAAACAAATATTACAGGTATTGACACTAAGGCTTGCCCACCTGCCCCCGGCAGGTAAATAAAACCTTCGGGCAGGTGAAGTTTGCTTTCAGGTTGCCCGACCGGGCAAGTGCTCATTTGAGAGGGGGACACAACGGTCTATAAACACAACACGAGATATCTGTCTTAACACCTGACCTGAACATGGCCAGAGTGCTGTCTTCTGGTCTGCGGAATGTAAAATAAGAGCACTGATTACCTAATGTGCTGTTTTTACTGTTGCTACACTTGAAAATGTAAAATAACAAGTGTGAAACCATAGTCATATTTAATCATATGTATAACTATATAGGTATTTGGTATTTGGATTTGTTAAGTATTGAGATACAGTATGACATTTTTATTAAAAATATATTTATTAAAATCGTATCTATCATTTTATAATGGACGATGTACTTTTCAGGCAAGTGAGTATGACCTTTGGGCAAGTAGAACATGACCTGTACTTGCCCGACGGGCAAGTGCCTCTGAGACCTAGTGTCAACCCCTGAAATATTAGCATTGCTGTTTGTATATTTTTGACCCAGCAGATATGGTCCCATTTTCAGAAAACCCATAATAAATAAATAAGAAACTGTTTTTTTTTTTTTTGGTGTGTGACAAAAGTATTTTCTCTAATCAACTTATCACAGAAGAATACGTTTTAGAAATGATTGGAATTTCAAAACTGCCATGACATGATGACTGGGCTGGGCAGCCACTACTGTAAGTGGAGAGGGCCAATCCTTCAGTGGCACTGGCCCACAGAGCAGAGACACATCACATTTGACCCATTGGCTTGTCTATTCACGATCACAACACCAGAGGCAGCTCCACTAATCATCATCAACATAGATTTAACACTAAATAAGGCTCTAACTCGTTCTCCTGCTATACCATCAACGTGTGGAACACCCTTCCACAAGCCTTAAAGGAGAGCAAATCCCTAGCCTCCTTCAAAATTGGTATGAAAAGTCACCTTCAGGCGGCTGCTACCCGTGACTTGTAAATAGACTAAGCCCCCATGCTCCCCCCACCCTTTTTTAAATCTGTGAAACAGATTTTATTAAAGACGTGCGATTGTGCTGAGACATTCAGGCGACCTAGGCGACCTATTTGCCTATTGGCTGTCCCCATGTCACATGGTAACCGAGCTAGTTTCATGATTGGGAGCGGCCTTGCGCTGTTCTGGCGCTGTTCTTCTTCTCGAGTTTGGAAAAAAAGGATCCGTTCCGTTTGTCACATTGTCATGATTGTAAAACTATCTAGTTTTAACGTTCAGAACGTTTTCTTTTTGAACAATAAAAACATTGACAGCCAGGGGGAAAAAAATCCATGAAGGACACGGAATGCAATCGTTCACTCGCCGTTGGAAAATTGACTTATATTAGACTATTCTGGATGTGTGGCTAACGGCTAACGCTAACGTTAGCTAGCGCTAGCTGCAGGCTAACGCTAGCTAGCGCTAGCTGCAGGCTAACGCTAGCTAGCGCTAGCTGCAGGCTAACGCAGGCATGTTATACACAATTACTCATGGAATAAAACGGCGACCCAACTCGGAATGCAATCGTTCACTCGCCGTTGGAAAATTGACTTCTTAGACTATTCTGGATGTGTGGCTAACGGCTAACGCCAACGTTAGCTAGCGCTAGCTGCAGGCTAACGCTAGCTAGCGCTAGCTGCAGGCTAACGCACGAGTCACGGTGTGTAATAAATTCACTTCTACCTCGTGTTGAGCAGTTAAACCTATTTGCTACGTACGTCTACAAAAACGTTCATATTTCAAAGATAAAGTGCTTACTGAAGTCTCACAGATGTCACAGTATGGTACGCTCAAGCAGAATTACCTGTATCTTTCGTATTGTTTAATAAACAGCATTTTAATCCGATCAGACGTCATTTTCTGTTGTTTTTCAGCCATGCGACCCCATCGGTTGCAAGGTGTACTGCACTTATAGATACATTAATACCTTTTTAAGGAAACGACGACCGATCGGATTAAAATGCTCCTCTTTAAATAATACGATCATTACGGGACATTCTGCTGGAGCGTACCCTATGGTGACATCCGTGAGCCTTCACTAAGCAATTTATCTTTGTAATCTGACCGTTTGTGTAGACGTACGTAGCAAATTGGTTAAACTGCTCAACAGCAGATTGTGTTGAATTCACGGTTGGCGCAGCGTAGCGTCTTTACATTTAGCCCAATAATGCTAATCTACATCAATAACTAAAGTTTAAAACATACATAAACCACTTTAGCCCTATGTTATACCAAGGCTATTTGAAAATAGCCGATCTACAAGCTCACAACGCATTGCGGTGCGACGCGTTGTGAGCTTGTAGATCTGCTATTTTCAAACATTTTGTACTTTTACTTTTTGGTACTTTAAGTACATTTGGATACCAATACTTTTGTACTTTTACTCAAGTACATTTTTAATTCTGGACTTTTACTTGTAACAGAGTGATTCTACATTGCAGAATTGATACTTTTACTTAATTATAAAAATGTAGGTACTTTTTCCACCACTGTGTAAACGTTTGTGTTCTCATGCCAATAAAGCTTCTTTGAATTGAAGATTGAATTGAATATTGCTCCCCATGTGGCGGAGTACACAATAATGGTAAATAATGTAGCTTACTCTAAAATAATCCATCCATCCATCCATCCATCTTCAACCGCTTATCCAGCATCGGGTCACTGGGGTAACAGTTCCAACTGAGATTTCTAGAGTTCCTTAATAATAATAATTAAAATAAACAATACTAATGATTATAATTGCGACCGTCAGGTCGCAGTTACTATGAAAACCTCCACCGCCTGTCTGTCTGTCCGTCAGTCTGTCTGTCACGTCACATCACACTTTTTTGCCCCTATCCATGTGAAATTTTCCACACACAATCCTTGTCTGCCAATCCACAACCTCCACCCTTCCAGGGACCCCCGCAGCTCCAGGGACCCCCGCCAAATTTTTTAAAACACATTTTTGAATACTGCTCCTACAGTTTTTGCCCTAAAATCACACAAATCGCTACACAGTATGTCTACACTTATCTCATCGACATGGATCTGTCCCATATAGCGCCACCATCAGGTCGATTTTTTAACACATTTTTGGACCTAAACTTTTTTTTTTTCTAATTTTGTTTTTCAAACTTTTCTTTTTTTCAAAAATTTTTTTTTTCAAACTTTTTTTACACTAACGTCAACACACCAATCCACAGATTTTATATTGACTGTGTGTCAATTCTTGTTTCTGCCTTTGTTTGATGTTATGCTTTTGAAACTGATATTATCCTAGATAAAGTACTATGTTCTATCTGTTTGTCTTTCAATGTTATATGAGATACTTAAAGTGTGGTTCCTGTGGAAATAAGCTTCGGCTTTCTAGGATCTCCTTTTAGTTGACCTTGTACCAGTGATTTGTACTGTCATGAAACTGTACTTTTTTCTATTGCAAACTTCTAAATAAATTCTTCAATCAATCAATCAATCAATATCATCTGACTACTGGCCTAGTAGCCCAGTCACAGGCGCACTCACAGGCGCACAACGCATCACTGCCTCGACACGTTGTGGGCTTATAGGTCATGTGGGCTATGTTCAGTTCGCACCGGTTGTGGTGGGCCGGTCTGGGCCAAGATGCCAGGGCCGAATTTATATCTCAGTCCGGCTCTGGAGTATAGGCTACTACTTATTAATGACTTTCCTTAATTGGTCTAGTTCCTAAATACATCTCTGAACTGCTCACCACCGTTTTTGTGGGGTTGGGATGGGGTCCTAAATATTTGTGTTATTTGAGTTGTGGATGGGTGGGATTTGTAAAAGGTGGATGTACTAGTTATAGTGCATAATTACTTGTTACACTACATGGTATGAATTGTGCTGTGCCTACAAATAAAATTGACTTGACTTGATCAAAAGCTGGGGGGTGTGTTTAAATTCTATAATAAACAAAATAATACAGAAGCAAAAGAGGGATGGGTGTAAACATCTATAAACAAACTAATACGCAAGATATCATTGATTGAACCAGAAAGTCTGTGTATCACAAGTTTGAGAAGATAATTACGCCAACTGGAATACATTGTAGAGATAGCATCTTGCAAATCAGTGTAGGACAATAGGGACTTCAAACAATCTCCTTTCATGAGCCCAGTCAGGACACCTCCATTGCTTCTCTAAGTCCTTGTTTCTGTCTTCCTTTAGAGGAAGGAAAAGGCAATAAGAAAACAGATTGTAAAAATGAAGAAAGAATGTCAACAGCAACATTATCTTTGTGGTGTCATGACCAGTTTATTTTATTTTTTTAAACAAATTATACAATTTTAATGCCATTTTATTTTTATTTTATTCATTTTTTTGTTCAGAGATTTCAGATATCATTACATTGCATCATCTTCTCGGAGCGCTACAGAGTATAAGAAAGTACAGCCCTGTAATAGTAATATAGTAAAAGACTAGCTTAAAACAAAGCAGTAGTACTGGAGAGCAGGGGATCTTAAACTCTGGGTGGGGACATATCAATGGGCCATCCCCATTTCTCTTACATCACCCTGGAATCTGTCTGGGAAGCAGGCTCACGTGGATTAAAATGAATGTAGTCTCTCACCATAAGACTCAGGCTCATTAAAACATACTAGTACTCCTCACTTGTCATGGGGAAGCAAACTGAGTGAATGTCTTTCACCCTGGGACTCAGACCCATCACCCCCCCCCCCCCCCCCCAAGAAAAAAAAGAGGGGAAAAAACCCAATTCTGGGTCCTTACCCATAGCTTAAGAAACACTGCTTCAAGGAAACATGGGCATGAATAAGTAGCATGGCATTTTCTTAGCCCAACATTTGAACACATAGAACCTGAATTGGATAGAAAAGGCATTCCACATCTTGTGTGGAATGTTTATTTGAGCACATTCTGAATGCTCAGTCAATTTAATTAACTTCTGGAACTGTAAGGCCCCACCCCAGTAGTCACATGACGGTCAACCCCACCCCACACACCGCCCTCTAGCTCATTGAGACATCTACTCACTCCTACATGTGTACCGCGTCCACATGCCAACAAACCATAAAAAATTTACTTATTGTTACCAATAAGGCAATTTCCCAACTATATATATATATATATATATATATATATATATATATAGTATTTCATTGTAATTGTTTTGAACAAATAGTTTTGTTGCAACTCGGCAGCATTACAAATTAGGCTCTCTCCCTCAATGCATTTCCGAGGTTTAAATAAAAGGTTGATTGATACAAAGCCTCAAATCCAAACAATACAGTACACTTCAAAGCTCCCAGTCAAGTTCATCATGTTGTTCAAAGGACTACTCAGAAGACATTGATCATACGCTTGAGTGCAGGTGTCAAACTGCTCCTCCTCCTACTACTTGCTAGTCTCTGACATTCCTTTCCTTCCACCCTCTGCCATTAGGACATCATGAACATAGCTTTAGCCTGACTAGCTAGTAAACTTTACTTGCTAGTCAGGCTAACACTTTTATCAAGTCACATTTCTTGTTCACCCTTAACCAAGGCCCCGGTTCCATCCTACCTCCCCCACTAATCTTTTCCTATCCGTTTGTCTCCTAGTATTTCAATTACCTTCACTGCCTTTCTCACTGCCTTGGTCCTAAGCATCAACAGTAGACAACGGTTGCAACAGGAACTATCGAATCAACCACATGCAAATTGTGAATCAGAGTTCAAATTATTTGACTTACAGTTCAGTCAATTCCAATATGAAGATAGATAGAGCAACCTGTTTGTTCATAGGCTGTCAGAAGATTATATAAAAATGTAATTCCTGATATAGCTGAATGTGAACTCAATTCAGCGTGCCAGCTAAAAACACAACCCACCATAACGTAATGGTGGCACGATGCCAAGCAAACAAAAAAACACGTCATGTGAATTGAGTGCCACTAAAAATGGGCAAATTTAAGCTCCGTCTGCCTATACCTGACCTATAACAGTATCATAACAGCAACAAGCCATAAAGAACCACAATACTTACTCTGCATTCAAACTTGCAATACATCACCACCATGCTACAGTCACTGATTTCAATAGATTCTAGCTGTCAATGTAGCCTATAATTTGCGGCTGATGGGCGATGTTGATGTTCAGCTATGACAAACTATCCAGAGCAGAAAACCAGGAAACAATATGGCAATCGAGGTCAACACTGGCCAACATGTTTCTGGAACTAGAACCTTCTCAGTGACTTTTTTCCTTCTCCTTTTTCTTTTAAACAAGCTTATATATAAAAAGAAAACCGTTAACATAACGCCTTGGCCTCTCACAATAAAAAAATCAATCAGTTGGGATCAGTCTTACCTATCCAGTACTCAAATTATGTCCATATCTTTATATTGTTGTAAAATCTTGACAAGGTAGCAGCTCTTGCCAATGACAATAAGATCAGCTCCACCTTGACTGGTATAGCAGACTTATCTGGTACACAGCACAAACCAAGAGTGTTAATGCAACTGCGTTTTACAGTCTCAAGAGTTACAAGTCACTGCAGCTTTCATGCAAAATGTATCTGTCAGATGTTCCTCTATGACTATGTACTGCCCTTAACAGGTCCTTGCTGTCTGACTGGAAGTTCATCCTGGTCTTCTACTAGTATGTTAATCAACACCAACACACTCACTTTCACTTACTGATTGATCATGTGACTGTCAAACACTTCTTGATCACATGACTTGTCAAGCCATCTCTGATTGGTAGTGCTTAGAAATCTCAATTTCATTAAAAAAACAACAAATCTCTATAAAATAACAAAACAAAAGAAAAAAAAGAATTATAGATCTCGATAAATACTAAAAATACAAACTCTAGTAATGTAAGTCCTACAGCGGTGCGTGTATGCAACCTCTCTAGACTTCAGATTACAGTATAGAAAACAGGCCTTGTGGTTTCCAAAACTTTATTAACATCACTGGTGATTCTGCTCCATTAATAGTCAACAGGATATAAATGTTGCGCCGCTGAGAACCAGTGGGATAAAAAAGAAAAAAAGAAAAATGTTTTCACTGAAAATCAACGGGACAAAGATCCTCTTTTGTTGACAATTTTCATATAGAACAAATTGGGAACTTCATGGGTTTCCCTCTAAACCAGTGGGCCAAAGATGTAAATTGGATCTCTGTTGCATTTGGGGAAACCTAAAAGTCCACAGAATACTGTAATAACAACCCATTCTAGGCTAACTGAACTCTTGAATTTACAGTAGGATAATTATAATAATACAGAATACTGTAGGAAGGAGTATAAAAGAATATAAAACACTAAAGTCTAGTTTCAAGAACAACATGGCTGCTTGTTCACATGGCTACTTTACCCTCATCAAAACATCATTGTCTTTTTATGATCAATAGTAGTATTGGTTTGACCATTTAAAGCTTTGTTTAATGATACATAGATAGTCTCAACAACAGGAAACAGGAAATACATATTTGGTATAAAAACCTTAGAACAAAATGCTTTGATCTGACTGGCTATTATATGTTTAGCTTTAGTATAGCGGAGAAGGACTGCTACGCCTAATATCTGCTCCCACTAACACCTGGTAAGCCTACAAAGCTCGCTTAAACATGGGAAAGCAGTCCCCCTTTGGCTGATTGGTAAATATATACAAGCACTTTTTGTTCAGTTTTAACAAAGGGAATCTTAGAGTGTTTTCCCTCAACTTTCCACTGAAGGTCATAGTGCTTGGCTGGGTTGGTTGAGCTACACTTGGTTAACAGCTGCAGAGGCTGCTGACACTCATAGGAGGCCATTTTACAACTGCCTCGCACTCTGCTGCCATCTTAGAACTCTGGGAGTTGTGGCAATGTCCCCCTCTTGTGGATAGACATGGTACTGCAAGCTGACAGCATTATGTGCACAGTACCAAGGACAACAAATGACAGATATGAGCTGTATTCACATCACTATGGGAACCCAGGAGGGAATCACTCTATTGACCATGATACCAAAGAAACTATATTCATCTGCCTTTTGTTTAGCAATAGTCAAATGAATGGATAGAGTTTAAAGGAGTACTTGACCCAAAAATACTTTTTTTCCTATCATTTACTCACCCCCCGTGATGGGTTGAATAGAAATATAAATTGAAGAAAATAGGCGTCCAAGATTAAAAACATAAAAACTATATCAGAAATCTGTTAATGAACTCCAAAACACTCAGTGTTTTATGCTGAAAGAAATGTACTTTTTAAAACTAGGCAGAGATGATTAAATGATAGAAATGAAGTACTCCTTTAACCACCTTCTCCCTCATAATTGCTTATTAACCACTTTCAACCTGGCATCCCTATTTTGGTCATGAAAATAAAATAAAATGTATATAAAAATAGCAGATCTACTTGTAGATTGACTATTTTCACAATCTTTGAAATAGGGCTTCAGTGGTTAACTCTGTCTATTTGCTGCTATCCCAGCCTATACCTAACTCCATGATATTCAGACATACCCAGCAGAGAACTAAGTGCAGAATGGTAGAAAAGCTGTTAACAAAGTGCTCTGTCCTTTTTGCTGCGTGGTTGGAGGTGTGTGTGTGTGCGTGCGTGCGTGCGTGCGTGCGTGCGTGCGTGCGTGCATGCGTGTGTGCGCGTGTGTGTGTGTGTGTGCGTGTGTGCGTCCATTCTTAGTGTATGCAGCTAATTGTAAAAAAAGAAAATGTGCATGCATCGGCGCAATGAACATTGAGTGTATAATTCTGAACTTATGTACAGTGTTTATGCATAATGTGTTGTGTGTGAATGTGTCTACAGCCAGGTGAGGAAAGGTTCGGCCTTGTTGAGAACTGACTCCACGTCGTTGAGGATGGGCATGAGGTCGGACCCCTCCAGAGTTCCCAGGTCAACGTTGGTTCCTGGAAGTGAATCAAGGAAATCAGGGAAGCGGCTGGGCTGAGCCCCCGGTATGTTCAGAGTACCCTGCACCAGGGACTCACCTGAGGAAAACGGAGATGAATAAATGCACACCATCGTGAATACATAGAAAGTACAATAGATCAAAACGTGTCTGTGTAAAAATAAATGGTAAACAGTACATTTCTACAACCCCTTTATCCAAAGCGATTTACAATGTGCATTACATTCACCCACTCACACACACACACACATATTCACACACAAACGCAGAGGAAACCATGTATGGCACCGACCTGCTCATCGAGAGCAGTTAAGAGTAGTGTCTTGCTCATGTATGTTTGTGTGTATGAATGTATGTATGTATGCATAGTTTTGGGGCAAGTTCTGGCCATCAAACCACTTGATTGGGGGACTCATGTCTAATTGGGGATGAAAATTGTGATTGATTTTATTGCAGTTTCACACGGTTAGGGTTATGAATGTATGGGTTACGGTTAGTGTAAGATTGGTTATGGTTACGGTTAGGGTAAAATGGAATGAATGGAAAAGCAGTGTGTGTGTGTGTGTGTGTGTGTGTGTGTGTGTGTGTACCTGTGTCCATCTCCTCCATGTTATTTAGGAAGTCTTCAGGTGTCGTCGGGATGCTGTAACAACCCAAACCCAATCCACTGTCACTGCTCTGCTCTCTGGAGTGGTGGAAATGACCACTGAGGAAGAGACAAGACATGCTGTAATTCTAATGGAAGGCTCAACTCTATTCTAAGATGTCCGCCTGCCGATACATCTGGGGAAATCTAAATTCAATGTAGGGGCTAATGGATCATTTTGGTAGTTAATATATATCGTTTGAATTCAATAAATATACCGTATATATTGTGCCATGCCAACTCCACCTGGACGTGCCATGTTTCCATGCTTACAGTATGTCACTGCTAGTGGAAAGTTACCAGGACCCTACGTCTCTGTCTTGTTGTGATCTGAGAACCTATGACCTTGTCCCACGCCTAACGGTCATGCACTGTGTATGCGATCGGGAATTATCAGCCTGAAGTGTCCATATAAGCCATAATGACCGCGGAGCAAGACGTTATAGCACTTATTACCCGGCTAATACATAAAATTAATAATTTGACTCAAAACTAAAAACAAAACAAAGTATTTCCTTGTTTACAGACGGCTGAAAGTGCGTCCCCCCGAGCGCAACACGGTCGCCTTGGAAAACAATGAAGTGCTGATCAAATAGAATCCATTTTCTGTTACTGCGTCATCTATTTCTCGCCTCAAATGTTTTTTAAAACATTCTTCAGAGCAACGTTTGGTTGTAAATGACACTGTGTGTTTGTTTACATGGGAGACATGTTGGATATGGCACTAAATCCACGCAGTGCAGCCTGAATACAGCAGCTGCTCTAAGCCTTTGATTAGGCAGCGGTGAATTATAGAGCGGAGCGGTCATTATACGCCTATAATTCACCGCTGATTTCAGCGCTCGACCAATCAGAATCAAGCATCCAAACAAGCCGGGTAATAAATTCTCATATACAATGTCTGACCACCATTTTGTGAGAGAGAGCTCCAACCATGAACGGATTGGATGTGTTTTCTGGACTGTTCAACTTTTGTCTGTCTCTCTCAAAATATAGCAAATTCCATTTACACCTGGTTTCTCTCATGTCTTATTTCTTTGAGTTAAGGGAATAAGAGTCTTTGAACTTTTCTATTAGGGGCTAACAAGCAAACCTCTGCCGACTGCTTTAAAAAACAATCTTGATACCATCCCAAATATGAAGGAGAACCCAAACGTCTTTGCATTGGTTCTGCAATGCAGTTTTTCTTTGTCTTCAAATTGTTTCCAACCAGTTTTAATTTAAATGTCACAAGATGTATCAGTAGGTGAACATCTGTGACCGTCTGGCTATGCAAGACTAGCTCAATTCAAACTAATATCTAGGTATAATAGGTCTAGGAGAAAAGGGTATTTGCCACTGTAAATCGCTTTAATGTGCAAAATGGAGATACTCAGTTGGTACATAAGGTATCCCCTATTTCCCAGTGTCATTTTATAACTGCCTAATTTTAAAGGGGACATCGTTATTATCATACTAAATCAAAATTGGTGTGCTATTTTCCAAGATGTGGAATGGAAAGAAAACTGTTAAATGCTGAAGCAATAAAGGCCCTTGATTGGTCAGTTAGGCATGGATATTTTCATAAAATGAATGTTGTAATCAGTGGTGGAAAGTAATCAGTGGTGGAAAGTAAAGTAAATTTCCTTGAGGTACTTTACGCAAGTATTTCAACACTAAAAAGCATTAGTTAATTTACAGATTTAGATAATACAAAACATACATTAACATATAAATGATGATGATTATAGATTAATCTACCTAGGTTAATCTACCTAGCAACACAGCCATTCTGCATAATACCTTTTTCTTTTCTTTTTTTGTATGTGTAGTATGTGTAGTAAGTATATTTTGATGGCAACATTTTATGTACTTTTACTCAATAATAGTTTTTAATGCTGGATGCTTAATTGTAACTATTTCCACATTGGTATTGTTACTAAGTAAAACAAATCTGTGTACTTCTTCCACCACTGGTTGTAATGAGGTTTAATATGGTTGCTATTGTTAACTAAATTGCCTGTCAGAGGAATAACTTATACATTCCATACTTCTGTTAAACCCACAACATTTTGTAGTACAGAAGCTTCAGCATAATTATGTCCTTTCATTCAAGACATTCAAGACTCAGGTTTCTATATTACATTCCCTTATTACCTTCCATTACACAAGCACCAGACAGTCAATTATTTGGTTTGCAGCAACAATCTAATCAATCGAACCGAGAGTAATAGTGAATAAAAGGTGATTCAGTGACTGTAATATTTGTTCTGGATATTGACTATATTCAACACAAAGGCTCAATTTACCTGTTTAGGAAGGGGTCTGAGCTGTTGGCGGGCATGTTGTTCTGACTGGCACCAGCAGGGGGCAGCGATGATCCCAAATTGTCTCCTTCCATTGGGAGCTGTCTACATAGCGCCACCTCCTGGGGGGAAGGTAAGAGAGGAGGGGGAGAGGGAGAGGTAAAGGTAAGAGAGTTGAGGGGGAGAGGGAAAGGTAAGAGAGGAGGGGAGAGGAGAGAGAACAGAACAGTTTATAAATCCACAGGCTGGGACAGTTTTTGCACAATAGAACAACAACAACACAAACACTATACTGTGTTTCATCTCTTTACACCGTTTCTCTCTTTCTCTACCTTCCAGGCCAGCCAATAACTTCTGGGTAAGATAAACACTTCCTGGATGAGGTCACCATCTTAGTCTTTGAGAGAACGTCTTCACGCGAGAATGTGTATACTTTCAAGTGTGTGTATACAGTGACTGCATGTGTGCTAGTGAGTCAGTGAGTGTGTGTGTGTGTGTGTGGGTGGGTGGGTGCATAAGGAAAGTCGTTGTATGCTCCATCTGTGTGTGTTCATGTGCATAATCATGTGGTATGGTTGTTCACATGGCTGGTTATGTACGCGTGTGTGTGTGTGTGTGTGTGTGTGTGTGTGTGTGTGTGTGTGTGTGTGTGTGGGGGGGGGGGGGGCAAGGGAGGGGGTAGTTGCATGATTAATTAAATACAAGAGAGATTGCCGTTTGAGAATTCATGTTATCAGAGCCACAGAAGACTGTAATCCTTCAAAAAGTGTTTACATGATATATATGATATATATATATATATATGAGCCTACTAAGGACCTAGCTGCTTATACAGAGTCCATGTATGTGCACACATGTACAATGTATCATACTGAAAACATAATCACAATATTTATGAAATTCACGTTTTTTTAGTTCTCATATAAGAGCATATCGTCACTGTCGGGCAGAAACCTCGTATCTCTACTAGTTTAGTTCATTTTTTAAATGATACAAAACAAACGCTTTTGGACATACAAGGTTTCCACCCGACAACGACGATATGCATGTGTGCACACGTGTGTGTATTGTGTGCATGTGTGCATGTGTGTGTGTGTGTGTGTGTGTGTGTGTGTGTGTGTGTGTGTGTGTGTGTATTGTGCGTGTGTGTGTAAGTCACCTGTCTCATGAGTTCCTCCTGTCTCCTCTGGATCCTCTCTCTCTCAAGGTGGATCCTCTGAAGCCTCATCTTCTGCTGCTGGCTGACGCCAACAGCGTTCACTGCACCTGAGAGAGGAGAGCCAGCTGTTCAGTACTGCTAAACTAGGAGCTAATTTAATACTTACTAAAAATCACCTTTGATGAGCAACAGAGCATTATCAATTAGCCTTATGGAGCCACTGAAGTTTTCAAAAGCAAATAATAAGATGGAAGCATCGTATTTGCGTGAAAAAAAGAAAGAAAAACAATGATTTTATTTTTTATATTAAATCACTGGGGGTTTAAAGGTGTCACATCTTTCAGTGCCATACCTGTAAATGATGTTGGTTAACTGCCATAATCAAATCTGTTATATGCCATGTTATTTACCAGATTTTTGCACGCTGCGTGTGCCCATTGTGCTCCCGTTCACGGACGCCCCACGTGTCTTATTTCACGCAGAGAAGAAAAAAGACATAGTCCATAGAAAATGGGGCCGTTTTGACCAAACGAGCGATGTGGGAAAACAAACGGAGAAAAAGCCATTTTATTGCAGCCAGACGGAATGGAAGTGAATGAGCGGAAGGCAGCCGAGGCGGCTTTTGCAAAGCATCATGGTAACCAGGTAACTTAAGACGCCTGTGACCGTCTCTTAACTCATTAAAAGCCAACCCCGCGATGTCGCGGGAAAAGTAATAGAGTATCTATAGTGCCATCCACGCGATGTCGCGGGAAAAGTAATATATTACTGTAACGGCGAGTAAAAATACCTAGTACAATGGCCGACGCTCCGGAGACGAAATCCGCGCTGATTTGTCATCATCACGGCTCCACGAGCACACAATAGTCATCCCATAACATTGAGGTGGACGGCCGATCTCATCTTTAATGTCCATTATCTCAAAACTACACTTTAGAAGCTAGGATGGAGGCAGATGCTCGCTTATTTTACACAGTTATAAAAGCTCCCGGTCGGCCATTACACAACTCCACGTGGACACGCATCGGTTCCGGCGCACGATCCGATGACGTCAGACCGGAAGTACTTCCGGTCTAGACTTCTGGCCTTCAAAATAAGACAGCGGCCGTTAATGGGGCCGGGAGGGGGCACTCTGGACCCCCTAATCCGTTAATGTCCTGGGCTCAGAATGAGTTAACAGGGCCGTGGCACTCCGGGGGGGGGGGACGTTAAGACGCCTGTGGACGTTTTAGGCACTCAAAGGGTTAAAGACTTCAGCTCAGGTGAAATTACCTTGAACACTGCTAGCTCCACTAACTCCACTGGCACCAGCCACCAGAGGCCCTCCCAGACTCATCATGGCCGCGGCAGCGTTGTGCGGTGGGGCCAGGCTGCCAGGCGAGCTCAGGGCCTGAGCAGGGACCTGCTGGGTCTGCATCTGCTGCTGCTGTTGCTGGTGGTGGTGATGGTGCTGTGGTGGCGGATGCTGATGTGGTTGAGGCTGTTGATGGTGTTGCTGTAACACTGGAAATAGAATGAAAGGGGGAGAGAGAGAGAGAGAGAGAGAGAGAGAGAGAGAGAGAGAGAGAGAGAGAGAGAGAGAGAGAGAGAGAGAGAGAAAAGAGGGGCGAAAAGGGAACAGTAATTGAATTTGCATTCAAAGTGGACTTGGATGAATGATCCATGATAGCGTTCGGTGTGCCTGGGAATGGTGTGTTGTGGACTGAGGTAAGTGTTGTCGTAGCACTCAAAAACACAGGAAATCTACGTCCAACAGCATTTTAACAGTAACTCGATTAAAATAAAATGTATAATAAACAAGCCTTTTATCATGCGTCCCCCCTCATAGCTAACTTAGTTTGCTTCTTATTTTTAGCTTCCTCCTCTTGTATGATTATATGAGCCTTTACATGACCAGCCTTCAATAATTACAGCAGGAATGCCTTGGAATTTAGTGCCGTGTGTCCCATGGTCTGAAAATATTTAAGAAGATGAATATTTGACTGTCTGTTGTGGCCACTGTGATGTTAATGTATCCAGTTTGTGATGTTAAAGTGTCCAGTCTGTTAATCATCAGTTAGCCCCTGATCAGGAAATCATTACTAGACAGGCTAGACACGGTCAGCAGACCTTCAGGTGTTTCATTAACGGAGTAAACATTGCTATGACAGAAATCAGTGTTTTATAATCTAACCAATAATGGGTTACAGTCCCCGGCCAGGCCCCAGATAAAAGCAGCATTTACATAAAGAGCCTGGGTCCCAGAGTGAAGAGACTACACTCTCAGTTTCACTCACCACAAGAGCACCAGCGTTTAAGCCTGGGTTCTATGGAAAGACGCAACATCTACTCAATGTGGGTCTCGACATTAAAGATAGTTCACTTCATTTTAATGTTCTTGGCCCCAGGATGTGATATCCAGCTGCCTAATAAAGATGAAAGAAACCCAGGACTGGGTCTGGACATTATGTTATCACTGAAAGGAGCACACCGAACAACTCACTGCTCAAAGACTAACTGCTCCTAGTGGACTGTCCACATTTCGGGGGACAAAGGCTAAGCTAAATCTTTTAAAAACCAGCCATGAGACTATTTGGCTAACCATTAGCTACTAGGCCCTTGCCGTTCTGGTTGGGGAATATTTTAGGTTTCAAATTCAAATGTGCCATGGTTTTGTTGTGGGGCCGGTCTCAGGAGTTACACAGGCCGTTCACAAATAGACAGTTGTGAAAGCATCATTGCCAGTCAATGACTCAGTCCTTGTTTGTGCTGACCACTGCTTAAGAAATACAGAGAAAAAAACACTGGCAACCAGGTATTCTTATTAACAATACACCTTCACTACTTACATACAGCCCCAATATGAGTCACATGATAATCTTGAAGTGTTCATGCCCCATGCAACAAAGGTCTGGTCAGTGTATGAAGCGGTTTCCCACCCACGTGAGCAAACACATGGTGCTGACTGACAGTCAAACAAAACAAGGGATGTTCTGGAAGATAAACAGCCAAAAGCCAGTTCACCCAGTTAGCTTGCCTTTTGAGCCGACACAGGGCTATATTTTCTTAGAATACATAATATAGGATAATAAGACCTAAACTGATACACCTGCTCTCTTTGAAGCCAAGTGTGAAAAGGGGTCATTTTTATCTGTACAAAAGAGAACACAAATCTTCTATAAACGGGACTGACCCACTCTTACTGAATTCTACTTCAGCCCTGTGAGTGATATTATCTATCTAGTAGTGTCTCTCTCTTATCTGTCGGTGTGTGTATATGCGTGTTATTATAAATCAGCCCCAGATGAGCAGATAGAAGGCCAAGAGTACAGAACAGAGCATGCTGTCTGCAACTAGACGCAACAATGTCTGCCAGGAGAATTCAGCCATCGCTTTCTTGTTCTCTGTACTTTCATCCTACTTTATACTAGCAGATCTTTGATATACTAGCCAAGGTCGTCTAAGAACAACAAATCCAGATTCAAATGTACATGCCAGAGTGGCCGGTAGAATGGGTCCGGCGTCCTCATTCACCACCAAAATGTACCGGTATTTGGCTGGTGGTCATGAAAATTATAGGTCTCTAGGTTCATTCTGCTCCAGGGCTAAACCAATAACAGGAAGTGATGTCACATTCCTCACACTAAACTTCTGGGAATACCAGCAGGATTTTCTTGAGAGAGAACACTCCTCTCTCTCTCTCTCTCTCTATCTCTCTCTCTCTCTAGTACTCTTTCCCTTCTCTAAGTCCTTCCCTATCCGTCTCTCCCTCTAGCAAATTTCCCTCTCTCTCCCCTTCCCTATCTCTCTCCCTCTCTGTATAGCACGCTTTCCCTCTATCTCTCTGCCAGCATTTGTTCTTTCCTCTCTCTCTCTCCCTTCGTTTTCACCCATCTACTCTCCTCAACTTGGTCTGTGCAGCCATGTTGAGCGACTGTGGAGCTAGAGAGAGAGAGAGAGAGAGAGAGAGAGAGAGAGAGAGAGAGAGAAACCTGCGACAGAGAGAAAAATACAAATACAGAAACAAACAAAGAGAGTAAAAGAGCAGAAAGAGAGAGAGAGAGAAAGAGAGACAAAGCCAGCGTTGTTCCGTTCTTCTTGTCAGCAGTGTCAGCTGGCCAACACTGGCAACACAGGAAAAATCTGCTACACATTACACTGTGTGTGTGTGTGTGTGTGTGTGTGTGTGTGTGTGTGTGTATAAGGCAGTCTGGCAGAGGTCACAACACTCTTCTCACGCACAGGCATTCTCCACAGACAGCCTCAGGACACACTCATGTACGAGCGTGCATGCACACATATGCACGCACACACACACACACACACACACACACACACACACACACACACACACACACACACACACACACACACACACACACACACACACACACACACACACACACACACACACACACACACACACACACACACACACACACACACACACACACACACACACACACAGTTAGGCGATCAAAACGGGGGTGGCAGGCTGTGGCTAAGTTACATCACTGACAAGAAGGGGTGAGATCAACGTGGGGGGGGGGGGGTGTAACCATCCTCATCTTCAGCTACCTCAAGCCAAAACATAATTAGATGATTGATTAGATATAATCAGTGCTGGTGATTGGTTAAAGGGCTAGGGGAAGAGCCAAGCATGGAGGAGAAGAGAGGAAGGTACAGTAACGCGACTTTAACTTTTTTTTTTGAGTAGGAGGAAAACTATGTGTCGTGATTAGGGCTGTCACAATTATTACATAATCGTCTAATCGCAATTATTTGAGGTCATTGCAATTATTTTGCGTAATCGTCATAATTGTTTCCATGTTGAAAAATGTTAATATAGTTACAAACACTTTCAAAAAGTAGTGGAACTAGCAGATCTACAAGCTCAAAACTATTTCCACTGTCAATGTTTTAAGTATAAAATTGTCAAATATGTCAGTCATTCCTTTGTGTATTCAAGTTATGTGTCATGATTGCCATGTGCAACTTCAAAGCCTAAAAGCCAAACAGAAATATAATTGTCAACGACAAATACACAATTAAATCGTTAATCGCAATTATTTGAGTGACAATTAATCGTCATGTAAAATGTCATAATTGTGACAGCCCTAGTAACGTGACAACTCTTTGGAGTAGGAGGAAAACAATGTGTGGTGATAGTTTTTTTTCCCCAACTCCAAGGAACCAGGAAACATTGTCCAGCTCGTGCCCATAAAAGGTGTGACAACGAGGGGGTCTGGACATTGTGGCATCTCCAGGAATTCACTTTTAACTTCCTGCACAGCAACATTCTCACTGTCAATTAATCTCCAAGCGTAATGGAGCATTGTAACGTGTATAATTACATTTGCTGCTAACTGTTAAATAATAGCAAATAAACGCAGTTGAAGAGATTGAGCAGGGTTTGGGGATCAAGGGGTGCCATTGTTGGGATTTATAAATATCAACACGTTCAATGCCATTGACGAGTATTATCTATATTCTTCAAACCTTTCAGAACGGGTACACATTATAGTGTATCATTATTTTATGCTTTAACTATTGAAAAATAGCAGATATACAAGCTCACAGCGCGGCACCGAGTGCTGCGCTGCGAGCTTGTAGATCTGCTATTTTTGAAAAATTGTGAAAATTAGAATTTTGACCCGATTCTATAAGTGTCTTTTGAATCCTTCTAAGATTTTTTGAAAAACCTATGTTTCTATGTCAGCAATCTGGCCAGCCGTCGTCAAAGAAAAGGTCCTTTTCACTTAACTGGAGCTCAGTTAGTCTGTTCTTGAGAGACTACTATGTCAGTGGTTCTCAAACTTTTTCATGTGAAGGACCCCCAAAATGATATGTATTTGGCTACGGACCCCCATCTCAAAATATTTATTTCCAGGGACCACCCAGAAGCACAATTTGAAGAAGACCAGTCACTGGCCACAGAGCCTTACAGCCAGAGGAAATCAACAAGGAAGTGAATTGTTCTCCGTTGATCTAACGCATAATGGATTTTTTACACCATCACCGCGGAAAATGTGTTTATAGTATACGGCCGCGCGACCCCTCATCAGCTTACAGTCATCAGACGAACGAACCGAACGAGCGCCGTATTGGCATCAAGGTTCTGTAAAAAATGGGGCGAACGTTAACGTTCAAAGCGTGGGGAGAGTTAAAAATGTATTCAAGAAGCACCCGCAATAGACCATTTTATTTGGAAAAACATAATAGAAGTATATTAGTCTTTATTGTACTTTTGAAATAATTCCAAAGCAAATAATACAGGCCTTTATAGGATAGCAACAAAAATCTAGTTTTTATCCTGACACTCGATAAAAACATAATGTGGTCTACTATTGGGTCGGCCGCTGACAGATCGCCGCAGGTTCGGGTCCCATTCCTGACGACCTTGGCTGCGTGTCTTTCCCTGTGTCTCTCTCTATTACAGGAAATAAAACTCTATTTGTATCTATTTATTTGCATGGGGTTAACCAATTCCTGGGATAAAATTATCCCTTTCTCACTTTTCCTCCAAGGATGCAGGGGGGGCAATTGGGTGGAGCTTTGCGGACCAGTGATTGGTTGATTGTTTGGTGGGGGCAGGGGTGCTCTCAGGGATTGGTTACTTACAGAGTTTTGGGTGGAGCCAGGAAGTGGAGTGTGTTTTGTGGTCAATGTAGTAGGTCTCTCCCTGAGGGCTGACCGCCTGCTCCCAACCAGCCGGTAAGTCCCCTGGACGAGCAGTCAGATAGTCAGCCAGACAGACACAGACAGACACACACACATACAGCCATTCACACCAAAAGTACTACTTTTCCAAGAGAGCCAGTCAGTCAGTAAGTAAAAGTCGGTCAGTCAGACAACCAGTCAGTCTGTCAGTGATGTAATACGTGTTAAAGAGGGTCACCACACCACTGCCCATTTTGCACAGATCTAGGATGGTGATGTTTTAAGCTCTGACCTGCAATGTTTGATGAACACAGCTGGCATTCTGTAATACACCTTTAAAAAGTTAAGACACCACAATGGCAAGACACACACACACACACCCCCCCATCTGGGAAAATCATGGTAGAAAGTGACCTCCAAACCGCCATGAGTTCATTCTTGCGCTCCATAGCAGAGCATAACAAAAGATTGCATAGCAAAACTGTGGACACTTTTGCAGTTGAAGTGAAAATACTAGCCATGAGTAAAAGCAGTAGTTCACTCAAAAACATAATTTACACACCCTGTGAAGGAGAATTTATTTGTACAAACATTTTTGTACGTTGAATAATTATTTTGGGGGTCGCAGCCTGAAAAGGTTGAGAACCTTTGCTGTAATGCAGAGGTCTTCAACAGGGGGTCCGGGACCCCTAGGGGGTCCTCAGAGATACTACAGGGGGTCCTCCAAATCTTTTTCTCCTTTTATATATTAACCACTTGAACCCTAGCGCACATATTCTGAGAACTTTAGCCAACAATAGCAGATCGACAAGCTCACAACGCCTCGCGCTGCGAAGCGTTGTGTTGTGAGGCGTTGTGAGCTTGTAGATCAGCTATTTTTGGCAAAGAGCTTTGGTGTAGAGGGGAAAAAGAGCAGACTAAGTACAGAGTGAAAGGTCAAGTTTATTAAGTATTGACGGTTCAAGTGGTTAAATATCTGAAAACACAAATTGACATGAATCCAAAATACACTGATGATTGTGCTGTCAAACAATGAAACTGTATGGAATCTATGAACAGGTTCTGGGGGTCCCTGCTCTCTCTCAACTAAGGGGTCCTTGGCCTGAAAACGTTGAAGACCCCTGCTGTAATGTATTTGTGTACTTACCCAGGTTAGGCTGAGACAGAGCCATGCTGCGCTGTGGCTGGGAGTGCGGGTGGTTTGGAGGGTTGTGGTGCAGGGACATCGCCGCCATATTGGGTGCCAAGGACTTCCGGGGGTCGACCCACGTTGTTATCTTCTCTATGTGACTAGAGAGAGAGATAGAGAGATGCAGATAGAGTATGAGAAGAGAGGAATGTATATTCAATTATTCATTCAGCTCATCTAGTAGAAATTAAAGACAGTCATAGTATACAGAAAACCCCAAATCATATGGCATGAGATATTGAAAAGCTGTGTGCCCTAACTGATCTCACCTACGTATTATATCTAAATGGTAAAGATGCGGGGATAACGTAGATACGGGGTAAAGGACTAGCATGCACAAACAGCTTTTAAGAAACATGCGCGCATGCACGCACGTCGCACGCACACACTCACACACTCACACAGCTTTTAAGAAACACACGCCGCTTTTAAGAAAAATCAAACCCAAGTTTGAAGTGAGCGGTGGTGCCTGCACGTGTGTGGGGGTGGGGGTGTGTGTGCGTGCATGTGTGTGTGTGTGTGTGTGTGTGTGTGTGTGTGTGTGTGTGTGTGTGTGTGTTGCTCACAGAGGTGTGTGTGTGTGTGTGTGTGTGTGCGTTGCTCACCCAGCTGGAGTGTGTGTGTGTGTGGGGGGGGGGGGGGGGGGGTGTGCGCGTGTGCGTGAGAGAGAGAGAGAGTGTGAGCCATACTTGCTCACTCAGGCCCCAACTGGTTGCAGTTGATGCTCAGGGTAAGCTAGACTCAACAGCACCTCTCTGGTCACCCAGAGGTACTGAGGCTACATACACCTCAGGCTACAGACAGACAGACAGACAGACAGACAGACACACACGGATACACACACGGCCACGCTATGGAGACGGTGTGACCACCGCTCAAAAAGCTAGCTAGCTATCTTGTAATAATCCTGGCAAGGCACGTATCTTTTTGGAGCCAACATGATGTCCATTTGAAAACTTTCATATGCCCTACGCAAGGTGATAAAGAAAACATTCAAGGAGAATTGCCTAAATATTTTCTTTGAGATGAGATGGAATATGTGTCATGTTCTTTTGGGTGGTCCATAAAAAAAGGAAACCTCTGGTATGTTGTCTCAGAGTTTAACAGGAAGATAAATCCTAGCAGCAGGAACTAAGAGGTGTAGAGGTGAATCACACCAAGCCCAATGCAATCTATCATTATCTTACACAGGCACACACACGCTGATACACACACAGGGGTGTGTGGCACCAAATGCTGGGCCGCGGGTACAAGGATTCAATGTGGGGCCCCTCGCCCCTGTGCTTTAAATATTGAAAAATAGCAGATATACAAGCTCACAGCGCGGCACCGAGTGCCGCGCTGCGAGCTTGTAGATCTGCTATTTTTGAAAAATCATTTCAAATCCTTCTAAGGTTTTTTGAAAATCAAACCTCGGTTCGAAGTGGAGCGGTGAATCTGAGCAGCTATACCCTGTGTGTGTGTGTGTGTGTGTGTGTGTGAGAGAGTGAGTGAGTGAGTGGTGAGTGTGCCTGGCCTGCACAAAACAGCGCCCCTCCTTTAACTAGTGTGTTGTGTGTGGCCACTCAAGGTATTAGGGATGTCAAAAATGGACCTTTATCAAAATCGATTATTCTATAGCAATATTCGAATATTATTCGAAAATCGATAATTAATTATTATTATTTTTTTTTTATTAAAAAAAAAAAAAAACTTTTTTTTCTTCTGGATTTCAATGCACATTTACATATGTACAACATGGCTCTTCAGGTAATTGGTAGCCTAACTACTACTCTTCATCTTTCTTTTTAGTGTGCCAGTGTACTGTTCACCTAATCTCTCAAGAACAGATTTTGTGATGCTTTACAATACAGAGGGCGCTGTTTTCCCTTTTCTTTGATGATGGCCACCAAGTACCAAACAATCAAGCCTGAATCAATCACACCTGTGTCTGAGACAGGGGGGGAGGAGAGTGTGTAGCAGGCAGCTGCCACTCTGCTGTGCTCCTTCACTCTACACAGTTTACAGTTGGTGCTGGTGTGAATAATAAATCAATGGCCATTTACTATTATCATTAATACTATTGTTAGCCTATATTCTATATTTTGGTTTAAACTAACTAACTAAGCCAAAAAATAGTATTTAAAAAAAAAAAAAAAAAAACGAAAAAAAAAAATATTAATATTTTTTCGATTTTCGATTATGAAATATTAAAATCGAATATTGATTAATGGAACGAATATTCGAAAATCGATTATTCGGTGACATCCCTACAAGGTATTGCCAGGCTACGGACGGACGGACAGACACGGCCAGCCAGCCAGCCACCCACATACCCACGGACATACCTGTCTATTGGGAGCGCTTTCACCGCTCCAAAAACCTATGTTTCGATGTCAGTGGAGCTCAAACCTTTTCATGTGAAGGACCCCCAAAATGGTATGTATTTGGCCACGGACCCGCATCTCAAAAGATTTAGTTCCAGGGACCCCCCAGAAGCAAAATTTGAGTTACAAATGTTCGCTTAAAAATACATATATTCAAAGATTTGCACACATTTTCACGACTTTTCAAAAATAGCAGATCTACAAGCTCGCAGCGCGGCACTCGGTGCCGCGCTGTGAGCTTGTATATCTGCTATTTTTCAATGGCTAAAGTATAAAAATAATTAAGGCCCCCTCCACCACCTTGGGCCCTAGTAACTCAGTCCCAGTTTCCTACCCCTTGTGACGCCCCTGTACACACACACACACACACACACACACACACACACACACACATAACCCCATAAGTTACAGTGACTTTAAATAAACACACAGATGCTGTGTCTCTCTTTCCGCTCTCCAATTATCTTCCGCTCCTCTGATCTTCTCTTCTCTATCCTGTCTCCGTCTCCTCTACAGTGGCCCCTAACCAGTGGTCAGTGAAAATCCATGACAATCCTTTTATCCCTGATACCAGACCAGTCCATCAGTGGCTCATTTCATCCTTAACCACTTTAAACTCTATATACCAGGGATCTTCAACAGGGGCGTCGGGACCCCTAGGGGGTCCTCAAGAGTTACTACAGGGGGTCCTCCACATCTTTGAATGATGTAAAAAAAAATCTCCTTTTTTATATTAACCATATTCTGAGAACTTTAGACAAAAATAGCAGATCTAAAAGAGCAGACCAAGTACAGAGTGAAAGGTCAAGTTTATTAAGTATTGACGGTTCAAGTGGTTAAATATCTGAAAACACAAATTGACATAAATCCAAAATACACTGATGATTGTGCTGTCAAACAATTAAACTATATGGAATCTATGAACAGGTAGTGGGGGTCCCTGCTTCATCTCTCTCAACTAAGGGGTCCATGGCCTGAAAACGTTGAGGACCCCTGCTCTATATACTTTGTTGACTGAGGTCCCCCGGGGATCTATCCATGGCCCTCTCCTCTTTCCCTCCGATACAAATCGTGTATCAGAAGATCTGCTATTTCCGCCAAATGTTTGGCAATTTCTTTTTACATAATGTTCACCTATTATTACTAGCAGCCAAGAACAGGGACGCTCGGGTTCAAGTGGTTAAATTCCCAGAGAAAAAGAAAGGAAGAGAAATGGGAGTGGTTAGTAGCCTACAGAGATTCATTCACAGCATCCAGATACAGTTACAGGGGGAATTCCCCCATATCTCTCTCGTCTAGCGTGTACTCCCCCCCCAGCAGACGCACCATTTGCATGTGATGCCAACAATACACCTCTCTCACCATCTCTTGGATGCATCCTACTTTAATTATGGAACTTGGTATTTGATTTTCCAGCCTTTTGACTCTGGTTGAAGGACATACTGTAAATGGATTGAAAGTGAAGACTGCATTCGATGGTGTGTGTGTGTGTGTGTGTGTGTGTGTGTGTGTGTGTGTGTGTGTGTGTGTGTGTGTGTGTGTGTGTGTGTAGTTTTCCATTGACCTCACCTCACTAATGTAATGCTTATACGATGGTACCATGGCATGTCTGTCTACTTGCTCTGTATCTTAGAGATGGGTCTTGTACAGTTTGGGTCAGGGACCCCTGGGGGTCCTTGAGGGGGTTCCAGGGGGTCCTCTGCTAAATGATTCATTGTTAGGAAACAAATGGACCCTTACAGGTCTGTAACTCTGAGACTGTAGAAATGGAACCAAATGGTGCACTCTCTCAAACTGGGGTCCTTTAAATTCTAAACTTTTGAGAACCACTGGCCCTTTAGCGTGAAGCATGTTTCAAAGTGAATTTTCTGGCTGTAGAGTTAAAGCTGTGGCCCATTTAATCCAAAACAAAAATGATTACTGTATATGACAGAATGAATTTGAGAGCAAGTTCAGTGCAAGCTATGATGATACTGTTGGACTATGGCTAGTGTCCACAGTCACTGTGACACCCGCAAAGCATTATGGGTGGCTCCTCTGGTTACCAGCTAGAACAACTGCTAGTGTGTGTCGCAGAGCTATAGTTAGACGTCTTGGCAACAGCTGCTGTGGTTTCCACCCCCACCACACACACACACACACACACACACACACACACACACACACACACACACACACACACACACACACACACACACACACACACACACACACACACACACACACACACACACACACACACACACACACACACACACACACACACACACACACACACACACACACACACACACACACACACACACCCACACCCACCCTTTGGGAGTGGCGGGAGTGAGACCTCCAACCAACATCATGGATAATATGATTTGATTTCTCTACAAACTAGTGATGGGCAATCCCGTTAATTTTAGTGAACGGATCATTTCGTTCACGTTCACGGTAATGATCCGTTCAAAAGATTCGTTCAAATGATTCGTTGGGCTATTAGGGGGAGGGGCGGGGGTGTGAACGAAAGTGTGAACGACCCATTTCAGGGATTTGAACAAATCGTTCACGAGTCATGCTAATGTTTCGATTCTTATGAACGAATCACTCATGAACGACACATCACTACTACAAACGCAAAATATCACACATGAAGATGGACTGGTCAAAACACTAGGAGAAATACTGTCAACTAAATCCTACTGTCAATTGTTTAATATAAAGTGCTGAAATGGCTCCTAATCCATCTATCTAGATCCACAAGGTTCTGGGTTCGATCCCGGTCAGCGTATGCGTAGTATGGCTTGGGTAACTTATGCCCCGTTTTCACAGAGTTAAACTCCTGGAAGTTTTTTCAAAAATTACGGCAATTTTGAAATTCAGGGTTCATGTGAAAACGGCCACTTATTTTGTGTGCCGGAGGTTTTGGCGTCCGAAATGTTACGGCAAAATACCTAGTAATTTTTGCTCAAAGTACCGGGAGACCACAAATTTCCCTGCAGTGAAAACGGCTTGTAACTTGTTAAATCCAGGACCATTTGTAGGGTTCAGGCTTCAGGGTGAGAGAGAGTAAAGAGGCTGACAACGAATCGAAGTGACGAGCAGCAAGCGGTCAGTGTGGTGCCGTTGCCATGTCTGCTAATTATAAGAGACTCTGGGCTTGATTTCGGTAAAGTTGCTTGTTGCGACCGTCAGGGAGCAGTTTACTATGAAAACCTCCACCGGCCGTCCGTCCGTCCGTCCGTCCGTCCGTCCGTCGGTCGGTCGGTCGGTCGGTCACACGTCACACGTCACACCTTTGCCCTGCTCATATCTCCGCATCAGTATATAGGGCTTGTTTGTTTATTGTATGACATCACGCCACATCATCAGCTGTGGACTCTGTGATGTCATCGTATCGCATCAGTATATAGGGCTTGTTTGTTTATTGTATGACATCACGCCACATCATCAGCTGTGGACTCTGTGATGTCATCGTAACTCCATATATGGCCATCTCCGTATATGGAGATATAAGTCGTCCATGCCCAAGTATGGGCTGGTGAGGTCAGACTTTGTGTGATGCGTAGGTTATCTCCATATATGGAGATTCAACATTCCAGGCAATGCTCTCTTCCCTGGTGAGAATTGCCCCTTTATATAGGGCTTGTTTGTGTATTGTATGACATCACGCCACATCATCAGCTGTGGACTCTGTGATGTCATCGTATCTCCATATATGGCCATCTCCGTATATGGAGATATAAGTCGTCCATGCCCAAGTATGGGCTGGTGAGGTCAGACTTTGTGTGATGCGTAGGTTATCTCCATATATGGAGATTCAACATTCCAGGTGTAACTATGGCTACCCGTATGACGTGAGAGGTGGAGGTTGTGATATTTGTGGAGATAAGCGACCAACGGTCGCTTATCTCCCGATTAGGGAGTCTTACTGGTATACATTGATTGTTGCTGGTTGCATTTTATTTGTTGTGAGCTTGTAGATTGGTAATTTTCAAGTAGCTGATGTGGCGATGCATATAGTTTTAAAGCTTGTGTGGCCTAGATAATATCACTTTTTGGGTCTTATTTTCGTACACCTGGTTGCTTATTTTTCTCGCAAAGTCTGGCAACTGGTCTTTCATGCCGCCACAATGGTTTACCACCCAAAAAACAAAACATACAAAACAGCAAATCATTATGCTAATTATTTTGCAGGAAAGATTCCGGGACTGCAATGAAAACATGCCTTAAGAGACATGCAGTAAGTTCTGGTGGCTGATGGTAGGTGTTGCCTGCCCTCCACCTTAGCGCATTGAAAGGGGTTAGATGTTCTTGGCCGATACCAACAATAAGCCACTTCAACCTACTTTTTTTTTTTTATTCTTTTTTTTTTTTTTTTTTTACCAAATCAAGTCATGATCCATTGGTTGGTAGGTCTAACAATTTCATTCTGAATGGTGCTATAGCAGTTAGGCAGGCTAAACAGAATGTTGATGTGTTACCAGGGTGCTACCAATAAGCTACAGAAAGTGTTGTTGTAAGTGTGTTGACCACTTAACCCCTATATACTTTGTTGAGCAGAGTCCCCAGGGGCCAATACTAGGTCAGTCCCCCCCTACCACCCACCCACCCAACCACTTTACACCAAATCTTTTTGTAGAAAATAGCTGATCCACAAGTTCACAAAGCCCCACATTGTGTGAGCCTGTAGATTCAATATTTCTGCCAAATGTTCCCCCCAGAATAGGGAAGTTCATACTGAAGGTTCAGGTTCAGGAAGGTTTCAGAGATTCACAAGCAGATGGAAATGAAGCAGGTTGCAGTCAGTGAGGACGATAAGCGATATAGTCGTTTATCGTGATAAAAACACACACACGATTTATCGTGATATCGTCCTCCGTCATGCACTGGGATCAATTCACCTTTTATTTGCTGATCCGCGTATCCAGTACCACTTAAACCCTCCATAATTGGTAAAAGGTACTTATAATATACATACCGGTACTTGATAGTCTTTTTTCACTCTGCCAAATTTCTTTGACAAAGCGACGCATTGTGAGCTTGTAGATCTGCTATTTTTTGGCAAATGTTCCGCCCCATGATAATGGATTTAGATTATCGCGATAATATCGTAAAACGTGATTTCTTTTGTCACAATAATCGTGATATGAAATTTTCATATTGTCCCATCCCTATGTGTGCTACACCAAACTGATAACATAGCACCATTTGCTCAGGCAGAGGGTGAGTGACTTGAAAAACAGACCATTACTGATTGTCAGTGGTGAAAGAGTTTCTCTGATTACCTATTTGCATCTGAGATGTAGTGGAGCACTGAAAAAATGAACATACTCAAGTAAAGTAAAAGTACCTCAAAGATGTACTTAAGTAGAGTACTTGAGTAAATGTACTTGGTTACATTCCACGATTGCTGATAATTTTATATCACTGATTATTATTTATTATTGAGGATACAAAGCATGATAGCAAAGCAAGAGAACAACAGATGGTGTGTGTAGTAAGTATTTAGGGATGGGACGATATGAAAATGTCATATCACGATTATTGTGACAAAATAAATCGCGATTTACAATATTATCGCGAAATTCAAGATCCATTATCCTGGGGCAGAACATTTGCCAAAAAATCAAACCTCGGTTCGAAGTGAGGCGGTGAACTTTTATTCTATGTGTTCCAGAGCTCTCTGGAACACATAGATACATTCTTTATTCTGAATGAATGTTTTTATCTGGAGGGCCGAATTGTCATGTGAAGCTTGACCAATCCTCAAAGTATCCAATCATCAGACCGGGACGGACACTACACACATATTCTGGACGTACGGGACAGATACAACCTGTTCATTCTGGACTGAAATGACCATATATGAACATGAGGTGACACACATTTTGTTTTTGATAAAACCTGTTCATTCTGGACTGAAATGACCATATATGGACATAGGACACACATTTTGTTTTTGATAAAACCTGTTCATTCTGGACTGAAACCACATTATATGGACATGGGACACACAAAGCCACTCCTTGGAAGCGGCTTTCACCGCTTCAAAAATAGCAGATCTAGAAGCTCACAACGCAACGTGTTGTGAGCTTGTAGATCGGCTGTTTTTTGGCAAAGACATTTGATAGAGTGAAAAAGAGTACCTTTTACCAATAGAGGGTTTAAATAGTAAACAGCTTGGCAAATAAAGGTGAATTGATCCCAGTGCATGACGGATGACGATATCACGATAAATTAAAACTCCACGATACGATTATCGTGAGTGTTTTTTATCACAATAAATGATAATATCGCTTATCGTCCCATCCCTAGTAGTATTGCCTGAAACATGGTTATTAGCTTGGTCTGTTTCAGCACCTCTACCTCTAGTCCAGCTGTTCAAACTAGAACAGCCACACCGATAGATCGCTTTGGCCAAAATATTGGATACTATTGGACATTTTTGACAACATTGTTATCTGCAAATTATGAAGCCAGTGTGTCCTGATTTGGGTGGATTTTTGGGACATGGTATTATTGGTTGAAATTGGTTGGTTCAAGATAAGCACTAGATACGTTATTTTCACAGGAGGAAAACACATAAAAATTTTTTTTTTTGCAAATAAATAAATGCATATCTCATTTCATCTCAACTTTAACGTGTGTGTGTGTGTGTGTGTGTGTGTGTGTGTGTGTGTGTGTGTGTGTGTGTGTGTGTGTGTGTGTGTGTGTGCGCCTAGGGTGGTCTGTGGTCAAGGAATGTTAAAGTGGCATAGCTCTGTAGTCAAGGTAACATGGAAAATGTAGTGAGTTGCCTCCTTTGCTCTCTCTCTCTCTCACACATGTCAATTCTTATTCAATCACTGCCATTCTTTGGTAGTGATCTGATCAGGCCACTTTGATGACATTGTTGAGAATAGCTTTTAGTTGAATAATGTGAACCAGATTGGCCCAAGTCCGATATAACATACATTTCTCATATTGATTTAAGCCTACTTCTGCCTGACGAGATAAATAACTAGTGGCCAGAGTAGCAGAATTCAATTCACGAAGTCTAATTCCATTTAATTTAATTCAATTTAGTGTTAAAAGTCTCAGATATCGTAGTATGCAATTCTCAGAGCTTGGACACACAACAATGACATGTCAAGCCACCTCTCAGTCTCACCTACCCTCACATCTGCCACTGTACACTATGCTAATAAGAGCCTTCTCTGTGCTCTCAACGAAGAGACGGCACACAGTAATACCTAATTTATACTTCATAGCGTGATGCTAAAAAGAACTGATCTACAGAAGATCTGTTCTTTTTGGCAATCGGCACCACCGTGCGATGAAGTATTAACTTGAGCTTAAGACCAAGTTAAATTATTTATCACTAGGGGATTTCGCGATGCAGAAGTCCGCCTTCGACCTCCCAACCACAAGTTTGATCACTGCTTTCACACATTCACATCTAAAAAGGCTGTCATTTAAGGAATGCATTGTCACGCCGCATGACTTAACGCACCCATGCACGCGCACATGCACACATACACACAGCACATTCCGCTCTGTGTGAGGCAGACAAAGCTGTCAGTCAAACTGTCAAGTGGCCAATAGGAGGAAAGATCAAATGGCCAATGAGACCACAAAATGGATCATACATCACACATGACAGGCCGGGAACTACAAACAGGCTGGGAGGCAGGCAGGCAGGCAGGCAGGCAGGCAGGCAGGCAGGCAGGCAGACACATATGCATACAATATGTGCATCTGTAACAGCGTTCGATTGTAGCAGCGGCAAGCATCTAGAGTTCTAGACTGTCTGCCTCTGAATGAAATGCCATAATAACACCCCTTCAACATTAACACACACACACACACACACACACACACAACCCCCAATACACACACACACACACACCACCTCAAACACGCGACCTCCAACTCACAAAGACAACCTCCACCAAACACACACGCACACACACACACAACCTCCAACATGCGACCTCCAACTCACACACAACTTCCAACACACACACGGCTGTCGACAACAATACACCCACATAACTGCTGCTCACATACACATTCCACAGCCATGAATAGAGCAAAAGAGAGAGAAAGAGAGGCAGAGAACGGGAGAAAGTGAAGAAGAGGTAGAGGGGAAATCTTGAAAATGTGAGCTCTTCTATAACCATACCAGTTTCTGTGGATCAGGGCCCAAAGTCCGACCATCTCTCATGGGTCCCTATGAGAACTTAAGACTACAACTAACTAATAATGACATCACTCATAAGTGAGGTCCTTTTTACTTATATGCATTTTGGCAGTTAAGCCTTCATCCTCATCAGCGTTGTTTTTGCCGCTACAATGTTGAGGAACCAAAACCAAAGAATTGTACTCTTGTGTATGCGTATGCCGTATACAAGAAATAACAAACAGCAATCATCAGCTTGCACTGGGCCGGGCCCCAGCATGTTTTGACTAAGTTGACAAATTAAGGAAAATAATATTAGCAAGAAATGTTGACAGCGACCCGCGCCCGCTTTGTGATCACCTTTAGCACCAGTAGCTGAGGTTTCATCAAGGTGGGCTGGGCGGAATTGTAAAATCATGTCAGAGTTTGCAGCCTTCCCTTCTAATGGAGAATATAGTGGGAGTCTTCATCATTTATAACAGAGAATAACAAGTGGCAGACTGTATCGTTCATGTCCCTGCTCTGCACACAGGCGCACACACACACACAGCCCCTCTGTGAAGTGGTCCACTGTTATTGTCCCAGAGCCCTGCGGGCTTCGCTCACAAACAGGAAACCATAAGTTCCATTTCCTGTCCGCCACGCCACACCATCTGTGTGTGTGTGTGTGTGTGTGTGTGTGTGTGTGTGTGTGTGTGTGTATAGACTATGGAAAATACCAACATGCAGTTCAAAGCAGACTGTGTTATTACTACAGATGGTTCAGCCATGGAGATGGAAAGATGTCATTCATCATTCTAATATATTTCTAATGCAGATGTGACACATTATTACTATGTTATGAGTATACATGTTACCGGATGTTTGGGTAACTCAGGACGTTCTATGTAAGAGCGCTTGTTTTGTCGTTCACCACACACCAATCACCACCAGGTGGCGACGACAGCCCATAGTTATAATGCGACAGCCATTCACTAGTGAAGGCGCTGACGTCACTCGTTTGCGACTCTTTCTTTATTTACTAGCCTAGCCTAGCCTAGCCTAGCCATTAGCTCCATTGTAGTCACTTGGACAGGGCGTTTATCGTGGGCTTAAATAGAACGATTGCATTCACCACGGCTTCGTAACTCGCGCGGCCGGCCCTGGCCCGCTCTTTGCGGCCACTCGCACCTGCGGTGCTCGGGGGCGAAGAGCAGGACCAAGGTCCGCTGGCCTGCGCGCCGCTTGCAATGTCGTGGACAATCGAGCGGCTCCGTTCCACCCCGTGCTGCACGACGAGTGCTCCGTTTCTCGACCGTCCTGTTTCTCTAACAAACCGTGACATACATACAACTAGTAAGACGCTCCAGGGCGACATGCGACCTCGCCCTAAAGGAAAGGTTGAGGTCGCGCCAATTCTTTGCCATCTGGCCAGTGATGTATATTGGACCAGTTACCCATATATGGAGACCCCTGCATGATAGTCAACAATGTTAATGTAAAACATGCCCATATATGGGCATTACCACATATGGGCATTCCCAGATATGTCCTTAAAATTGATGACATTGGGACAGGGATCTCCATATATGGGCATAAAACGTATGTTAATTAGTAAACCAAGCAGGGCCTTGGCGAGTTAGGGCCGAGGTTTGATGCCTGGGAATCTCCATATATGGGTATAAGGGGGTACCCTAACAGGGCATCATCTGGGAATGCCCATACTGTACATGGACATTTTATTTATTTTATCCTTTATTAATATATATCAATATACATATATGGACTTAATATTAACGTTTTCGGGGAAGGTATGGTGTAAATCAGAGTAAAGCAGGCTCTTGGACCAGTTAGGGCCTGGGATAGATGACATCAGAAATCTCCATATATGGGCATAAAAGGGATATTATTTCTGGGAATGCCCATATATGGATTTTTTATTTTATTTTATCCTTTATTAATAATAACTAGCCTACAGCCCCTTGGTGGTTGGGACTGGGAGTGCGCTGCTTGTTGACGCCCATTTGTGATGTAAATCGCATCACAGGACAGCCGCCTACAGGCCAAAATTTGGGAAAATATTTTAAACATTTGGGGATTATGAGAAGTAGAGACACATCTGAAGGTGATAAAGTTGATGTTGGGCAAGGTACATGCGTTATTGATTTTTGTATTATGTTTTTTAGACAATTGAGCAACTGCTGAACGTGGAGTTACAGATGGACCAATGGACCAACCAGCATACCAGCATACACACTATTTTTTGGGGTGATTCTAATTAGGTTGTGGGATATGTATCCATATACATACAATATATGTTATGCCAATACATGGATATCCCTACCTGAAGCAGCCACACAGATATGAGCCATGTCTTGGCCATCTGGCCAGTGATATATAGCGATGACATCAGGGATCTTCATATGGGCATAAAAGGGATTCTGGGGAATACCCATATATGGACTTTTACATAGGTGTGTCACCTGTGATATAGGCCAGGGGTGGGCAACTTTGATATTTTTGAATATGAATCCTGAAAAGTATATATTTTTTGTATTTATTTCAAATGCATTTAGTTATACTTATGTGAACTTAAATACAAATGCACTAGACAAAATAAATAATGGCAACTGGAGTGCCTAACACGTTCCCACATGTGTTAACGATTCCCCCCGGTGAAGTTCCACGGCCCCGTTAAGACGTTACCTGACGTGTTGACTGGTTACCATGGTAACCCCCGCGCTGCCGTGGCCGGGAGTGAGCGAGTGGACTCAATTCCCCATGATGCCTCGCGGAATAATACATCCGGCGACTTCCGGCGCCCATTGAGTCGTGTTCATCCTTGCTGCAGAGAAATGCATAAAATCTCGCCTTCTTTTCCCATATTGCGCGTTTGGTTAAAACGGTCTGTTTTCTATGGCGTTTATACTATACTGGTTGTATTTTTTCTTCTCCGCGTGAAAGAAAATACTTCCGGCAGGCGTGAATTGGAACCCTCGCGCACACAATGTGCACGCGCACGGAACCGCCGAAAATCTGGTAAACACAATAATGAAAAAGCCTGGCAGCTAATCTACATTAGTTGAGGCAAAATTATGGCATTCAATGTGTTAACCGGCAGGCTGCATTAAGTGAAGGTGGGGGCCACCAGTTGCCCATGTATGATATAATAGAATATAGAAAGACGTTTCTATCCAGTAGTTTGTCTGGACTCAAAAGACTAAACACTGATAACACACACAAACCCTCCAAGACACGCATGCACGCGCGCACGCACGCACTCTCTCCAAGGACTCAAGACATTGTTGAGATTGTGTGGTTGTCTGTATGCAGGTAGTACAGCAGGAGGCTGTCTTTAGTCTCCTTGTCTCTGCTGACAAGTTACAGCTGCCTTCCTGTAAATACCCCCCACACACACACACACACACACACACACACACACACACACACACACACACACACACACACACACACACACACACACACACACACACACACACACACACACACACACACACACACACACACACACACACACACACACACACACACACACACACACACACACACACACTTTAAAGCCAAGGCTCAAGTTGAATCCTTCACCGAGTCAAAGTGTTTCTGTAACTCTACTGTCCAAGACACATACCATGTACCAGCACTGTTGTGAACACTAAATCTGCATCGCATCAGCTGTCTTGCAGTGGTTATTGCCAAACTTTAACTACTGCTCTACTAAGCTACACGAAGAATGGACCTCATAATGACCACAAAGATTTGGAATGCCTAAAGGCCGTTTCATACTCGTAAAATGGTAAATGGAAAATGGTGCATTTATATAGTGCCTTTCTCCAAAGTGCTTCAGAGAGTGCATTACATTCACCCATTCACACACACATCCACCACACACCAACAGCGAGGTAACCATATCCAGTGGAGCTGTGGTTCCCAACGTTTTTAGCTCGAGAAGAGAAATTAGACGTTTGCACATGAAAACAGCAGATCTACAAGCTCTGCTATTTTCACTACTTTTTGGACATTTGTTTTCTAATTTATGCAATTTCTTAGATTTTTCTTTTACTTATAAATGAAATTACTAGTAGGGATGCACGATTAATCATATTGGTATCAGTAATATCGTCCATAAAAATGCAATACTGGTCTGGATTAAAATGTTGAAGTAGCAGATCTACAGACTAAAGACTTCCGGGAAGATCATGGCCTGTGGCCTGTAGCCTTCCTCCAATCATGGTTTAGTGGGGGCAGGCCTTAAAGGGCCAGTTCACCTCTGGGGCAACCAGATCTTATTTTATTGTTGTTTGGGACACGATCAACACAATCCTGAGTTATTTTTTGTGTTCAATCTGTGTTTTGAGATATTTTATTATTTCAGCATGAATGATGATGCATTTTGCATCATATGATGCAGCATGATGACTCATATGATGCAAAATGCATCATCATTCATGCTGAAATACTAAAATATCTCAAAACACAGATTGAACACAAAAGTTGATCTTGTCCCAAACAACAATAAAATAAGATCTGGTTGTCCCAGAGGTGAACTGGCACTTTAAGGGCTGCCCCCACTTGATTATGATAGGAGGA
>NC_137810.1:23245938-23353438 GCF_963921795.1 Nannobrachium achirus | reverse complement strand
TTAAACAATGTCTAAAATACAAATTAACATGCTTATTGCACAAGATGTGATTCACAACAGCCTCTGTTTTCTAATGATGTCATCCATGTGATTGAGTGTTACCTAGCTGACGAGATTAGATCATAGTTAGGTATCTATATACTACATCTACACACAGGGCACAATTACCCACAGCATTTCATACACAAATCAATATGATAAGATAGGGAATACTCGTGTATGTATTGCAGTGGATAAGGTCGGATAGTCCACACATGAAGCATGTGTCCAGGAAACACCACAACAGACTAAACTGATTTTTATTAGCCATTTATGATATAATTGATTTGGCAGCTTTGTTGATGAACTAGATGGTTTACATTCTAAGGGCAGGAGAGTGACAAGAGAGATTTGGGGGGTCATGGGGCAGCTGAATATTTGGTTACTGTGTTATGTAGGAAAGTACCACCACAGTACCCAGACAGAAGTCATACTAATGGCTTCACCACACAACACTAATGTTGATCATTAGCCGCTTCTTTACACGTCCATGCTTGTGCAGAATGTGCACATACCTTTATGTACATGGCTATGCGCGCACACACAGGCACACACACACACACACACGTGCGCGCAGTCACGCACGCACCAATCATTACACAGCTGACTGTGTGAGTGTGACAGACAGAGAAAGAGTGTGGGTTTTGTGTTATGTGATTATCGGTGCCAGATATCCAATCAGGTTGGACCGGCTGGTAAAAACAAAACCAGGCTCCCCATCTAACAAAGTCACTCACTGCCTTGCTAGTACACCAGTTCACTTTCCTCTCTCAAGACAAGAAAAGAGAACCACTATTTGCAGACGTAGCTGGAGTGTGTGAGACTTAAATAGTTATATTATCTGTAACATCAAGATGCTCCAAACCAGAATTCATTGAAGAGGTTAAAGTAAATAATACATTCTGGTAACTTTTTTTGTAACATTCTCAATCTAATCCCAAGTACAGGTGTGATTTACATAGTAAGTGTCCAAACATAACGTATGTAAACAACACTTTCTTATGTTTGTGAACAACCCATGTTTTAGCTTTCAATTACACACCCTTACAAATCAAAGCCAAGTCAATCCAATCAAGTATGTCTGCATCCCTCCCTAGATTAGAGTTCTCAAATTATGCCCGAACCCGACCCTACATTTTCGGGAAGGGTAGGGCCTAAAATGTATGCTAATTATTTAGCCAGGCCGGGCCTCGGGCTAAATGAAAAAAGAAAATAATTTTTTTCCTTATTTTATTAATTTTACTGTTATACAGTTCTCAAATTCTTCCTGACCCCGACACAACGTTTTCGGGCCTCGAGCCAGACCAGATTAGGGCCGGGCCTTAATTTTCAGGCCCACTGAGTACCCTAGATGTCATGCCAAAATTATTTAAAATCTTTCCCTCCATTATCTCTTAAAAAAATATATAGTAATAATCTCTCCCAATTTAGTCATTAGTCCCATTCCCCATGTAGTCCCTGTCACCGCTGGTTGAGTTAGTGACGAGGGTGTATATGGGGCAAGTTTCCTCTCATTCATGTGATTCTCGATTATTTGATATATTTTTTAAATTTTCTGACAAGATCTATGCTAAACTATTACAGCTGTTTTTGTTTTTTCAAATGAAAGTGTTAGGAGTGCGTCTTTGTAATTTAAAATAATGTAAGGAAACACACAGATTAACTATTTATGGCTATTTGTTGAATACTGAACCGTTGAAATTTAAAGCACCTAAAATATAAACGTAAAAAGTAAACTTGAGTGGTTGGTTAAGTCTCATCAAGACGTTGTCACGTTGGAGATTTGCTGGGTAGACATGCTAACAATGCGGTGCAAACATGGGCCTCGCGAAGCGTTACGTTCATAGCTCATAGAGCTCTTTTTTGGTTTTGTATAAGAGAGATGT
This sequence comes from Nannobrachium achirus, assembly GCF_963921795.1. NCBI lineage: Eukaryota > Metazoa > Chordata > Actinopteri > Myctophiformes > Myctophidae > Nannobrachium > Nannobrachium achirus. Next base: position 23,351,513 of record NC_137810.1, on the reverse strand, counting down.
AAACAGAGTGGCGAGTGGTGAAAACTACAAGCAAGATTAGGTCAGTGAAAGGTTCCCAACACTAGTTTCACTGGGAGAACGCAACACAAACAGGCACCCGGACCAGCCTGTAGGAGTCACTACTGCAGTGACAGAACTACTTGCCCACCACCGAACATGACCATTTTGTTTTTGCGCCTGGTCAGCTTGGCTGCACCACAGACCCCATGGTGGTGGGCAGGAACTTTACCCTTGGGCCACCCAGATGCCCCCTTATGCTAAATAGTTTCCACATCATCTTCACATATGGCTTTTGAATTAGCATCCCAGTGCATACAATGGCCTGGCCCCTGAGAAATTCTTACGCAAGCTTACAGGATTCTACCATATCACCACTAACAAATGAACGTACTAGCTAAGACATAATCAAGAAACAGGTAGCATAGGTAATTATTTATCATATTCACTTCACATCATATCAATTGCTCCGAATATAAAGTAAAAGTATTGCGAATGTGAATGTGAATATGGTCTATTGTAAACCTGAGGGGAAATTACCTTTTACCATGGCTTTAAGTCCTATTGTCCAACTTCCTACATATAACATCATCTGCTAGAGAGGGCAGGGTATCCAGGAACATTTATTATCCCCATACCCCTATATGCCATTTTGTAGGCCTACTACACATACACGCTGGTGTGCAGCTGTGCACGCTCCTGCATACCCCCCGTTGACAGGGTGGCACAGACAGAAACACACACACACACGTGCATGCATTCAGACGCGCACGCACACACACACACAGGGCAGGGGGTGGTGGTAGTAGTGGTGAATGAGGCAGGCTATTATAGTTTTAGCTGACGGCTGAAAACAAAGAGACAAAAACACACACACAGTCACACACAGTCACACACAGTCACACACACACACACACACACAGGGACCTCTCCCACACACACACACACACACACACACACACACACAGGGACCTCTCCCACACACACACACAGGGACCTCTCCCAGACCTATTGTTGTTGTGCCTAGATCAGGTTACACCACTAGCCCAGTTATCTACAGGCCTGCTAGAACTAAGGCCCTGTGTGTCCACCACACAGTTCTGTCTGTGCTAGCAGCGCTTGGGCAAGTAGACAAAGCTCCTGCTCTTGTAAAGTGTCTGTTTAGCATATTTAAGCTCTTCTGCCAAATGTTCCTGACAGAGTTTAGTGGTAGAATGCTCCACTCTCAGCCCTGTTGAGAAAACAAAGAACGATCTGATTCTGGGAGGCTTAGATGAGATAAAGACAAAGGACAACAACAAAAAAAAACTATTGTGATAGAATCTCCTCTGTAGCCCTAGTATAATCTCAGGTTCATTAACACCATGCAAGGAACTGCCCGTGCCCTAGCTGGCTCAACCATGAGAATGACAACTGGATGTGGTTCTCTGGTGAAGATAACCTTATTAAAGAGAACCATATGACAGAATTAAAGAAGTCAGAACAGAGATGCTACACAGCCAATTGACTTGGCTTAACGATCAGCAGTAGGCTGTGTGTAAAAATGAATGGTATTGACACTGGTATCTCAGCCAGAGCCCAGAACTATAATAGGCAACTGGTGGTCATAGCAGCAATTTTACTATGAGCTACTGTTTTGCAATATTCCTTTGTGTGCATTGTGAGGTGAATTTGGTTGTCACTGGGCTTTCTGATAAAAAGTCTCTGATGAAAGTAGGCTACATCAAAAATGAAACTGAACCACACTAGCCCTACTAGATGCAATGGAATGTTGTGTTCTGAGGAGAACAAGTTATCTCTCTCTCCAATACATCTCTCTTTTCCTTCACACACACACACACACACACACACACACACACACACACACACACACACACACACACACACACACACACACACACACACACAAATAAATAATGGTTCTCAAACTTTTTCGTGTCAAGGACCCCCAAGTTGACACTTATTAGCCCGCGGACCCCCGATTGAAAAAGATACGCCTGGGACCCCCATAAGAGAAGATGTTTACGGCTCTAGCAGTGATTCTCAACCATTTTAATTATAAGGCCCCCCCAGTTTGACATGCATTATGCTACGGACCTCCATTTAATGCCTGACATTTCTACCCCAATTTATATTGTAAAATCAATGTTAAGCCCCACAAGGGTCCATTTGGTTCCTAACTATCATTTAGCTGGGGACCCCCTGGAACTCCCTCAAGGACCCCATGGGGTCCCCGGACCCCACTTTGAGAACCAATGAAATAAATACACAATACACATACTTCAGAAAGTACTTCTGGCCGTTGCTGGTGTAGGCCATCTCCCAGCCGGGCGGCAGCGGCAGCTCCTCGGCCACGTCGAAGGACTGGTGCCGCTGGTGGTGGTGGCTCTGGGGACCGGGGCTCGGGGTCACCGTGGTGCCGCCGAGCTGCAGCGAGGCCGGGGAGGAGTGGGAGCGGGTGTGGGAGACCTGCAGGCGTGGGGGAGGACCGTGCGAGGTGGAGGAGTCGGTGCTGCTCTGCCGGGAGTGCGAGCCCGAGTCGGGCTCCTTGAAGAAGGACTCCGGGAGAAGTTTTTTCCTCCACGAGGAGGGCTTCGGGTTCATGACCGAGTTAAAGAGGGCCTCCAGGTCCGTGTCCGAGTCCTGGGCTACGTGGACGACTTGTTGCCCCGGCATGAGCTGCGGCGGCTGCTGGTTGGAGTTCATTTTTGCTCGGGAAATGTCAAAAAGTTTCGGGAAAAGTTTTGTTTTCTTCTATGTCGCCTCTCCAAGCAAGTCAATCCGCCAGACAGGCAGATAGACTGCGGCCTCTGGTCTGTCAGTGTGTCCTCCCAAAATCTGTGTTCCGACCAGGTTCCGACACTCCCGTTGAAGAAGAAGGGGGAAAAAAAACTTTCTTCACCCCGAAATAACTTTCACACAAGTTCAACGAAAAACTTGAAACAAATCCCCGACATGAGAGAAGTTTGTTGTTGGCGATGTTTTCCCTGCGTCCCAAAAAAACGATCCTCCCGTTGTTGTTTTTTTTTCCCCTGGCTGCCGATGGGAGTTAGTAAAGTGTAAAGTTTGCTGCTCTATGGGACGGGACGGCCCAGTTCAGGCCGGGCGGTGCTTCATGCATATTCAACAGCGTCAGGGGGGAGGGGAGGGGGGGTGTTTATTGATTATAAAACTTTACGAACCCTAAAAACACTCCAGTATGGCTTTGTAATAACACCTAATTGGTAAATGCTGTATTATTATTAAAATATAAAGTGTAATGGAAGTTTTTCAACTGAGAGAAGTTTTTGAAAAGGGGTGGACGGAGGATTGAACTCTGCTCTGCTGGTAAATCTCAGCTGCTACACTCCGCCCTTTGGGGGATTCATTCGCTTACTCCGCTAAACAATAAAATAGAGCCAGAGTCGAGTGAGACTGCGAGAGACCACAATAACACAAACTAGATTCTAATATGACTTTATAAAGTTCCAGATGTCAAAACTCAGCATTCCTACAACACGTTTGATTTCGACACAATCAAACAGCGTGTGATAATAAGTGATATATTGTTTGAAAGGCTACTGGAATACTGGATGGGCTGGATAAGTTGCGCTGTGTGGTGGTGTGGGTGTGAATAATCAAGTGAAACCCGAGAAAGTTGTGACAGCAGAGAGAACGAGAGAGAGAGAGAGAGAGAGAGAGAGAGAGAGAGAGAGAGAGAGAGAGAGAGAGAGAGAGAGAGAGAGAGAGAGAGAGAGAGAGAGAGAAGCGAGATCTGCCTGTCTAGACCTCTATTGTTCTGGAGGACTAAACAATAAATCACATTCACAGTCCAGTGGTTTAATAAAGCTTCATTATGAAGTCTTTGATTTTGTTTTTGTTTTTGATGTCTAGCCTTTTTCAAACATTATTATTAGAGATTAGATAGCTCAATCCTTCAACAATTAGGCTACAGCGACTTGATTGATCTTCATTTTGATTAATCTGATCATCAAAATGATCAATCTGATCAACATAAAGGGAAAATAAAATAATTGCGTTTTTTAATAAGTGTTGTAGTAGTTTTATACACTTTTGTTTGTTTTAGTAACTCATTCAAATTATGTTTATTTTTCAATTTCAGTAGGCCTACATCACACACACGCACTGACATCACGCTCTGGCTTCACTGTGATGTCACAATAACAGAATCCCTTTTATGCCCATATATGGAGTTCCCTGATGTCATCAATATTAATGATGCCCTGTTAGAGAGATCCCTGTGATGCCAGGGGAGACAAATCCCTTTTATGCCCATACATGGAGATATGGAGATCCCTGTGATGCCAGGGGACCAAATCCCTTTATGGAGATCCCTGATGTCCACATCCCTGATGTCCACATCACTGTGGCGCGTCGCCCTGAGGCGTCTACACTTAATAGCTATATACAGTATACTAGTAAGACACCTCAGGGTGACTTGCGACCTCAGGGTGACATGCGGCGAGGTCGCATGTCACATATGGACATTTTATTTTATTTTATCCTTTATTGATAATAATATGTATCCATATACATACAATATATGTTATGCCCAATGCCATACATGGAGATGGGCATTAAAAAAACGTACGTTAATTAGTAATGCCAAGCAGGGCCTTGGTGAGTCCTTGGTTTGATGCCTGTGGATCTCCATATATGGGCCATAATAATGTTCTTAATATTGACAATATAGGAATCTCCATATATGGGCATAAAACGTAGGGCCTTGGTTTGATGCCTGTGGATCTCCATATGGGCATAAGGGGTTACCCTAACATTCTCATTTTCGGCCTCCATTTTCTGTACAATGTCACGTGACATCCCTTTTATGCCCATATATGAGTCATTCTGTACCACATCACTGTGATCAACTTTCGCTTTGCCATGCAATCAACTTCAGAGCAGTGATGTGGCACAGAGTGACAGTGAGTCACAGTGATGTGGTACAGAATGACTCATATATGGGCATAAAAGTGATGTCACGTGACATCACTTCCTGTACTGAAAAACACGTGACATCACACTGACATCACTTCCTGTACGGACTGACAGAAGGTCAGACAAGCGACAAGGTTTTTCAGGGTATAATGCGACCTTCGGTCGCAATTAGTATACTACCATACTGTCTTGAGTCTTTTAAGAAAACCATATAATAAACCATATCCCAAAATCAGAAGTTAAACAAATTAAATCTCCCCAAATCATCCTGTAATTGACCCTTCATTAAATTGGTGCTGGTGGGTGTTGGTGTGCCGTGCCATTTATGGCATGAAAGGTTGAGCTTCACAAGTTTTCTTCTTTATTTCAGGGTCACAATGTGCAGGATTTCTAATGTTTAGTTTTTTGCTATGTCTTTTCTTACAAAAACTGCTTTTTAATTCTATGTCATGGTGCAGTGTGGATAAGAGAATCGGTTAGATGCCTCAAATGTAAAGAAATTAAGGCTAGAAGCATCATATGACAGCACATAGTCAAATATGGATTGTTAATTTAACTCTTAGAGGGTAACATATTGGAAGGTTATCAGTGTTGGGAAAGCAGCTGTCTTTGGGTCATCTGGTAAGGTCATCAGACCACAGCTTTCACCACACTCGTGACGGAGTATGATGATGATGAAGTATGGTGTGGTCTTAACTTGACTAATGACTTGGATTTTGAAACCATTTGCAAAAAAAGTTTTTTAAGTTTACTTGACATATTAAATGGATAGGTCTATATTCTTTTGGAAAATTAAAAAAATTAAATACAATAGAAATAAATGAAAAATAAATGAAGAATTAATTGAAAAAACATGGCCTGTTCACGTATTAGAAGGGCAGTATGAGTCACCAGAACCAAGGACGGGTGTTTTAGATGAATCTTGTGAAAGTTACAATGGTTTGTATAGGAAGAGGACGTGTCTAAATACTGAATCAAGCAACTTAAAAAATGTTCCAAGTGCTCCCAAAAGCCTGATTAGAAGTTTTTTTTCAAGTGAAATATCCCTTTAAATTATACAATCAAGTAGAATAACAATTCAAAACATAGGCCTACACTCGCAGCCTACCCTCCCCTGCCCCTTCAAACAAACCTAGCCCAGCCCAGCCCTACCCTCCCCTGCCCCTTCTTTATACTTACTGTTTGTATTGACACATTGACATTTTTGGAGCTGTGTGAAACACAGGCTCCCTATACGTGGCTGTGTGGGTCTGTGTGTGTGTCTGTCTGTCTGTGTGTCTGTATGTAGCCTGACTTCGGCGCGTAACTAGTGCCGCACCATTTACGCCACTCGCGCAATATATACATCAAAATGTGCGGCTCGGCCGGGAATGGTGTTCTATTACCTTTCGTTCCGATCCGCCTTACCATGCCGACGTAATCGGCAAAAAACGACGCTTAATTGTCCCCATTGACTTATAATGGGACAATGCAAGAAATCACTTTCAGGTATTTTTCTCTCGTAAACCATAGGAGCTACAGTTTCAAACCTCGGAGAGGAGATTCATAATGATTTTAAGAATGAATCGAAAAATAATTACATCACTCGGCCTCATGGTGGCGCTATAACGGCCCACTTTACGTTTTGCCCCGTAACTCTTGAACCGTGGATCGGAAAATTAAAATTCTTTTAGTGAACTGTACCGTCATGAAACTGTACCTTTTCCTATGCAAACGTCTAATAAAGTCTTCAATCAATCAATCAATCAATCAATCAATCAATCAATCAATCAATCAATCAATCAATCAAACAAACCTATCTGAGATCAACCAGAGCAGTCATGATGACTCTTAAATGAATGATTTAGCTGGTCACTTCAATAGAGTGAGTGGGTTGAACACACTCACAATCTATCTGTGTCTCTCTCGGGTCAGTGTTGTAGAGTTGCGTCCATCTGTCTGTGGCAACAGTTGACTCGGCCAAAAGCTCAGCTGACAATGACACACATTCACACACTCCACCCTACAACCATGAGCATGCACGCACGCACGCGGCACGCACGCACGCACGCACGCACACACGCACACACACACACACCCACACACTTCCCCTAGCCTGGGAAACACACCTGTCACCTCCCTCCACACTCCTGACATCTTTCTCATACATATTTTCTCATTTGACTTTTTGTCCATCTCATTAACTCAAAGTGTTCTTGACTGTGCCCAAGTACATATGCAATAACAAAAACTTCTAAACACCATACATATAGAACGTGTCCAACAATATGTGAGAAGTCGCATTATTACATGAAGCAGCAGAATTTTGCAGCACCTATATTGTTCCCAATTTTTGACCAATTCCTGTTGCCAATCAATGTTTTTTGAGCGGTGCTAACCTCTCCAATACGTGACTTGTCATATGTTTATCCAAAGGTTTCTCCATGGTATCAAATACTGATATTTGATCCCTATCCTGTGACTTCATGTGGGTCTATCATCATCAGCAGCACTGCTCACTTCACACAGTTGTGATTTTGAGCAGTGCTCCTGGAACAGGACCTATAGCTCCAACATCTGGCTTTGTCCGGTCCGTGATAGTAAACTGAAGCACGGCCACAATGTCCGGCCTACATCCTGGTCTAAACAGCTCAAAGTTAGTTTTCCGGTCGAAAACAGGAGAGCTCAAAGTGCTTTGCAGGATGCACTGTGATTGGCTAGTGAGATCATGATGCTTGATGAAATGAACTCATGAATAGCACCCCTCATTTCACACTAGTTGTGAAAAATGTCCGGTCCTGAAAAAATGCCCAGGTTCTGAAGCCTGGCCTACACATCTGGCCTACATTCTGACACCAATGTCCCGCCTCATCATCCTAAATTAGCCAAACTTAGCAGGATGCTTAATGAAATTAACTCATAAATAACACTGCTCAAGTCGTGCGGCAAGTCGGTACTGGGAGCTGATGGTAGGTGTGGCGCTCCACCTCAGCAGTCCATCTCCCAGGGGTCTAGCACATTGTAACGGGGACTGACTCCCGCGTGTTACCGGCTGATACCGACAATAAGCCACTCCCGACCTACTTGACTTGACTTCACACTAGGTGTGATTTTTATGAGGTTGGTGAGTCTATTTTAAAACCACTGGAAAACTTCTGGTGAATTTCCCAAGGCCCACAGGGGGCGTACGGTGAGCTGCCAACGGGATGTACATTATCAGTAGCCTACAGCCCTTGAAATAAATACAGGCCAGTCATTTATTTCTAACATTACTACCACTGTTACAACCAACCAGTTAAATGTCAAAAGTCCAGGTGAATATTATCCACAGGAGACCAACTAGAAAACGTATTTCTATCTGAGAGGAAGTGACCTCAGGGGGCAACATCTGGAAGCATGAATCAGCATCAAAGAGGAAATGACACAGGGGAAACACCTGTCACTTCCTATGGTTGTCTGACACAATAAATACATACTCTACATGTATGCTTTCTCTCGCACGTACATGTGCATGCACGCACACGCACGCACGCACGCACGCACGCACGCACGCACGCACGCACACACGCACACACACACACACACACACACACACACACACACACACACACACACACACACACAGACACATCTATACTATAATTTTGCGAATGTCTGAGTGAGTGAGTGAGTGAGTGTCTGTCTGTCTGAAACAGCGTTTCTCCTCAGTGGCTGGAGCAATTGATCTGAAATCGCATCACCATTAGCATATGAACACACCTAACATAACTGTGAAGCCCGTTTGTCACTTTCACAAATCATATACTGTATATTAGCATTTTTATGGTGTATCTACTATCTATTCTGCATCTAGCATGAGGCACATCTATTCTGCATCTAGCATGAGGCAACATGTTTAACCAGCTCTCTCTCTGTGTGTGTGTGTGTGTGTGTGTGTGCAGGCAGGCGGGTGTGTGCGCAGGCGGGTGGGCGGGGGGGGGGGGTAGCCATTAAACTAAACGGGTATTTCTTACATTGATGCTCCCACATATTATCATGCAAGCACCAGTTAAAGTTACTTTCCATCCCTCATATACTGTATGCACAGTGCACATCCCATAACCCACACACTGCACATCATTTTGGAGCTCATATCTTTGAACGGGTAAGGGCTAGTGTATGTAATTGGCACTCCTCCTGGAGAAGGAAGCCTAAAGTGAGAAGGAACAGTTTAATTATTACCATTCAGAATCCTTTTCCCTAGTGATTTTGCATTGCTCTGAATTAATAATTCAGTATCATGTTTTTGGAGACAGAAAAAACATTTGTCTGCTGGACAGGAGCAAGAGACCGTCTCCGCTAACCAATGCTACAAATCACACCAAAGGAAGGATGGTTAAAAAATATTCCATTCATTTATTACAATCACTGACAATTAACAGCCATTCCCTCCATGTGGAAATATACAAAGTAAAAAAGCAGGTATATGATTGAATCTTAAGACTGGACTGCACGTCTGGCATTCACAAAATGATATACAGTTTATATATAAACATTTTAGTACCACTACTTCATCCTGGGTTCCCAAATGAAGAAATACACCAGCAAGTACATTTTAGTGAGCCTTGGTTTAAAAAGTGAGCTGTGTGGTATCAAGTCACTGAGTGGTCAGTAGAGACCAAAAATAGGTATCAAAGAAGGTTTGGTTCAGATTTCACTGTTTGTCCTCTGTTCACAAAGGCCACGAATGACATAGGGCAAGGCTGTACTTTAAATAGTGTACTTACATTCATCATACTGTATATGTAAAACACAAATGCAGTTCTTGAAACAGATGAGTAAACCTGGAAAGTGATCCCTTTGTTTCTTACCCTTTTCCCTGCTCTTTATGTTCCAACGATACTGTTCACCAAAGATATGCCTGTGAAGTGTTTATTTTTCTTGGCATTCAACATTGGAATAGGATACAAACACCTGGGGATGATGAGCTCAGTGGAGATAAATCACTGGGAAAACAGGAATGGTCAGACTAGAGCCTGACCGATATTTAGGTTGGCCAATTATTTTTATATTAGTCTTGTGTTATTTACTGTTATGTAGCTGATGTGCCATCATTACACTGCCACCATTGACCTGCTGGTGAATGCAAAGCTGGACAAGGCACTCTGTCTGAAACTACTGCCTCCTAGCTGTAGAGAGGAGATGTGCAGGCTTCTGACTTTCATGGCTCTGGCAGCTGATCCTGTGGCGATAAAACAGGACAAAGAGATGGAGAACAGACTGGCAGTGATGAGATCATTCTGCGGGGCTATTCTCCACAGCAGGAAGCTCTCCACTGAGAAAGATCAACTGATGGTGATCTTGTTGACAACAGAATGGAAATCTTCAAGACAAGCAGGTCAGCACAGCATCTCGAATGGGGCGCAACAAGATGTAATGGCCTCTACCTTCTGCCAGCAGGTCCATCATCTATCCTGATGCATGATCACCACAAACCAGCATCTCTGAGATTTGCTTAAGACCATCCATCCACCAGGATCCTAAAATCTCAGCCAAGGAAAGAAAGCGCCTACTGGGTCAATTTTACCAAGGCCACCCACTTATATTTAAAGAATACTGTATTAAAGAATAGTGTATTATAAATGTTTTGCCTATAATGACATGCCCAAAGTAGGAACACCAGGTTTAAAGTGGTTACGTCTGTGGGTTTCATAACTAACCAAATAAGTATTTGTGACTACATTGGATCCATTTGAACACGTTTTTTTTTTTGGAGCTGTGTGGAACACAAGCTCCCCTATACGTGGCCGTGTGTGTAGGTATGTGGGTATGTGGGTGGGTGGGTCTGTATGTAGCCTGTATGTAGTAACCCTGGGTGACCAGAGAGGTGCTGTTGAGTCTAGCCTGCCCTGAGCATCAACTGCAATACACACACACACACACACACACACAGCTCCACTTCGAACAGAGGTTCGATTTTTTCTTTTCAATTTCTCAAATAACTGTTTTGGACAAACAAAGGAGTATTGTATTGTGTAAAGATTAGGTCCATATTCTTTTTGTGTGTTTTGTATGTTTTTATGAACAAAATAAATATATAAAGTACAAAAAAAAGGGGGGGGTCAACTTGTTATAGTTTTTGAGTAGGACTAGGTTAAGTTTATGTGTGTTTGTTTGTGTTATAAGTTAAATCTTCTCAAAAAGAAACTTTAATTAAATAAAGATTTGGCGGGGGGTCTCTAGACCTGACCTGACCTTTCTATTAATTACCATTTATTTTATTACCAATTAATTATTGTAATTACCATTTATTTTATTACCAATTAATTATTGTAATTACCATTTATTTTGCATTGTTTTACTACAGTTTCTTTGATGATATCTTCTGCATAGTACTGTGTTCTGTCTGTCTGTCATTCAATGTTATAGGAGTAAAAAAAATAAAAAGGACCTCAATTGAAACAAGCCATAAGCTTTTTGGGCGTATCCTTTTAGTTGACCGTGTACCAGTGAACTAACTGTACTGCTATAAAAATGTACCTTTTCCTATGCAAAGTTCTAATTAAGTCGTCAATCAATCAATCAATCAATCAATGGCTCTAGGTGCACAAATACTCAACTTCATCACTGCTGCTATACCACCCCTAAAGCAACATCCTTTCAAATCCAACATGATTAGTCCCATGAGAAATTGAGAACCTTATATGGTATGAGACAGTGTCAAAGGGTATTTACAATGTAACACTTCGTCTGATCTCGAGAAACCCCGGTGAGCAACACAAGACAATGTTCAATATTTGCCAAGAGGAAGTGGAAACTGGCCAAAGATCCCAGTCAGGAAATAGGAACACTATTCATCATGTACAGGAAGAGAGGTGGGGGCTCTATTTGATGTTGCGTAGAATACGTCGCGCGTGATTGGTCTTCATGGCGCCCAGGGCAGTCTCTAATGTGCTAATGAGGTGAAGGAGGGTTGCAGGATCTGTTTGTAGAATCCTGGCACTATGGTTACCGCCATCATCTGCCAGGACCAACCGCGTTGTGACGGTGGGAACAACCTGCTGACGAAGGGAACGACTTGCCACCTGGGCGGGAGGAGAGTGATGGAATAGTGCAGAAGAGAAACGCTACTTGTCATAGGAAAATCAGTATAAGGATGTCAAAACAGACTCATTCATTCATGAATTCATTATTTAAAGTAAAAACTGCCTTCAAATATGAATTTTAATCCGATTTGGAAGACAAAAAGAGACAAAAGAAATAAAAAAAAATAATAATAATATTAATAATAACAAAAGTCTTATTTCTCCAACACAGACATCTAAGTATAAACACATTCACAATTACCTGTACATCTAGTCTCCACTCCAGATTGTGGTAGGAAGGCAGACTGGGGGCTAGCTGGGTCAGAATGCACCGGATCTCCCTTTGGTGCTCTAGATACAACTACAACACCACACCACACAACACAAGAACTCAGTATACTTAAAAATATTGTGGAAAATAACGCAACTCTGTCACATCACATCTACATTCTGCATCTGCACTCAGAAAATGTAATAATTCTCTACTGCAACTGGTTATGGGGGAAACGGTAAGAATGCGTGATCAGGGAAAAGGCCGACCCGCTAAGGGGATCCGGGGGTGAAGTCCTCTCTAGTCTGCGTAGAAGGCTTCTGGCTACACTGTGTCATTATGACATCATAACTTTCTTACTGTGCATGTTGGTTTTGCGGTCCTTGTTTGCACAGTTTATTTCTTTGTGGCAGAGGATGCACTTAGTATGACCTTATTTATTTACATCCCATAATGTATATTACAGAGTATAACTGCTCAAATGCACCGCTCCACTTCGAACTGATGGGCTTTTACAGTAGATTCACACGCATCCAAACACGCCAGACACACCAGACCCTCGAGACCAGCGTTTGCCAAATGGTGACAAGTTTGCATGCCTGGTAGAGCTTTCTATTGTTTCTGCAGTGGTTAAAATACTTTATTTTCAATGTATGATTGCCTTTATTCTGACAACATAAAAAGGAGACTGAAACTAGATTTAAAGTCACCTGTAATAGAATGTCGTTGAGCTGTGTGCTGAATCCAAGAACCAACACGGAGTCCTGGAAATCTACTTCTGAGATCTACAAAGGCAATATGGTATATTATGCAAATGTGATCAACTGAGACCATCACAGCCAGAGGGAGATAGAGACAAACAGAGAGTATATTTATGTTTCAGTCACCATGAGTTTAGAGCTCTCTGTAAGTAGAAACATCAGGCCTTCTACTCCATGCTGTACTGTCTCCACATTGACGTTCAGCTTCCCTACAGACACACACACACACACACACACACACACACACACACACACACACACACACACACACACACACACACACACACACACACACACACACACACACACACACAAACACACACACACACACACACACACACACACACACACACACACAGGTAATGCATGTTACATCCCCATAGACACCACATTATAATGTGTATCAATCTCTCAAGATTCAGAGATAAAGGTGCTGAAAGGTTGGCAGACTGTGTTTGTATTAATCATGTATTGATAGATCTATATGCAGTTCTGTAGCCTATGTTATAGGTACTTGTTCTTATCGTATCCATACTCAGTATACATACATTTTCTGTTTAGCCTTATACTATTTAATTGAAGGCAATACTAATAATTTACTCCTATATTAGAGACAGAGCTATAACAATAATTGTGAGCTTCACTTACTAGCTGCTCCCTCATAGATTTTGTTGTTGGTTCCTCTCCTCAGGAACTCCACTGCTATGCGTCCAAACTCTCCCACCACTGAGGAAACACGTCATTTAGCAAGCTTAGCAACAGATGCTGCTAAACTTGAGTGTAGTATTTTATTTCCAGAATCCAGACAGAAGCAGCAGCTACACACTATATGTCCATATCATCCGTGTCATATGAAAACGTAATTTATCCTGTAGCTGATGCTGATTTGCCAACCCCAAAAGCAGATATACAAGCTCACAACTTTGAGAACGTAGAACGTCTTGTGTGAGCTTGTCGATCTGCCATTTTCTCTGCGCAACACTGGCAACCAATATAAACACAAATCAGACTTTAGAGTTCACTGGGACTAGCATACACACAGTAGATATTTGCAAATGTTGGCTTCGTACTGTCTATTAATTCTACGGGGAAAAACACGTTTCTAATGTATAATAATATCTAAAGTCTGTCACATAACGTAGCATAAAGGGAGATTGATGTCTATTATTTACCTGCAGGATCAACCTTTGGCAGAAAACCCAGATGTTCTTTATGCTCGTCAGACAAAACCAACAACATCCTGGCAATATATAGAAGAAAGTCTGTAGTGGAATTGAAAATCACCTCGGTTTATTGACAGGTGTGTAAAAAACGATAATGAAATGTACAGCTAAACAACTAGCTTGATCAAAAATCTAAATCACATGACTGTCAAGTGGTCCGAGGGTCCGATGGAAACACAAAGTTAGACCATTGGTTCCACGGTACAAGTCATGGCGTTGTAGAGTCGCCCCCTGGCGGAAATATAAGAATACAACACATATTAAGATTATTAAAGGGATAGTTCACCCCCTGTAATGATTTACTCACCCCATGGAGCAGTGCTTGTCAAACTCTTTCAAGTGAAGAACCCCCAAATTGACACTTATTAGCCCACGGATCCCCATTTGAAAAGATATGCCAGGGACCCCCCATAAGAGATTTTTACGGCTCTAGCTGTGATTTTCAACCATTTTAGTTTCAAGGGCCCCCAGTTTATATTATAAAATCATTGTTAATTTGTATACTCTCAGAGTTACATGTCCATAAAAGTCCATTTGGTTCCCAATTAAAATTTGGCTGGCCTGGGAACCCCCTGGAACTCCCTCAAGGACCCCTGGAGATACCCGGACCCCGTTTTGAGAACCAGTGCCATGGAGACTTGAATTCATGGATATTTCTTGTTGCATTCCTAACCCAATAATTTGATGACCAGCAGTGGTTCCCTATGGAGACATATACATTAATGTACAGTATTTATTCTATTTAAAGTTATATACTGTGTACCTTTTTCAATTAATCATGACCCTCGTCAAATCTTTCGTTTTAACTAAAAACTCTTAACAGCATATTTAAATCTCTGGTTTTCTCTGTAAAATGAGGTGGAAACAGGCGACACTCCCACTGTTAGTGTCAAGTTCTACTCTTGTTGCACACATTTTCATTTGGTATTTTAAACCTTTTGAACGTGGTCATTTCATTCATTTCTTATTTTTAGAAAGAATAAATTAACATTTTTAACTTTGTATTATTCTTTTGCATTTTATACTTTTAACCTTTTAAGCACAAAATGGTAATAAAGCTCCATTCCTGAGTTTAACTCAACAGTTAGAAATTGCTCACAAGGTCACCTTAGGGCGAGGCAATTAACATTAACAGCTCCAATGAGAAGCCTGTTAGAGTACACTTGTTAGTTTCCAGGTATAAGTGTGTGTGTGTAGATGAAAAATGTTTATTAGTTCAGTCTTGCCATGGTGAATAAAGCTTAAAAATGAACATCACTGTATGTGAGTACACAATTGTTTGACAAGTAAAAAGCAGTCAGTGTAGCTGCAATACAAAAAAAAAAAAAAACTATGCATGTATATTTTTAATATATCACTTACATACATTGTATACAAATACAATAGGCCACCATTGAATGAGCGGACACAGCTTAATATTGAAAACATTTATTATGTATACAAAAAATAGTTCAATAGTAAGTGTAATAATCATTATGAATGAACAAACTGACATTTGGCATGCTTCCCCCCATTAACAATAATGGATCTCTATGACAGTGATTAAGAGTTGGGCGTTTGGGCTCAATGTTTATTCACTTTAAAAAAAAAAAAAAAAAGTATCAGGAAACTATCATGTCATATCTGATTATTAAACAAATGGGTTTGACTCAAATGAAATAATTCTTGTTAGCCAGATAACCCAAACTGCTACAAGATAAATAAGATCAAGTAAATGTTTTGGAAATGATTCAGGAAATTCCATAATAGTACTTTTTTCAGTTATCTGGCTGAATCACACTACTTCCTGAAACCTCTCCCAAGGAGTGCACAGTATACCCAAAGGCAGGTAAAGGCTGTCTGCCTGTCATAGTTTGGAGCAACACTGCTCTATTATGTATTTGCCAGTGGAGCTCAGATTCAGATTTTAAGAAAATAGCTTAATGAAAATCACAGTCTAGGGTGTGCTTCAAATAATCTATAAAACTATTGACTCTAAAACCATCTACCTTAAATGTCTGTGGTGTGACTCCCAACAAAACGTATCAAAAACTATTAAGGTGAAATTGTACAACGGTCAGATTTAAACTTTTGTACTTTTGCTCAGATAATTATATGAAGAATTCACTAACTTCCTGAGACCCAGTGTCACAAAGAAATACCAGTACTAATTATATACTGTAGGGGCCCAAATATAAACAGGCCTACAACCCACACTTAAACAAACACTGGTTAAATTATGCCAATAGGCTTTTTTTTTTTAAATATACTAGAACATGCACTTGTGGATGGTTTTGCAAATGTTCCTGGATAGCTGATTAGCTGCTAGCTAATATTTGTCTTCTCATGACAGAAGATTCAATTTCAGAGGTCAGTCAGATTCGATCAGCCCAGAAAGTAATCTGGCCAACACTTAAGTATATCGCACATCCATCAACACCCAAACTTAATCACCCTCAGAGACCCTGACAATACAAAACTAAAACATTTCATGTAAACAAACTGATTACATTAACAATAACCCTATCAAAAACAAGAATATTTAGTAATGCAAAGCACTGCATTCAAACACACAATAGGAGAAAAGATAATCTGTTTCCCAGGCCAATATCATTAGTTAGAAAAACAACTGAGGCAAAGCAGCTTCAGTTTACTTCAATAATTCAGATAGACAGAACACTTGTGATCCAATCAAAATGTTATTTTTTTTGCTATCCAATTGCAGTTGCGGTGATTAGGAGTAAGCCCACCCCCTTCACAGCTTACATTCACCAGTTTGAAAGCCATATAGTTTGCCACAAGTTTTAGTGGTACTAGCCATGTTTACAATTTCATGGCTGTTGCCAAGTATATTGGCATTCTTTTTTACCAATATTTACAATGTCGGCCACCTGCCATAATTATGCCAAACCATCAATGGCTCTGTATAGAAACAGGTCCATTTCCTCTGAAAAGGTCAGCCATTCTGTCCCACCACAATCAGTTTAAAAAAATTATATTTGTGATTTAACAGTTAATGTCTGAGAAACATGTTTTTCAGATATCACTATGAGTGAGTTAACTTTAGGGCCAGACTTTTCTAACACAATGCTTTTTCTTTTAAAGACTTAAACCCATGATTTGATCATCATGGTAGCATCACAGCTTCCAGCAGGGTGTGAGAGCAGAGAGGCTAGTTAAAGAGGCATTACAGTACATGATTTCAGCACCGTGCAAAGGCTGATGGAACACTAACTCAGATAACATTCAATGTCCTTTATAGCTCACTTACGTGTCACACAAATGTTGACCTGGTTGCCAATTTACATTCCCAATGACGGATCTATTTTTCATGTTCTTCTTTGGTCTGCCTATATTACAATCTTCTCAATGTTTCAGGACTAGTGAATTGATTTTTAAATGTTTTTTCTTTCTTTTTTTAAATCTAATACAGCAATTATAGAACAATGCATTGAAAAACTTTTTTAATATTCTACAAAACAAACCCACCCCTCTTGCTCCACCATGCTGGGCCTGATGCTGCCAGGCATTCTACTCTTGCTGAGAGTTTAATATCACCCAAAGGCTCCCCAGGCACCAGGGTGGCTGTCTGAGGAATTAACAAGCCCTTCAGCAGTGGTAGACATCTTGTTGGTGTACCCAGAATGTTGCTAATTCAGGGCACTCCAGTTTCTACTGAAGGGCCAGACAGGGCAAGCCTGGTTTCCACTACAGTGCCAAAACAGGACTATCCAGACTTTACTTTCAAGGGTCCTCGATTTACTTAAGATTGCCAATAGAAATGGTTGGTGAGGCACCTTAGTTTCAAATACACCAATAGTATTTATATTGACTTGGCCCTGGCCTAGACTCACTTGAGCTAGCTGTGGAAACCATGCTAATGATATCAAACCACCCAGTCACTAAAGGTGCTAACGTTAACAATAGTTAGCTGTCAGTTATAGCATCTACAACACACAATTGGAGGATAATATAACATGATCCCATTAACCCCTCCCAAACATAGTCTGGTGTTTGGGAGGGGTGTCTTCAATTCCTTCCGTTTTTTTTAAAGGAGACAAAGTGGCAAGATTTTAGGACAACTGAGAGTTAATCTTAAAACTAGCTTTTAGAAACAAATCTAAAAGCTATCTTTTAGATTAGCTTTAGCTATCTTTGAGGAGACATGGGATTCAGGAGAACAGGAAACTTTTAGGGAATATAGGAAAGAGGAAGGAACAAGGGAAGGAAGGAGGAGAGAAAAGAGGATTAGGACCGAGTTGAGGGTATCTTTATGTACAAGGGAGGATGGTGACAACAGGTCTCATATCAAAGATTTATTGGCAGGCCATTGCCAAGATTCAGCAACAAAAAATGACTAGAAACTAGTTTTCAGTGCTACAGGAGAGCCTGTTGTCACCATCTGTCACCATAATGGACAGTCAAAACATTGAATTCATGACATTGTAAAATAATAAAAATCAGCAATATGTTCGAGGTCCATTATCTGGGAAGCACATACAGAATTTTCTATTAGTCAATAGATTTGCTATATTTGTTGCATTGAAATGCACCATTTAGCATTCCCCAAAATAATTAAAACAAATACTTACTATAAAGAGACATAAAATAAAAAGGCGTAAAATGAAGCAGTGATGTCTGGTAGTATAAAATTCTATTACTGTCAATGCAGATATTCCCCTGTAGTGGACTGTTTTCCTCAAAAATGTTTTGTAGTCGAGTCATAATCTTCTGTGTAAAGTAAAGATTATCACTACATCACCTTTTATCTACAGCTAGTTTTATTCTTATTAAAAGCGGATCCAGAGTTGAGTATAGCAGTAGAAACGGAGTCCATTAGAAACATGGCCAAAAAGTCCTTTTGTCATCTTGAACTATGAAAAGACCGCAAAACGACAAGCAACAACAGGACAAATAGAAAAATATCTGAGTGGCTCTAGAAAACAAAGTGGAAGTTAAAAACAACCAGTGACTGTTGTGGGGCTTCACATGATGGCACACTCTCTGGACGCAGTCTTTCTTCCCTGGATGGTTCATTGGACAGAGAGAGAAAATAAATGTTAACAAATATTCCAACTAAAAAGCTCTCTTTATCCATCAATTCTATTGCTGAGGTTATCTTAGAAGTGCTTTGTAGAGTTTTTATAATGAGCTAGTTCAACAGTGTTGACCCCTTCCTCCCCAAAAATCAACAACCACTCCCCAGTAATAATCAGCACCTTTTATAGGTGGACATTTTGCGCTCAATGTGGTCAACCTTTTTATAATTTCTCAGTTTTCAAGTAAAAGGTAGGACAGAGTGAACACAGTTAATTTGGACTTTTTGACCATTGGACAAGTAAATGATCCAACCCCAATCTAAATACAAGGCCCAAGAACATAGCCATATTCAACCGTTTCCATCTGGCGTCTCAAGGATGAGCAGAAGTTTGTGAATTATTCAAAGATTTTAAGGTTAGGACTTACCCGTACCACCACCTCCTCCTCCTCCTCCTCTTCATCTTCTCCATTTTCCATCTCCATCTGAGACTTGCTGACGGTCCTTCTGGCCACCTCCTGTACACACAAACAGAGCAGGGACAAACAAATCACGTAAGACCTTTAAGAGTCTGAACCAGATTACAGAACCAAGGGGCGTGGTAACATGTCATGACTCCGACCTCCCTTTGGTCCGACCACCTAAACCTAACCTTAACCTCAGTAAAACTATGCCTAAACCTAACCTCAGTAAAACTAATGCTGGTGAGTAGCTAACCTGCCGACGCTGGTGAGTAGCTAACCTGCCGACGCTGGTGAGTAGCTAACCTGCCGACGCTGGTGAGTAGCTAACCTGCCGACGCTGGTGAGTAGCTAACCTACCGACACTGGTGAGTAGCTAACCTACCGACACTGGTGAGTAGCTAACCTGCCTACACTGGTGAGTAGCTAACCTGCCCGACACTGGTGAGTAGCTAACCTGCCCGACACTGGTGAGTAGATAACCTGCCCGACACTGGTGAGTAGCTAACCTGCCCGACACTGGTGAGTAGCCAACCTGCCCGACACTGGTGAGTAGCTAACCTGCCCGACACTGGTGAGTAGATAACCTGCCCGACACTGGTGAGTAGATAACCTGCCCGACACTGGTGAGTAGCTAACCTACCGACACTGGTGAGTAGCCAACCTGCCCGACACTGGTGAGTAGCTAACCTACAGACGCTGGTGAGTAGCTAACCTGCCGACGCTGGTGAGTAGCTAACCTGCCCGACACTGGCGAGTAGCTAACCTACAGACACTGGTGAGTAGCTAACCTGCCGACACTGGTGAGTAGCTAACCTACAGACACTGGTGAGTAGCTAACCTGCCGACGCTGGTGAGTAGCTAACCTGCCCGACACTGGCGAGTAGCTAACCTGCCCGACACTGGCGAGTAGCTAACCTGCCAATGGACAGGTCGGAGTCATGAGCAGTCCCCAGGGACATAGGGCTAAATTGTTGACCATGGTTGCTTCACAGCTAACGATATACCAGTTCAAGCTATTACGATCTCGCACATGAAAAGTCGCTCTGGATGAGAGGGTCAGCTAAATGCCCAAATTCTTGACTCTAACTGCTCTATCCATTCAAACTAGTAGTATAAATAAATCAAGGAAAAATAATTATTAAAATGTCAATACCTCTCCATCAGCATTCACCAGGGTGGTAATGATTTCACTTCCTGTGCCCCAGGAAGCCTGACTCTTCCACAGCAGGTCAGAGGGGGGGCTGTGGGCCATGCCAGCATCAGCAGACCACACCTATAAACATTAACATGTACATTAGGCTTCAGTTAGACCAAGTTGCAAGCAGTAAATCTAGTTTGGTTGGATCAGGTATGATCAGAAACCATGAAATCTAAATGTATTCTTATCACAAATGTGTAAGTTAATCTTTTCCTGGGGGTAAAAATGTTGATGATCCTAATCCAGCATTCAGTGTCTGTAAGAATTAGGCCAGTTGCCAACTGCTGAGGACGTGGAAACATCGTCGTCTTCCATACACAAATACATTTATGTTGTGTATATAAGAGTGGCGTGTCGATCGCGGTCAATGGGTTGGTTACACTGGACACAATCAAATATTAGAGAGTAGTGTAGAATTAAGGCATATTTTAATAAAATGTTTTAGATAAAAGATGGAGAATCTGGGAGGAAGGAGTGTATGAAATGTCCGTCAATCAATTAATCCATTGTTTTATTCCATGGTGAGTGGCCCATTTCATTTTTTCATTGATAGTCCTGTTCTTACCGTAACAGACTGCCCAGCCTTGAGGACAAACTTTGGAGAAAACTTGTAGACAATCTCTTCTTCTCCATCGACCTGCCTTGTCAACCGCCAGCTACCAAGAGGTTGGTCCTGCAAATACACAATCGTTTATTGGCTGAGAAACAAAAGGTCTCTTCCAGTGTAAATAATTAACATTCCAAAAATGCATAATTAGTGTAGTCATGTTGGTGTATTCATGTAATAAGTCCACACTTTTCTACAGGGCTGTTCAGGTAATTTATTTTGCTGATTAGTGTGGCATCTTTAAAAGGCATATGCACTGATATTCATGTCTTCCACCAACTTCCAGATTTGTGTATTACTCATATTGGCAGTGTCCTAAACAACATTCCACGGAGCAATAGTACTCTTGAAACTACATTAATTACCTGGTCAGTATCATTAGCAAGAGCCACAGCATTTCCATCCATATCAGTGGGGTTGATCGTCACGGCTCCGCTAGCAGTTGCCTCCTCTGACACGAGCAGCTGGCCCTCTCCCTCTTGCACTACCCCGCCCTCCTCTGTCTCCACCTCCACTCTCTTCCTCTTGGACGAGCGTGAGGAAGAGGAGCCCGTCATCCTGGTCACGGTCACACGGCTGGATGGAGGGCTGGGTGACAGCTTCAGTCTGGAGAGAAACAGATTGAACACCATATTAATAATAACTAACACAGGATATTCTTAAACTGTGAGCCTCAGCCATTTAAATCATGCCAATTAACGTGATTACAGTACATAGTGTATTTTACAGAACACACTGTACATGGCGTGTTTATCTCTGTATCTACTCTCACTAAGTGAGCATGATGAATCTGTCCAGACAATGATTGTTTGATAGAATGTATAATGTATGCATCCCATATGTTCTGTTTTAAGCCTTTATATGTCAAACTCTATATTTTGTGTGTGTTTGTAATAGACATACCTATGCTCTTCTCCCTCCAGCAGTTTCCTGTACGCATTGATCTCCATGTCCAAGGCTAGCTTAACATCTAGCAGCTCCTGGTACTCATTTAGCTGGGAGTTCATCCTGTCTCTCATTTCGTTCATCTCGTGTTCTTTCATTTCAAGGGCTCTGCGGTGCTTGTCTCTCTCTGATGACAGCATGTCCTCCAGCTCTCGGGCACGGTCCTCTGAGGCCGAAGCCTAACACACAATCATAAGAAATGTGATCAGGAACACAAAACGCAGGAGATGTTGATGGGATAAGGGTGTTAAAGGGATACCCTTAGTGAGACAAGTCGTTTCATTGCTCAAATCTCTAAATTAACCCCTCCTTTAGTTATAACGTCATATAATTGCTTCATGCATCGTACCTGTTTCTGCAGGGCACTGAGCTGGTATGCCAGAGACTCTATCCTCATACGAGCCTCCTGCAGCTCCTCCCTGGCAGTGCTCATTGCCTTGTCATTCATTTCTGAGGAAAGATTGGCATTTTCCAGCTAAAGGAAAGAAAAACAGAGAATAGGTAAGAATAGGTAAGAGCTGGAAAGAAAAGACGACAAGGTAGAAAAATCCAGGATCTCCCACCTTGGATTGGTAGGTACTTTCCAGCTCTCCCTTGTACAGGGACACCTGGTCATCGTGCTGTCTCCTCAGGTCCTGAAAGAAAAAAATCACACCCAATGTGAAATGAGCGGTGGTCGTGCTAGCACAATGTCTTCAGACTAGGATTTGAGTCTAGGATGTACAGGCTATGCTACACACAGACATAGAAAGGTAGACGCCTCTTCCGGCTGGGGGGTGCTGGTCCAAGACCGCTGGCAAGCCTCCCAACAACTCTACGCAAGCCTCCAGAATTCTGAGGCGGGGCTCTTGGGAATTCTGAAGGAGGCTTCCTTGTGCGTCACAGAATGGGAAGCTCGGTAGTCCAATCAGATGCAGGACTGGCAGGACTCCCTCTTTCCCATTGGAGGGGGCAGAGTGCCTTCCGCAGTTCCACATTTATGCACTTCCGCCAGAGGTGTTTGACCAGTCGCGCTAATGAACTGCAGCGGCGGGGGAGGTATCTAGCTTTTTATATCTGTGATGCTACACACACACATTTTGCTATGGCAAAACGCTGAGGAAAAAGGCTACAGACACATGATGATGACATCACTGATGCTACACATGCTATGGCAAAACGCTGAGGAAAAAGGCTACAGACACATGATGATGACATCACTGATGCTACACACACACGTTTTGCTATGGCAAAACGCTGAGGAAAAAGGCTACAGACACACGCACAGCCACTCTATGCAGCGGTTTACCACCGCTCAAAAACCACGGCACAATTTATGAGTTCTCAGAACTTATAAAACTCAACAGTTCGTACTAGTAGTTACTATGAAAATAATACTTCTACTTCTAGTCTCTCAACGTTGAGAATCAGATTTTACAAGATTACATGGCTTGACGTTCCTTATGTCCTAAGTTAACACTGATGTCCCACCTTAACACTGAGGTCTATTTACAGGTATCGCTATAGTTTGTATGTGGCTCTGTCTTTTTTTAAACCTGCAGTAAGTGCACAATCTTATCTACAGCAACGGTGCAGGGGAGTACTTGCAAGCTGCCCCGGTGCTATTGCAGATTTGTAGCGTTGATTGCATTGCGCATTCACGTCCCTTACTCAGATTTCAGTCCAGTTATTCATTCAAGTCTGCCACTGTGGCCATCTATTCTTGGACATGAATTGAATCCAGAAGAGACTGTTAAGACTGTCTGTGTCAAAAGATCGGGTTGGTACATTATGTCAAGAAAAAAGGGAAGTTTACAACATATCGCCTCGATTGCACCAGAGTTACTGTTTTATCTGTCAAAACATAAAGTGAAATTTGTGAATACCATTAAGATCTGGTCAGATGTATAGATGTATCTCCCTACATAGCTTAGCAGGCATGGAGATAGTGATGGTGGCCACTATACCTGTAAAGCCTGTGACAGTTTGAATTCGTAGTCCTGTCTTACTCCAGAGTCCACCTCCACAATCCTCTGCTCCTGTCTACGACGAGACCCTCGCACTTCCTATACAGCAATAAAGCACAGGCAAGACAGAAATACATAAGAGGGAAAGTTACATGTTAATATTGTAGCACTACGACAGAAGAACATATATATTGTGTATCAACATGACACATGTGCATGCATAAACGCACCTCTTCAAACATGCTCTTTCTGAACTCTAGGTCCTCGCTCAGTGACTGACAGCGGTTCTCCAGGTCAACACGCATCAGAGTCTCCGTCTCCAACTGGCGCTTAGCAACGGCATGGCCGTCCTCCGCCTAGGGATGGTTAACAAGACATAGATGTACCCTTATCAATAGCAGGACATACACAACCCTCAATGTCCATGGTGAATACATGTTCAATCATTAACGCTATATAATAGTCAAGTTTAGAATTTAGGAATACTTGTTAAATTGACATATCCATACCTTGGCCAGCAGACTCTTGAGGTCCGCAAGTTCAGCAGCCAGAGCAGCATTCTGGCTCAGCGCTGTAGACAGAGCTGCTTCACTCTGATTCAGCTGACTTTCCAGAGCACTGGCCCGGGACATTGATGCCGACAGGTCACCATCCTTTTTCTTTAGACTGTAGAAGGGATGGCGGAGGAATGATTAATTTAGGGAGAGAGAGGGTTGAACCAAGAGTGAAGGTTTTGACAATCCATGTATTTCAAAAGTGAAACTTTCCATTGCGAAATTACATTTGTGGTTGAAAATGGCACTACCTTATTTGACAGAATGATAAAGGAACGTGTTTGCCAGAGACTACGGCTGTGCACTTAATCAGCTTAAGTTATATATTTGTGAGTGCTTTGTACCCTTATTCGTCCCTCCAGAGAACCTTATGGTGATAAAACAAGGTCAAGAATCCTGGTACATAAAGCAAGGTTCCTGTAAAATCTTATCTTATTGCCACAAGGAACTTCGATCAGTTGGGTCTGGTTTAGTTTTATGGAGTACCAGGCTGTGGGCAAAGAAGGTCTCAGCAAGAACAGTCACCAACGTCATCTAGGCTCCATGGGTGGCGGGTGGCCACGTCCGGTGGCCACCCAAAATAACATTAGCGTCTATGAGCACTTCGTCACTTCCGCCACCCAAAAGTGTCATGGCGGCGTCCCATGGTGTGCCAAATTCCGGGTGTTGTCTGTTCCTGCCTAACCTTCCTTGGCTGTGGGCAGGAAGTAGCAGCTAGCAAGATGGTAAAAATGGCACATGGTAAAAACTAAAACTTTTTTGTAGGATTCTTTCTACTAAAGTTTCAATAAAGTCAGGACATTTCATGTCTCATAACTATTCCCAACTTCCTGGTAGAGAAAGGCTACTTAGCAACCTCTCAAATAAAATGTTAAACAAGACACCGATAATAATTTGATCTGTCTGCTGAGCTTAAAATAATGTATTAAAAATAAAGTTACGTACTGGAGAAATTCTAACTTTTATGCACTTGTTAAATTCCTTCAAAATGCGAATTGCAGTCATGTCCACATTATCACTACGATACATATATCAAAGAAATTGTTATTTCTTGAGTATCATCCAGCAATGCCTTCTCTTCCCACCAAAGTTCCATATCTAACCACACAGCCCATGTCCCCTTCCCCCATAACTATGTTCTTTCCTCTCCCATCCCCCTCCTTTCCTCACAGCCCCTCTCCATAATAGGCTTAAAGACCAGGCTCCAAGTCACAGACACTTCCTTAAGCTTAAATAACTCTCCAGATTCAGCAACTATTTCATTAATTAGTGTTCCCAGGTCTGATGTCATGTTCTCTGTAGCCTTTATAAGACGAAGCTGTGATTCAAAGGTTATACAATGAAGCTGTGATTCAAAGTTTAACCACAGACTTAATCTGTTCTTCTGTCTGGATTATATCAACTGGTTTTCTCACATGAAGTTGGGAATAATTAGTTGAGTGCCTTGTCTTGCTTGCACTTGAAGCCAACAAATACCAGTAAATCCATTGAATAAGACACACATGCAGATCAACAGATGAACCTACGTGATATTTTGCATTATGCAGTATATCTAAGCTGTAATCCTAAATGTTCCTTGATGGGTCAAAAACAATCATGTAGAAAAAACATTTAACTAATAGAGTGAGGTAATGACACATGGTGAGCTTGTAGATCAGCCATCTTTGGTGCGCGACACTGTCTTACGACGGGGTATAAATAAACATGGCCAGCGGAAGGGGACGGGGGCTTGCCTTGTAGAGGCAGATGCTCTGTAAAGAGAGCACATGGTAGACCGATGGTCCATCTATACAGCTCTAGCCAGTCCGCCTGCATTCACGACACACGTTGACTGATTATCTAATCGTCACTTTAATGGTGTGCGGTAATCTCCCTCATTACGGTGTGATATTTCTGGTAATCAATTCATTAATGTGCAAAGCCAAGTTCTACTGAAATTCAGGGCCTGCCAAGTTGTCTTTATAAGCAAAAAGACTAGAACAAACAATGCCCCCCCCCCCCCCCCCCTATTCAGAAGCCTTTTTTTATTTTTTGTAAAGCCATCCAAATCCATCCTAAATTGAAGAAATCATGTGTTTTATTAAAGTAGATGTGTGAACAGCGAAAGCTATATTACACAAAAACCTTTTGAAAGCAAATACCGGTACTATAAGGCAGGCTGCAAAAGGTAGTTCGTTTTTCGATGCACCTCCCTTTACTACACATACCTTATCCAAATACCATGCATTCCAGCCTCAACAGGTTCCTATACTAGCCTCAAGCTAAAACCAACCTGGATTGTTGACTTTTACAAGCTTTTGCGCCTGAGGCTAATAGCTCAAACACAATGGTTTACACGACTTAACTCATTTTAACTGATCTTAATGCAGAGGTATTCCTGGAATCTGCCATCACCATTCATTCACACTGTTTTGGTCACATAGGGTGAGATACAACGACAAACTTGTTGACAAAACATTAAATGAATGTGTGGATACTACCTGCTGCAACTGTATGTCAGTAACAGGCATACTGCAGGCCTTGACACTAAGGCTTGCCCACTTGCCCCCGGCAGGTAAATAAAACTTTCAGGCAGGTGGAGTTTGCTTTCAGGTTGCCCGACCGGGCAAGTGCTAGTTTGAAAGGGAACGCAATAACACAGCACGATATATACGTCTAAACACCTGAACGCGGCCAAAGCGCTCTGTCTTCTGGTCTTTGGAATGTAAAGTAAAAGCACTGTTTACCTATAATATGCTGTTTTCACTGTTCACTGTAAAAATATAAAATAGGTGTGATATGTGAAGTCATATTCAATCATAACTATGTAGGTATTTGGATAAAGGTTGAGGTATGACATTTTTAAAGTGTAAAATTGAACGGCAATTACATTTTTACTTGTCATTTTCTAATGGGCAATTTACTTTTCGGGCAAGTGGGCATGACCTTTGGGCAAGTAGATAATGACCTGTACTTGCCCGACAGGCAAGTGCCTGCAAATCCATATTTGACCTATAGAGATATAGCCTACACTTTACGAACACAATGGAAAACATAACACATTCCTTTTTCACATAGTAATTACATCACCCTCAGGCCAAAGACACATCCGATCTAGTTTGTAGAACTACAGGTAGGTACCTTTACTGTGTTTAGCATGGAACATTACCTGCGTGTAGTTTCATCCAGTTCAGACTGAGCCTTGCCTAGATCGATCTGCAATCTGGCCCTCTCTTTAGCCGTCTCATCCAAAACACGCCGAGCATCCGCAAGCTCTGCCTCATATAGAGCCTTCAGACCTGTCACCTACACAGAGGGAGAAACAAATAGAGAGAGAGTTTATTACATAAAAAGAACACTTTTGAATCCACCGAAAGTATATCGGAATTTTAAGCATATAGCAGATCATTCTTCACACTTTCTGGCACAGATATCGGCTAAAATAAAGTGGTCCTTTCTTTGATAACAAATGTTACCTTTTACCTGAATTCATAAGTCTATAATAATTGTGACTTGTGCAGTCACACATTTTTCCAATCCGTAATTGGGTAAAGTAATTCCCTCCATAGTGTTGAATAGAATTGGCGGTATGATTTCCAATCACAGAAAACGGAGGCCATTATATTCAACCTGAGATGTCACACAACTTACAAAAAGCTAATATCAAGTTATGCCCAATCCAATGGAGGGCAAGTTACAGGCAGTGGAGGGAGGAATGTTTATTTAGTAACGTTTACATTTCATATCTGTAGTGTTAGATATACAGACAATAAATCAGTTTGAAAAAATAATAAAATCAGCCCTATCAGTCAAACGTAAATGCAGCCTGGATTTGTTGCATTGAATATTTCAGCACTATTCGTTCATTTTTAAAATGAAAGGGAATAAGTTAAATAGTTTGTTCTCTTTACCAACACCAGCCCAACCTTTGCCACTGACAAAATGCATATTATTGTATTTATTTTTTGTTGAAAGATAGAAAAGCGCGCTTCACCTCAAGGCAAACAATAAACTTCAACTGTCGAACCAACTGCAAGTCAAAAGTCAGATTTAAAATTTGAATGGAGGCCCCATGCTCCGCCCATCTGTATAGCATGTGGACAACACCACTATTGATACAACAGAGATGAGAAGGGGACAAAAACAGGGAGTGGAGGAGTTGGAAGTTTGCTGGGAGGGAGGTTCCCGCTACAGCTAGTAAGTCTACAACAACATACTGACATGGAACAGCTGGATGGGAAGAGAAGCAAGTGTGGAAGTGAGTGCAAAAGAGCGGGAAGAAAGACTTTAAAGCAGTGATATGGAAAGAGGGGGAGGCGAGGAAAGAGAGAGAAAAAGAGGGCGGTGAGGAATGTGAACGTAGAAAAAAGTAGTGAGGAATGTACAGAGGAGGAGACTATCTACCAGAGGGGAGAAAAATACAGATGGGCAGGAGAGGGTTATATATTAGGAACAGGCAGCATTCTAAAGCTCTAGTGCTAAAGGTAGAGCTTGGCTCATTTTCCACAATACTTAGCACCTCACCTCTACTTCAAAACAATGTTAGAATGCTGTTGTATGACTCTGGGAGGTTAAATGGCTGACACGGAACATTTACAACCATTTTAAAACACCCGGTAATCACACTATTAGGCCTTGACAGGCGTGTCAATGTCTACTTTTGGTCAGTGTCATGCCCCCAGCATACTTTTTTACCCCGTTTCAGTCAGGAGTCAAAGAGAATGACCTGGATGACCATTAACCTAACCTCCCCCTTCAACCTCTCAGCTGCCAGTGAGTTTCAGAGAAGAGTATGCAGCTGTTCCTTGCCTGTGGCAGAAAAGTTACTCAAATGCTGACATTGCCGTCACAGGTTCTTAGCATTGTGTTTTACAATGGTTTTGTTTATATCTTCTGCATAGCACTGTGTTATATTTGGTAAAAGAAAACAAGGCCTATCCTAATATCCTTACCTACCCCTGACCTTTCAATTGTAAATACCATTTTGCATTGTGTTTTACAACTTTTTTTATATGATATAGTAGTGTTCCGCCATTCAATGTTATATGAGTAAAAACAAGCCATAGGCTTTTTTGGGTTTATCCTTTTAGTTGACCGTGTACCTGTCATGAAACAGGTACACATACACAGTCCTTTCCTATGCAAACTTATAATAACGTTTTCAATCAATCAATTAGCCTCTAGTATCATAAAAGATACTTCTTAATGGGTTTCATAAACTTTACTGAATGAAGCATTTCTGAATGAAAGGACAGACCAGCCCATGTAAACCTGTCTGACAGCCAAGCCCCTGAGTTTTCAATCTTTTACAGATGATAGTGAGGACTGAGGTCAGTCCACGCCCAATACTGAGGCAAAAGTAAGCCGGTTATCCAGAATGTCTGGATATCACAACAAAATAAAACACTAAACGGACTAAACCCTCATTTTAAAACATGATCCTTCCATTCTTAAATCCACGATAAAAAGAAAAACATAATTATACAAACACGGTCGCTTTATGTGCAGCATTGGTTTTGATAGCATCCGGATTTTTATTAAAACGATAAATCGGTAAACCACAACGATCAATTACTCAACCCCACAAATATGCCTCGGCCAACGTACATTTAGCACATTTCAAACAACAATGAGCATGAGCTGCTCCATCCAGTCTGTCCTATGAGTTTGAAAGGGAGCGGGCGGGAGAGTCCCTCCCGACTCCCGTCACTCCGGAGTGGACGGAGGATCAACGCTTTCCAAACATGTCCGCCGTGGTGCCGGTAGGCGCGCGGAGCGACACCTCCCGCTCAATCCATCCACCGGCTCCCGTTAACCACTTAAAAACCATCTATTCATAGCGAAAACGGACCTTAGATACTATACTTGGACCGATCCCCCCCCTCTACGCCGATTTGTTAGCCAAAAATAGCCGATCTACAAGCCCACAACGCGTCGCGAGCTCGTAGATCTGCTTTTTGGGAGCTAATGTTCCCCCAGAACATGGATGCCAGGGTTCAAGTGGTTAATATAAATGAACAGTCATTATGTCATCAATTAACACCGAGTGCGTCTTAAAGCATCCATTTAACGCATTAACAGATTACAAGTGGTCAGTGGAAACACCAGAGCTTGGGACTAGACTAGAGTGAAGACGTGCACTGCAGCATTAACACTAATATAAACGTTAGCATTGTGTAGCCTCTCGAAAACGGATAACTGTTGTTTCTTTGTTGTGGTTAGTATCAGATTCTGCAAGCCATCTTTTATGTGCATAGTATATGTGTGCATGCATATACTGTTGGTGAAAAGTTAATAGTTCAAATCGCAAACAGATAGATGAACGCTACTACAGGGAACACTGATGTTTTAGTGCAGTGGTTCCCAAACTTTTTAGCTTGTGACCCAAAATAGATGTTTGGCCGGGGCCCAAACCAGTGAAAATAGCCGATCTAAGCTCACATTTGTTTCTCATTTGTGGAATGTATTGGGTTTCTTCTATTTATACAGTGAAATTAATGCATATTTTTTAAAATCGTATAAATGTTTGCTTTTTTGGGAATGTTTTTGGAAAATGTTTTGAAATGATTAAAAACAAAATGTAGGAAACCCATTAAAAAATGTGTCCGCGACCCAGAGAAGGGTCCCGAGCCAGTGTTTGGGAAGCACCGCGGTTTCAGCGCGGCTCCCGGCTCAGCTCGGAGCTCACCTCTCTGGTGGTCACCTCCTCCTTCTCGGACACTTTGACCATCAGCCGGTCGTTCTCCAGCTCCAGGGACCGCACGCGGTCGATGTAGACGGCCAGCCGGTCGTTGAGGTGCTGGAGCTCCTGCTTCTCCTGCAAGCGGGAGATGCGGGTGGGGGACAGCGGGGTGGAGGAGGCCGCTGACCGGCCCGCTTCACGGCTGGGAGTAGCAGTCGCCATAACGGATCTTTTCTTTTTTAAACAACCCAAGAGTCGCTCCTCCGCTCTGCTAAAAAAGAAAGCCTCGGCTTTGAACTGCTGCTAAAAAACCCGCTCGGTCCGAGTGCGACGTTAGCAAACTAGTTGGAATGAGTTTGTTTACCAACAGAGCGTCGTGTGTAAATGAATGAAACGCAGCGTGTTGGCCGTAGTTCCAGTTTGAAAGAGAAGCTTGCGGCTCTGCTGCTGCTGCGAGAACAAAGATGGCCGACTGGCTCACGCGGACCGCGCCAAAAGGGGAGACGCAACCACTTCCGGACCCGCGGTGGTCATGGGAGGTGGAGTTTATACTTTAGTGGCGGATCGGTGTCGCGCGACCCGAAAGGAGCAGATCTACAAGCTTACAACGAGTCGTTGCGGCCGCTTTAGGAATTTGTAGATCTGCTATGTTTGATGCGCGACACGGTGCGCAACCAAGTATAACATCTGGCATTATACCACCCATCATCCATCCATGCTGGCACGGAGGACGAGGAGGACAAATGGGAAATTCATGCAAGTGTGGTTGCCTTGACGGGGGACGCGAGTCACACTCGCAAATGAATTCTATCTTACCATTAGAATTTTCCCCATTCAAGTCAATGGGGACATTAATTCACTAATGGTCATATATGGAGATAATGGTCATAATAAGATCATTGTGTCAGAATTGTGACCGATGGGTTGGTTTGGTTCCCTTGACACATCACTGTGACATCACAGGTGACATCACCTATGTAAAAGTCCATATATGGTAGGCTATTCCCCAGAATCCCTTTTATGCCCATATATGAAGATCCCTGATGTCATCGATAATATACATCACATGGCCAGATGGCCAAGACATGGCCCATATCTGTGTGGCTGGTTCAGACAGGGATCTCCATGTATGGACATAAATGGGATGTACTATATACAGTACATGGATCTCCATATGGTAACTGGTCCGATAGGCCTATACATCACTGGCCAGATGGCCAAGAATTGGCGCGACCTCGCCCTTTATGTCGCCCTGAGGCGTCTTACTAGTATAAATTACTTACCCGGTAAATACCCGTTAGCACGGATGGAGGTTTGCACACGTTTTATAGGCCTACTATATTATGAAACTTGACCAGTAATGGAAATTGGCCCTTTTTTAGTCTGGTTGGCTGAAATGTCATGTGAGGCTCACCAATCCTAAGAGTTTTGGACTTATGCCTGTTCTGATTTTCTACGGGCATGAAGGCCCCTCTCGTAGACTTTATAGGCCTATGTGCCTCGATATTATGACATCACCCTTTGCCCCTCTCTGATGGCTATACGGGCAATAGACGACCCCGCTCGTGGCCCTCATATGCCTTGATGCTGGACAGACATTCCGTCGTTTAATAGTATATATTATGATATAACGTATCTCTTAGCAAAATGCAAGCACACAATTCCCAATGAAGCCGGTCGATTTGACATACGGCCCAAGTAGACCTACATGCCACCAAAACTATGGGAGGAGTACCGGCTGGGGCAAAATAAAGTTTATGTGGAATTAATAAAGTAGTAGCCTATAGTCTGGCCACACCAAATTACAGCTGACGCCTGGGGTTATATATTAACGTTTAAAGATTTGTCTTCAGTAATAAATACCACAGAGCATAACATTGTTTTATAATGATTTACATCCCGTTTGTAAACTTGATTATTGGTCCCACAATAATCTCAAACTACACTGACAGAAATGTCCCCCAACTTGTAATCAATACAATTATTGTGATAATGACATTGTTTTGCTACAAAGAGACATTCTACATTCTACAGTTTAAAGCCATACTGTGTAAGATGCCCAACTAGTGGTCATTAGCCCTATAGCAAACCGCGGTCGCGTCCGCGTCTTTCGGACGTTTTTCGTACCTTCAGACCCCCGCGTCTGCCTCCACCTCGCTGAGATCTATCTTTTAAGGGGTCCCTTGTTCCTGTGCGTTCAGTAATTCCAGAGATACGGACTCCTTCACCCTGCCTGGTAGGCGAAATTACCTAGAGAAGGGATGGTACAAACGGGCGACAACAAATATGGCTGCCATAGCGACCCCACTTCAAGATGCGCTGTGATTGGCCGGCAGTTGTATAACCCTCGCTGTGATTGGCCGGTAGTGTGATGACGCAATTTTGGCGCGAGATCCGGTCCACGGCAAGGATCTCAGTTTACATACAGAGAAGGCTTTACAGGCTGAAATTCACGGCGCGGATCTTCTAAAACTTTTGTGATTTAATAGTTAGGAGAATTTTAAGATTTGTTTTATAAAAAAAGTTACATAGTAAAACTTTAAATAAAATGCTTTCATCGATAATGGTGTGGCTTCTTCTTATGTTTGCAATACTTTGACATAATATAAATAGCCTAACCTAATCACATCATCATACATCAGATCTGAGAATGATGTAGGGCAGGCCTACTGAGGCTGAGCCAACTGCTGTCTTGGCTCATCTGACACTTTATGCTTTTGTTTGAACCCACTGTTCATAAAACATATAGTTATATAACTATGAATATAAACACCCCGACCACTGCATACACACCACGACTATCCAGTTATTCGTCCGGAGTAGGCTACTTTTACACTACAACTTGGATCCATTCCAAATATTGTGCTTTTACTCCAATACATTTAGTTGGAACTTTAGTTACAGTTAGGCTACTTTGTAGATTGATTATTATTACAAAACATACATTAACCACTTCAGCCCATCTACAAGCTCACAATACTTTGTGATGCGACGCACTCTGTCGCTTGTAGATCTGCTATTTTCAAATATAGGCCTACATTTGAAAACTCCCATTTCACAAGTTTTCAAATGTATACAAATATTTTAAAATAGCAGAAGTCTACAAGTAAGTAATCATCATTATGCAGAATGTCACTATTCTGCATAATGATTAGTCTACTTTCTACTTTGTACTTTAAGTACATTTTGAATTCCGGAATTTTACTTACAAAGTATATAATCTACATTGCAGTATTTATACTGTTTTACTTAAGTAGGCTAAACCATTTGCGTACTTTTTCCAATTTCCATCACTGAACTCAACTCAGGATCTGGGATTAATTTCGGGTCATATTTTACTGTATACTAGGCTGAAACTTTTGTGGTTTTCGTAATGAAGTCTTCCTCCCACCCACCAGAGGGTGCTGTAGACATCCCAACGTCACGTTGAAAACCCTCATTACCCAGCATTCCCCTCCAAACATTCCTTCCGGCTTGTCCGCCATTAAAGAAAGCAGGTAAGAAATAAGACATGAAATCAAACAACCACAATCTGCCATGAATCACTGCAATCAAACATTTTACACACCACCAAATTAAACGACATGGATCTACTGATATAAAATAACACGTGTTTAAAATATTGTGGGTCTACTAAGAAGGATACGGTTATAAATATTGCATCGAAGATGCGGCTCCTGACTGGCCTTCATGCTACTCGCTACCATAGACTGTCAAACTCACTACACAGGAGTGCAACGCTTGACACTACTCAAATATTAATGATATATTTTTATTAGTTTGGGTATTTACAGCAGCACTGCATTAAAGAGACTGCAAATAAGTTGTTTCGTTCCACACGAAACCAGTCAATGCTCTGTGTACAACCTACCGGTGATTAGCTAAATGCTAGCCTACTATTTTGTTTAAAGCCTAGTTGTTCAGTTCTAGTCAAGTCCGTGATTTAATAAACTGCTATATTATGTAAACTGAATGAGCAGAGTGGACCGCTAAAGCACTGTAAGAAATGTACGTGGTCTTTTGTTGATGGACTTCGTCAATTTTCATACTGGATTCATAGTAGACACAACCTGACTACTGTAACAGTATGCATGGACTGCATACAGGATAGGTGAACACTAGGGAGTAGGGACATCTGGGCACCTCAATGTAAATTTGCTATTTTGTCCAATGCTAACGTGTAATGTTGTGAACATGCATGGTACATAATTATCAGACTTATTTATTCAATGAGTTTAAAAAGTCCTACACGGCCATGTTGAGGAGGACCAACACGGGTGTTTAACTGTAATGTTCATCAGAACACCTGTGTTGGTCCTCAACATGGCCAGTGTAGGATAGGACTACATTCGATACCAATGAATATCTTTCAGCTTGTTTTCTTATGGATTAAGTGTCTATTAAATGGCTTAATTGTTTATGCCCTCAAATGACACAGCCAGGACAGGTTTTGTAGCTAATATTAGACCTTAGTTGTCAAATGTTTTAAGCATGAACTAATCATGTAAAGCCTACTTGACTTAATATTTTACAAATATAGATTTGTTTTTAGCAAATTAGCCCACCTATTAGTCTACTTGCCAGCCCATAGAGCCCCATTGTGAACCCGGACATATTGAGTACAGTAAGGTTTTATGTTAGAAATGTTGAGTATGGGTCCCCAGCATGTAGAAACTACCGGATGCTAACTTGCATATGTTGAGCAATTTTCATAATTTGCATAATTCGATTTATTTAGCATAATCCCCCATAATAATGGATAATATGTCAAAAACTGATTGGCCGATTCGAACAATATTAGAGTGGTTTTGGGGGTTATTGAGGATGCTGAATCCATTTTCTAAATTCAAAATGGCCGTTTTAAACCGGAAATGGCCTTATACCAACTTAAAGTGGGTGATTTTGATACTTTTTTGTTGATTTTCCAGTTGGTATATGGCCATTTCCGGTTTAAAACGGCCATTTTGAATTTAGAAAAAGTCAAAAATGGATTCAGCATCCTCAATAACCCCCAAAACCACTCTAATATTGTTCAAATCGGCCAATCAGTTTTTGACATATTATCCATTATTATGGGGGATTATGCTAAATAAATCGAATTATGAAAATTGCTCAACATATGCAAGTTAGCATCCGGTAGTTTCTACATGCTGGGGACCCATACTCAACATTTCTAACATAAAACCTTACTGTACTCAATATGCCAGGGTTCAGATTCTGGCAAGTGGACTATATCCTTTTACTCATGGACTTAGATGTTTATAAGTGTCATGTCACGATCCATATATGGCTGTCCTTGTCCCTTTAATGCCCATATATGGAGTTCCCTGATGTCATCAATATTAAGCCCATATCTGGGAATGCCCACATATGGACAGTCATTGTGCCGGTCTCATTAGGGCGTCATACTAGTATTAAGTTAAGCTAATTGGTGGATGTTTAATACGCATGTAACCCAGATGAGGGTAATAGTTTGTCTGGGCATTCGGTGCATGTTAATTAATCTAAAGTCTACTCTCTCTTCTCCAGACATGGCTATCCGCTACCCGATGGCCGTAGGCCTTAACAAAGGCCACCCGGTCACCAAGAACGTCACTGCTCCTAAACACAGCCGCAGACGGGGTGTAAGTAGACACTAGATGTTTGAAATTTTGTTGATTTAACCTGCTTTTGGAAAGAGTGCACATGGCTTATCCACAAACTGAGGTTCTCTATGTGGCCACAAAACTTATATTTTGAGTCTCCAATGTCCTAGTCAAAGTTGTTAGGTGCTGATGAATTTATAATTTTAGGTAGCAATGCAACATTGTAAGCAGCAAGTCCCAATGTCAGTGAAGTGAATTGTGCATACATTGGTATTAAAAAAGAATCATAATAGAATCATACAATATATTTTGAAATGGGTTTTAACAGAACTCTCTCCTAACCTTTACCCCAGCGTCTCACCAAGCACAGCAAGTTTGTGCGTGACATGATCCGCGAGGTGTGTGGTTTTGCTCCTTACGAGAGGCGAGCCATGGAGTTGCTGAAGGTGTCAAAGGACAAGAGAGCCCTCAAGTTCATCAAGAAGAGGGTACGTGTCTTGTGAACCTTTGACTGTCATGTATTTTGTTCCTTGATGTTCCATGGGATACAATTGAAAGCAATGTGTGATAAAATATATACATTTTTCTTTTACACATTTCTACAAGCACAACACATTGTGATATGAACTTCACTTGTCAATCTAAAGGAAGGTTGATTGGTAACCTTGAATATCATTACTACCAGCACAGTTTTTAAAAGAACAGTTTATCACTGGTATTCTAAAACCCAACAATGCCTAACTCTAAAGAAGATACAGCTGCTGATTGATGGCATTATTCTTGGAAACTGGTCTCAAAATCACTTTTTGTGCACAAATTAATGTAACCAAAGAAGATGGTAAATATTTGAAACGGGAGCTTCTTAATTAAATGGAAATAATGTACTGTACTATTTTAAACTTAAAATGTTGGACCCTTATCACAACTAAACTATTAGCTCCTTTCGGAACCTCTCCCTCCACTATGTAGCTCCGAGGTGAGGTTCCTGGTAACTCATGTAAATAACTCATCTCAAATCGTAAATTTGCGGAGTAACGCCGCCGTCAGGAACACTTCTTACCTTTTGTGAACATATCCAAACAGTAAAGGTCGGCATTCCGTCTCTCAGGTGTTTACTTTTGCATGGAAGAAAATGTAAGCGGGGTGTTGAAATAAATAGTTTAAATCGCTGTTTTTGTCAGCCTGTGGCCAGTTTTCTCTCCCTGACCGCCTGGTGGCAAAACATTTCTCGTACATGGATGGATGGCCAGTCACGCATGCGCATTCCTGCTTCTGTGAAATTGCACTGAGAAAAACTGGCCACAGGCTCACAAAAACAGCGATTTAAACTCCAACACCCGCTTAGATTTTCTTCGAAGCTAAAGAAGTAAACACCTTAGAGACAGAACACCGACCTTTACTTTTTGGATACAAAAGGTAAGAAGTGTTCCTGACGGCGGAGCTTCCCCGCAGCTTTCCGATTTGGGATGAGTTACCAGGGACCTCATCTCGGAGCTACATAGCGGAGGGATAGGTTCCGAAAGGAGCTACTAAACTATTAGAAATGATTAGACGCAGGACAGGAGACGCTTTAAGTTGAGTAACTTGAGGAAATCTTCAATGACTTAAGGTCATATTCAGCTGTATTGATGTTTGTCAATGTTTTTTTTCCCCTCCTCAGATTGGAACTCACATCCGCGCCAAGAGAAAGAGGGAAGAGCTGAGCAACGTGCTGGCCGCTATGAGGAAGGCCGCTGCAAAGAAAGATTAATCTGGCTCAGATTTGAAAGACTAAAATGTTTCATTAAAATGTTGTTTGATAAGTCAAACTGTCTACTTTGTGTAATGTGAATGATTATTTAACCATTATGGGTGTAAAGAAGGTCATCGTCAGACTTAAAACGTAACACAGAGAAACTTGTGCCTATTCCTTGTTAATGGCTGCACATTGCATATCTAAAATTGCTGATATACAAATTTGCAATATATTTGATCGGCTTTTTATAAATCAGGCTTTAAACTAATCTAATGTATCTACAGAGATGTACTAGGCTAGTACTCTTACTCTACATGTAATATCAATACTAGAGAGATTGTTGCTGGGGAGAATCATTGTATGTCTTTTGGGTCCACACGTTTTCAGTTTTAACACCCATGGTATGAACTCAAAACTAGCTAACAAATGCTTATGTATATGTTTAGGCTTATTTGAAACTTTGGTAAAATATTACCTGTTCAAACTGCTCCAAAATGTATAACTGCTTTTGTATACCGTATGCATGTTATTGGATGGTGATGCCCTATTAATGGTAGTGCCTGAATACAAAAAACTCTGGGGGGGGGGGGGTGGAGAAACACCCAAGTGTGTGTAATGTCCCATAAGTTGGCAGTAGAAAAATAGATTTATTTAGAAACCACAGTTGGATGCAAGTGAACTTTGACCTGTCAAGGCTGTAGAATTTGAGTTTTATGTTGAGCATTAAGACCAGACAATTAGTGAGACAAATTGACTGTTTCCAGAGCATTGTGGTTTCTACAAAAAAAGGGGAAAAAAAATATGAAAACTGCCAGTCTGTATGTTTAAACTTTAAAAGCATGGGTCTTCAATAGGGGGTCCTGCGAATCCCCTGTAGAACGTTTTTTTTTCTCCTTTTTTATATTAACCACTTGAATCCTAGTGTCCTCATTCTGAGAACTTAAGCCAAAAATAGATCTGCAAGCTCACGCCTCGTGTCCTTGGCCTGAAAACGTTGAAGACCCCTGCTTTAAAGTATAGCCATTGGGTTGCCATACATGCTATGTTAAGGCCAGTGGAACATAGGAACTAATACTAGTGTAAATAGCACCAGCTAATTCAATTTGATCTAATTTAATTAATATAACTAAATCAGTAGTGTGACAGTCATGCTGGTAGTAACAGGACATAACTCTGCCCACATGAGGAACACTATGTAAAAGAGGTTACATTACAAACTACCAGTATTTCACATGCATTTAGTTTCTGGATTGAAGCAGAAACAACCATGTTCCCATAACTACATCCTGGTGTTGGCTTTTTATCAGCAGGTACTGCTAAATGTAGTTAAAGAGGTAATGTTTATTGAAATACCACAACAATCTGTGTTGTAAAATCTGATGCAATGAAAATGACAATGTTCCAATGCCGAACATTATCAGGCAACCCAGTCAGACCAATGTTGGACACAAATGATAATCCAGTCCCTTTTAATATATAAATAACAGACGCAGTAGAGTAGCCAGTGGGGTTATGTTCAGCATTATATTAAAAGGCAACAGAACATCACATCTGGTCATATAACACAATAATAATATCAATATAAAATAACATTGGTTATATTGTAAAGTCTGTCCGAGCCCGCTGTATCCCAGGACACGGTCTTGAGATATTTCGGTTCAGGGCACTGGCATTCTGTGGCTGCTTGGCAGCAAAGTCACAACCCCAAACATTGTATTGGTTAGGAGATCATCATTGTTCCATCATTTGGTCCTGGTGTGATGTCCATTCCATCTGTCACATTATTTATCTGATGTGTTTCAGTTTGAGTAAAATCTCAGTATACCATCATACTGTATGACGTCCTTTCTTCACCTGTGGACTAAATGGGAGGGTGACCGCCTCATTAGTAATATAAAAATCACATTTCAGCCACCCTCATAATGAGCAACCACACCACTCGAACTTTAATCAAATCACGCACTGCACATTTCCACAGCAGAACCAAGTAGGGCTTACCATGACCAGGGCCAAAACTACATGCTGACAAAATCAATACGTGTTTGATGTTTGAATCTACTGTCCTGGTGACAATCTCAGCAGAGATAAACAGAAATGTTTTTTATACTAAAGGTGCGCTAAAGTAAACCCTAGCTAGAGCAGTTCTGGTTTCTGTTCTCTGGAGGGTTCGCCCTCTATGGCCCTGTAGTGGAAAGCAGGCATGTTGTGTTTGGCCTTGTGTTAGAAGGCAGTCTCATTGTCTATGGGAAGACAATGGGGTATATTTTGTCGTAGTGGTCAACAAAATGGACCTCCAATCCCTCCCTAATGTAGTCCGCCAGATCTGAGAAATCCTTCTTGTTTTCAGCAGGTAGGATGATACAGGTCACTCCAGCACGACGAGCCTGGGAGACAGAAGACAACATTATGAGACAGTGACGATGTTGAGAATTGTGTCTGTCTGACTGTATGTCCTGTGTCCTGTATACCCTGCTTTACACCCATCAGTAGCATTTTACTGATCACTGGTCCTCATATAACCAACATATGACAGTAAGTTGAGAAAACTGGGCGTATGGTAAATTCTATGCTATGCATTTATTGTGTTCATAATTTGACATGAGTAAGCTTACGATCAAATCTCATGTCACTCTGCTGTAAACAAAAAGTGAGACATTATTCTGGCCTGTGCACAGGATAAATAATTAAATTTGCTGCTATTGGATGTTAGATAGATAGATACCTTTATTATCCCAAGGGGGAAAATTTGTTGCCCAGAGGCAGCACAGCAGTATAAGGTTATTTACAAAGTTACAGAGAAGTATGAAAAAGATAAAAAGAAAAAACAAGAACAGAGTACAGAGTACAGTAAGTACAGTAAGAGCAAGGTACAACAGGAAAGGGAACGAATAATATATATACATAAAGTGTCTTAAAGCACGACTATCAAAAAATAATACAGTGCCCAAATCAAAGTGACCATACAGTCAGTGCAAGTTAGTGCAACAAGTATCTCTACATCATGTCAAACACAAGCAGAAATACTAAAAGAAAAACTACTAACACAACCTAATAGTGCAGTGTCCAAAGGTCAGAGCGATAAAAACAACTAGCAAAAAAGAATAAAAATAAACAAGAAAGGTTCCGGTGCAGCTAGTCAACATGGAAAAAGTTTTGTAGAATATTTCTATTAATGTGATTAAAAGTGTCAGGTTTTCATTTATCTAATTTAAAGTGTTGTTGATGGATATAAGTGAGCTTTTTTTAAATCTCTGCCACTGTTGACCGCATCAGTGATTCATTTCCAGACTTCCTTTAATGCCACTTTTTACTTTGAATTTATTTGTTTTGAATTGTGATATTAACATAACTACTTCCATGTCAGAAGTTTCTCTTCTTGGCCATATTCCGCTTGCCTATAGAGGGTATGCGCAATTTGTGCATGCATAAACTGAATGGCTTGAGTTTAATGTTGTTTACCGCAATTAGATAGGACTTTTCTGTTTGGATGTATGGGCTGTCAAGGCCAGAAAGTACTTTTTTGCCACTCAGTAGGCGTTCCGCATAACTTCTGGGTATAATGATGTCACGCGCATAGCCTCTATTCTAGGGGCAAGAACTCTAAACTGATAATTGAGATCAAGAGGATCATTTTCAGCCACATTTATCAACGCCCAACCATTTGGGCACCCAACACTGATTGGCCAAACATGACCGTTCCATAAATCACATGTGAACCCTATCGTATGATTTCTGCATTCAGATCTCTGCTGGGCTCTACCTACGCTAAATTGATAAACAAGGGTCAGTGTGTTTGTACGTGTGCCAGCAGGTTAGTGTGGGTGTCATACTTACAGCTATTGTCTTCTCTTTGATTCCCCCCACTGGCAGTATTTTGCCAGTCAGAGACACCTCTCCTGTCATTGCAACATTCTGGCGCACTGGCCGGTCAGTTGCTAGGGACAGCAGAGCAGTAACAATGGTGCAGCCAGCGCTTGGCCCGTCCTTGGGAGTAGCCCCCTGGAAATGAAAATGCAGCTTTATTAAACCAGCTAGTCACCCCAAATTAGTTGCATTGCAAGAGGCACTCAAGTGGAAGACGATACTTTTTTTCTAGTGGGTGATGCATAAGAGAATAGCACATACTGTAATAGAACCTTTGTGGACATTTTCTTTCCTTTTTGCACCTCAAGCATTTATTAGTTTCATTTCATACGTGAATT
Organism: Nannobrachium achirus; assembly: GCF_963921795.1. Classification (NCBI taxonomy): domain Eukaryota; kingdom Metazoa; phylum Chordata; class Actinopteri; order Myctophiformes; family Myctophidae; genus Nannobrachium; species Nannobrachium achirus. The sequence continues at coordinate 23,308,366 of NC_137810.1, read as the reverse complement.
TGGCCACTGCAATTGATCCAGCTTAACTATTAAGCGAGAACTGTCCCTAACATGCATGTCTTTTGGTGTGGGAGGAAACCGGAGAATCCCATTTGAACACAGGGAAAACATGAAAACTCCACACAGAAAGGCCCAGTCAGCCTCAGCTTGGTTCAACCGCAGAAAACTAACCAGTGAGCCACTGTGCCACCCTGCTTTAAAACCACTTTTCAGTCAGAGCCAAGCCAAGCTCTTCATTACTGACTAAAAAGCATCAGATAGAACATTTCACTTCACAATAAAATTGTACTTCACAATATTTGGCATGTTAATTTCTACTGCTTAATGTGCACATTTTCAGCAATACTGTAGCTTTCAGAAAAGGATACATCTATTTTTAAAAAAAAGTCACAAGAAGGTTACCTCAGGAACATGCAAGTGCAGGTGGGAGTTGACGAGGAAGTTGTTATCAGGTTCTTTTTTCATGAGGAATGCTCTGGCAAAGGTTGTGGCAATTTTGGCACTTTCCTTCATTACATCACCAAGCTGACCTGCAAGGTTGGAGCAGACATTGGTCCATTATGTATAGGTTTCAGAGAAGAATACAAACACTGAAGGCTGTATGCATCTCTTATGTTCAGGTCTAGTGTCTAGAAGTAGGTCTGATATTATGACTGACCGGTGAGCTCCAGCGATCCCTCCCCTTCTTTCTGCCCTGGTGCGTTAAGAGGGCGGCGTAATGATGTCTCTATGAACAGAGTAGTGCCACCTGCATAGAGGGAGAGATGGTTGTAGTTTGTTACAGGTTGAGTTAAGTACCATGCATAGTAGTACATAAGGACCGCAGGAATACACAAGAAACGGAGGGGGAGAGTGATTTAATCCGGTTGATCCGTAGGTCCGTACGTAATTGTCTTTCTCCGTAACCTTACGGGCAACACTCAACCCGACGGATTAAAACCGATAAAAACGTACGTACACATGAACTACCCGTGGCGAACATTTGTCAACCGTGGGGGCAGTAGAGGGAGAAATGTTTCGTCTTTTTTTCTGGTATCCATTTCGTAGGAGGAAGTAAAAAAAACAAGAAAATCACAACAAAGTTATTAACCAACACGCTGAACAGTGAACAGGCCAGGACGCAGACCCGCATGCCAGCCTAATCAGCGCTCTCTGCCAGCTCCAGACCTGCCAACCCTGGCAAATTTTTTGGCGCCCGCAGCGCCCGCGGTGCAAATTTTGTGGTTTTCCCGCACAAAACAGTGTATATTTTGGGGGGTTCCACGCGCCTTTTTGGGTGGGACCTTTACAGTTATGTTAACAAAATTTCACACCAGAAATGTAGCACATTGCATGTCTTGACTTACACTAATAGGAGGAGGCAAGATCAACCTTTTAAATAAAAATGCCATTTGGTCTGGAGAAAAAGTAGGCTAGTATTACCAGGCAATACAGTAATGTTGCTTTGGCAATATTGTTGACAAATCCTTAATAAAATATATTAACTGCACTTGCTCAGAGTTAGTTAACAATAGACTAGCAAAACAGTCTCACCAGTGACTTAATGAATGAACATACATCAACATAATCATGTTATTCAAATAGCAAAATAGCTTTACATTGTCAGGTAGGCTATTTACCTTTAAATATTTACCTGTGTCTTTGTTAAACATTGTTAATTGAGCAGCCTAAATAAAACCACCTTTCTGTGCATGATTTGCATGAAGTTGAAAGTATTCAACTCATGTAGGTTTCTATTGCATTCATTAAAATAGGCCTACATTGTGTATAGATCAAATACCGTCTAGTCTGTATATTCATTGATAGAGGATACAGGCTACTCATTGTTAACAAACCATTAATGTCTTCATATATTCACAGGTGATAAATAACTTGTTCACCTTTAATGTTTTTGACAATACACATAGTCCCCCTAATTCCTTCATTCATACTCATTTAGAGATAGTGGAACAGGGAGCCCAGTATTTTATTTTCATTCTTTTGGATCTTTACTCTAAAGCCTAATCATGGTCAATGTATGCTACAGTTCATTGTACCTGGTCACAAGTTTTGACATTTCCCGACTTCGCTCACGTGCAACACCGTCGTATGACGAAGTATAACACAGGCTTCATACACAACAAGCTGTCACGGGGGCGACCGCAGTTTAATAGTATAATATTATTGATTCACTTGATTAAAACCCTAACCGCGTCGCGGAGAGGAGCGACAACAACCATTTCATTCTCACCATCGTGGCTGCTGACATGTGAATTCACCTTAGCTGAGTGTTATCTTAATATATTACCTGTTAGTCAGACTATTACTCGTTGCACGGCAGCATTGTAGGGGCGACACCGACGACTCGCACAACACGGCCATTCTCCGTTTATCTTCTTTATAAATTAATCGTATTAATATCGCCGTTATACAAACCGGGCGGCGATAGCTATGAGATGAGTAGCTTCTTATTATAACTCTATGATGAGTAGCGTAAGTGTACATGCTGCACCGCGCTGAAAACCAAAATAAACTCATGGCATCCGGTTCAATTCTTCTTCTGCCGAAAAAAACGAGCATATCTTCTGTTCTAGTGCTCCCCAGCGCCATGCGCCCCATTCACACACCATTCAAGTGGTGCCTGGGAGGAACTACACGGCAGGTTGCAAAAATCTTCGCCTCGTTTGCTGCTGCAGAATGTGCCGTTATACCACACCGCGCCCATCCCCCGAAGTTGCGTAGCAATGAGGGGAAATATCGTACCTGCGTACAGAGCCTTAAAATGCGTGCTTAGTACGCAAAATGCGTACGGGTTGGCAGGTCTGCAGCTCTCTCGAATGCGCCTCTCTCCACTCCCACGCACGCGATTTTTGCGGGTTTTGGGGTGTTTTTAGTCGGTTTGGGTGGCTCATTAACTGTCGGCGGCGCCCACCGTGAGATTGCGCTATAGGCGACGGCACTGAGGGGACGCGTTGTGTCCACGCTCATCCATTCTCCAGTCCAGTCTTTTTTATATTATACCCAGAGATAGCATAGTGACTTCGCCGATGCCTATAAACCCCTCTACAATGTAGGCGCTATGTACTATGTAGCGTTTGCTCCCTGGGAAGATGCATTTGGGTGCCATCTAGTGGATACAGTATGTACATGGGCTTTATTGAACCGTATGTAACACAGAGACCGTACATGAACTATGCATATCGACGCAATTGCCGCACGTTCTCTCTCACCCCCAAACGTACACAAAATCAAGCATACGTAACTATAAACGGCCCTTTAGTAGGTACATGTACAAATGCATACAGCAGTGGTTCTCAAACTTGTGGTCGGGACCCCAAGTGGGGTCCCCAAATTATTTTGTAAGGTCCCCAGATGATTAGCTTAATGTAAAAAAAAAAATCTAACTCAGCGGTAAACAAACCTACATAAGCGTATACAGGGTATCTGCACATTTAGAAAGTGACAATTTAAGGACTTCCAAGACCGTTTGAAGAAACTGTCAAATATTAAGAACATTGTGAAAATTGTGAAAATAGCAGATCTACATGCTCACAAGGCCTTGCAGTGCGAGGCGTTGTGAGCATGTAGATCTGCTATTTTCACAATATTTATCTGTGGAACCGAGTCCCCAGTTCATATATGTTTATTTTTGGGGTAACAGCCTAAAAAAGTTTGAGAACCCCTGGCATACAGTATGTCTGTATTTGTCTGGCTTATGCATATGAGCCTCTTACCCATGGCGGTCCATGCCAGTCCCATGACGACACCTGGTGGGGTTTCCTCATACATTCGGTCAACAGTATACACCGGTTTGCCAACATAGGTCTGCAGGTTATCAGGTGTGATGATGGTTACATCGCTATTATCCCCGCTAACGATATGGAACGCTACTTTACGGAACACCTGGGAGAGACGGACAGACACATGCAGGCAGACATAAACGTCAGTCACAGGTTACACATCTGGATTAAGCTAAGTGAACACTTGTTATTTAAATTTTAAACTTAGCATACTGATACTTAGTAAATACGGTAACTAGTAATAATCATTTATAGATACAACCTCATTTAGTCATCAGAATAAAAAGATTCCCGTAAGAATATACAAAGTATTATCAGACTATGCTCACTAAACATGTAAGTTAGTAGTAATTAAGTAGGCTTGTGGCCCAGTTTCTTTAGTGTTTGGGTTAGGATGAATGATTGAAAACGTTATTAGAAGTTTGCATAGGAAAAGGTAGTTTCATGACAGTACAGTTCACTGGTACAAGGTCAATTAAAAGGAGATCCCACTAAGCTTTTTGGCTTTAACACAGGAAACCTTTATGTACCTCATATAAACACTGAATGACAGACGGAGAGAACTATGCAGAGGATAACATCAACAGCAAAATAAAAAAATAACAGTCCTAAAGAAGACAATTCAAAGAAAGGAGAAAAGAAATGAAAGATATTTACAGTGGAAAAGGGGAGGTAAGTATGAGCTTAGTCTATTACATGTCTCGAGTAGCAGCCACCTGTAAGTGACTTTTCAGACCGATTCTAAAGGAAGTTAGGGATACAGTACACCCCCTGGACATGATGCTAGTATGTCGCAGGGACTAAAGGCCCCAACAGACTGGGCAGATCCCGTGGCCGATCAGATCTCGGGCTGAATTTTATGACCCCCCCGGGAAAATTGTTCGGTCGGCCCCGAACTCGGTCTTGGGTTTGAACGGGATCCCGACACGATTGGATTATGTTAATGGACGTTTTATGACCTCGGAAGGGAATCCGAGAATATCTAGCAAGCTTGATATTCTCGCACCATCGGGTAGAAATTGTTTGCAATTATTGTCGTCTGAATGAGCCCACGGGATTACTCTAGATTATATCCAAACCACCTCCTCCTCCTCTGCCTTTTACATGCTTGAAACTATAGCTATTTGTTAATGACAGCGTCGCAGTAGTGTGCAATGATTTTGTTTGACAATAAAACACAACACAAATTATTATTAGGCCTAGTATTCAGAGTTGGGTGTAATAACACAATAAACACAAGTGGTTGTCAGCGCAGCAGTCACGGTGACATGCTTGCCAATCGAACAGTAGCAGGCACCCGACATTTGATAACAGTCTCACATAGATTAATACAAGGGACTAAATACAGCAAAACCCCCAAAGAAGGAGATTTATAATATCAAGCAAATAAATGAATTAGCCTACTTTTTATCTATGATTCAAGAGAGAGAGAAAGAGAGAGAGAGAGAAAAGAGAAAAGAGAGAGGCACTGGCAGCGCATAGAGGTGCGCAAAGCCGACTTTTGATTACAGCCTAGCTTGATAGACTAAAAGTGACAAAATAAAAAAATAAATAATGAGTATTAAATATCCAGCACTGGAAATCCATGTATAGGCTGAGAGAGAGAGAGGGGGAAAGAGAGAAGCCAACTCTTATTCAAGTGAGACTCACTCTGACGTGACGCCCTCACGATGACGAACAATTAATAAATATAATCCTTATGCAGCCAAAGATATTATGCCTTGATACTCTAGTCTTGATAGTCCAGGGGTTCTCAAACATGTTTTGAGAACCCAGAAGAAGAAGAATGAGGGAAACTTCACTTACGCGAAGATGGATATTAAATGAAAAAGGTTCACGACTCAGCCTAATATACCAGTAAGACTCCCTAATCGGGAGGTCGCTTATCTCCACAAAGAGGGCAAAAACGTGTTTTTCCAAAATCTTCCTGATCCATGTTGATGACATGAGTGTAGACATACTGTGTAGTGATTTTCGTGATTTTAGGGCAAAATCTGTAGGAGCAGTGTCCAAAAATGTGTTTTTAAAAATCGGCCTGAAAGTGGCGCTATATGGGACAGATTCATGTTGATGGGATGAGTGTAGACATACTGTGTAGCGATTTGCGTGATTTTAGGGAAAAAATTGTAGGAGCAGTGGCCAAAAATGTGTTTTAAAAATCGGCCTGAAGGTGGCGCAATATGGGACAGATCCAAGTTGATGAAATGAGTGTAGACATACTGTGTACCGATTTGCGTGATTTTAGGGCAAAAATTGTAGGAGCAGTGTCCAAAAATGTGTTTTGCAAGAATCGGCCTCATGGTGGCGCTAGAAGAGGGCCATGTGAGAAATGAGGGGTGGATCTCCGCGTTGCCTTGGCGGACGAATAGGTACCGGCCCCGGCTCTCCCGGACGCTCCTAGCCCGAGTTACTGCATTTTATGTGAGCTGCAGTGGAGGGGGTCCTCCACTGGGGGCGTCACCACTTTTGCATCCGTTCTGGAGCACCAGGAGTCGGTGGTCCCCGGGAATTCCCCGTGAGCAGCCCCGTTGGGATGGTCATTTGGTCATTTTTGCACATTTGGTCATTTTTTACACCTGGGGGTCCCTGGAGCTCCGGGGGTCCTTGGAGGTTGTAGTTTGGCAGGTAAGGAGTGTGTGTGCACAATTTGGCATGGATGGGGGCAACGGTTGCAAAGATATGAGCAGGGCAAAAGTGTGAGGTGTGACAGACAGACAGACAGACAGACAGACAGACTGACTGACGGACGGACAGACTCACAGCTGGTGGAGGTTTTGGTAGTAAATGCGACCTACGGTCGCAATTAATTAATTAAAAGGGTTTTAAATCGACCTATAGGCCTACAAGTGCAACTCTGACAGTGTTGGTTGAAGGCTTGAGGTGGGACAGTCACAGTCCGACAGAGTTCAAGTTTAACCTCTCTTTTTTTTGGCCTATTGAGTGAGGAGAAAGGCTCACTTTGATGTAATGGGCAATTTCCTATATTGAACAGATGCGCACACCTGCAAGCATTCACAATGATTAGCAGCTTATTAATGACCACTTTTGAGAGCGGAGAGACACTTGGATGCCGATGCTGTGTGTGTGTGTGTGTGTGTGTGTGTGTGTGTGTGTGTGTGTCGCTCTCTCTCTCAAAAAGAAAAAAAAGAGAGAGGGAGAGTCCTTTGCGACGATGCAAGAGAGGTTGTCTACCTTCTTCATCAATAAGTTGTTAAACTTAAGCATTGTGATGGATAAGCCCTGGATGTTACCTCTGTGATCCAGCATTTATTTGAGGTGAGGAGAAAGCACATGCCTACGTTTTCATTCACTGCTTGGCTGAAGATGCATTCTATAGCCTAGCCCTATATAGGCTATATTATGTCATAAGGGAGCTGCTATAGGCTACCTGTATACCCTCAAGGACCACAGGTGGTCCCCGGAGGGTCGGGACTCGGGACCCATAGGCTAGTTTGAGAACCACTGCCCTTTTGTCTTTCCGTGGAGGCTGGAGCCTAGTTTTGGGAGCAGTGCATTTTGCATCATTCAATCAACTGCGCAGAAGGGAAAAACAAAAAAGAAAACGTTTTTACCACTCAACCCCGAGATCGCTAGGGGCGGTCAATCCAGGATATCTGGCTAGATTGAAAGTGTATCAGATATTTCTCTGGCACAGCGGGATGTATCTTACCCGAATTTAAAGGAGGAGGATCGTTGCCATTTGAAATGATCACCGATCAACCCCCGGCCCCGAGTAATTATCTTATAAAATATCTGTTTTCGTCTGCGGGGGCCATTACCCCCAACCCAGCCCTTGATGCTGAGCACCAAGCAGGAAGGCATTGGCTCCCATTTTTAATAGTCTTTGGTATGACCCGGCCAAGGGATCAAACCCTGGCCTACCCACTAAAGATTCTTTTGTGCTTCAAAGCTCATCTCAAGTTTTTCACCTTTTCAACCTGTTTCTGTAGATTCCTGACTCCAGACTCCCTGCAGTACTGTCTGATGAGCAGACTGAGGGCGTCTGAAGAGATTGAGGCCTTCTCCTCAGTAAGACCACACAGTGTACGCAGCTGAGGGACCAGGTAACGCTACATTTGAGGACAGCGTGAAGAGAGGGGAAGAGAGAGACAGAGAGAAAAGATGGGGGGAAAAAAATTCATTAACCCATTGAGAACGGGTACACTGTATTGTGTATCATTATTTTATGTTTTAACTATTGAAAAATAGCAGATATACAAGCTCACAGCCACGCTGCGAGCTTGTAGATCTGCTATTTTTGAAAAATCGTGAAAATTAGAATTTTGACCCGATTCTATAAGTGTCTTTTGAATCCTTCTAAGACTTTTTGAAAAACCTATGTTTCTATGTCAGCAATCTGGCCAGACATCGCCAAAGAAAAGGTCCTTTTCACTTAAATGGAGCTCAGTTAGTCTGTTCTTGAGAGACTACTATGTCAGTGGTTCTCAAACCTTTTGGGCCCGCGCTGTGACCTTGTATATCTGCTATTTTTCACTGGTTAAAGCATTCAATAATTCTAGGCCTAAATTAAGCTTGTTCCCCGAGAAGGCTGGAATAAATCCGAATAATACACATCGGTCATCAACAAACTTCAATGAAACATGGATATTTACTTTCACACCAAACCAAAATTCATATCTTAAGAAGGCATAAGAAACGACAATAGTACCTTTATAAAACAATGATATATACTGTGTCTGTGTGTGTGTCTGTCTGTCTGATTTGTGCTAAAAGTGTGACTTGACAGTGTAAGTCAATGAGGAGGATATACTGGATCATAAATGTTTATAAGCTTGATGTGAGATTCCTTTGCATCATAACTGACACATGACACAATGACTAGTTATTGTACGATTTGTTTCTGTGTGCGGAGATACCAGTTGATGCTTTCCATGGCGTTACCTCTGCAATTGCAAGTTTCTCCTGTGCCACGTATCCCGACACATTAATCATCTCCATCCTGTCCCTGAGAGGCTCTGGAATGGTGTCAACCACATTGGCTGTACAAATAAACAAAACCTGTTTGGATCAGGAACACAGAGAGGGCAGGGAGAGAGGAGGACAACAGGATTTTAATGCAAGGACTATAGCACTGGTTCCCTAACACTGGGTCGGGACACATTTGTGGGTCGTGGACACATTTTTATGGGTCCCTTTATTTTTTGATTCCTACAGTTTGTTCTAAATTATTATTTCAAAACATTTTCAATAAACATTCCCAAGAAAAATCAAAGAAATTCCATGAATTAAAAACAAACTTCAAGAAGAAATCAAAGAAAAATCAAAGAAATTCCATGAATTAAAACATAAATGTTTAGAAGTAGTACAAGATCACAACACAGCGCGAAGCATCACGTTGTGAGCTTGTAGATCTGATGTTTTCACTAGTTTGGGTCCCGGGCAAAAGTCTAATTTCTCTTTTGGGTCACAACCTGAATGAATTAGTATATTATCTCTCGAAATACTCAGGTAAGGTAACAATATACTAAGATATTGAAGAAATGCTGATGAAGCACCACATTTTCAAGTTAGCTGCACATGAGTAAAGGCACATACACACAGACTCTGTCTCCTACCTTAGATAGGTCCACAGGTACATCCAAGTAATGGTCCAGGAAGTTGGCGTTTTGCTCTGGGTCTAAAAGCTCTAACAGCGCTGAGGATGGGTCACCCTGGTACCCACGACCGATTTTGTCCACCTAACAGAGTCAGGAAGTAGTGACCAAACACATCAACATTATTGTTATTATTATATCATACTCCTTCCTATCCACCTAGCAACAGCAATATTCAGTTATGCTAGGAGAGAAAACTGTCATAGCACTTTGCAATTATGTAGAAATTACAACAGGACTTACATCTGAAGTCTCATGAACAAGCACCACTAACCTCATCTATGAGCACCAGTGGATTTTCTGTCTTGGTCTTCTTCAAGCACTGGATAATTTTCCCAGGCATTGCACCTACATAGGTTCTCCTGGAGGCAGAAAGAGAAATACACACACACATTTTACTTATATTCTAATGTTGTATGCATTTGTAATTTAAATTTATAAACGTGTCCAATTCTGATTGGATTTGAATGAAACTTCATACAAAGCTTCAGTCGACCAAGGACACTGAATTCTAAAATAGTTTTCAAATGAAATAAAATGTGTACTAATGCCCACTACACTAGTGTCCAATACATTTTGACAGATGATTTTGTTCAGGAAGGGATCTCCGATAATGACCTCAAAGAAAAGGAATTTGCAAAAAGATGTTGCTCTTTATTTCCAAGTGGCGTTTTAGTTGCTTTTACTTTATTCTCAAAGCCTAAATACTGACACTGTAAAACTGGAAATCCCAGTGAAATCTCATTTAAACAATGGCAGGTGGGACGCCCGCTGGCCTACTGGTCCAGGCGCATACAACATAGGCATTGCCACATAGGCATTGATGCCTGACGGCGTCGCCGGTTCGATTCCAGATCCGGACGACCCTTTCCACATGTCACTCACCGTCTCTCCCCCCATTTCCTGTCAGTCTACTGTCCTATCCAATAAAGTGGCAAGTAAAAAGATACAAAGCATTCTCCTTGGTGTGCATTAACAAAAACATATACTGTATATATATTTGTAAAGAAACGTCACACAAAGACTCAATTTAAATTATTGACTGCCAAATATCTGGAGTCCACTGTTGGCCTTTTTGCATTAACAGCAGTAGAAGATAAACTGCAGTAGCATTTACACTGCCAGACTATACTTCCATAATACATACCTATGGCCTTTGATTTCAGCCACATCAGTCATGCCTCCCACACTGAATCGGAAGTACTGTCTGTTGAGGGCTCTGGCGATGGAGCGGGCTATAGAGGTCTTCCCTACTCCTGGGGGGCCATAGAAACACAGGATCTTCCCCTGTGTAGAACCACGCAGCTGACTGACTGCTATAAACTCCTACAGACAGGCGGACAACAGGTACAGACAGGGAGACAAAGAAAGAAAGGGGACGAGAAAAAGGATATTACATCTGTTCTAAGAGAGAGAGAGAGTATGCGTGATAATGAGAGACCTGGACAACTTGGTGGTGTTGTGTGAAAACAATGCTTCTGAGAAATTACATTCTGGTTTGCACACTGCAGCCAGGCTGTTTATCAGGCCTGTTAAATATACAGAACTTGTCCTACTTACTAGCATTGCTCCACTCTTACTTGGGCAATAGACAACAAAAAAAGCTAGTGTAATAATTTACATACTTAAGAACACATTGTGCTCTGTCAAAATGCCAGCAGGATTTATTTAGTCAAAAGTCATATATTCTAACCAAGATGCGTTTCTTGACATCATCCATCCCATAATGGTCTTCTTCCAGAACCTCTTTGGCTCGGTCCAGTGCCAAATTCTCTTCACTGTATGTCCCCCAGGGCATACTAGTCAGCCAGTCTAAGTAGTTACGGGTTACACTGGAACAAAAAGACATAACGACAGTAATTAAACTCAACTAAGTCAACTAAACTAATAACCACGTCACCACTGATTGACAGTGGATCAGAATAAAGTTTAGAGTGGAGCAGTAGATATGACAAGGTTGTTTAGTGTTGAGTATACAGTACGAGAACAGAATAGGATAACTGTATAGTATTAAGATAACAAATAAAACTGTAGCAGAGACTTACGGTCAATTTATGCTTTCAGCAACAAGTTTGGAATGACATGGCACACTAGTGTCACAAAATGTTCTGAGTCTCTAGAATTCTTACTGTCTGCAACTCGCTAACAGCATGGCCAATGGAGCTTACTTCATCTTCCCAACCAATCACAATAGGTGCGTATTATGAAGCATCTGCGACCAATCATTTTTCCAAGTCACATTGCGATGGTCATCTGTGACACATTTCTATTGGTTGGATGTCACTTTTGATGTGCAACGTATCGTTTGAAACTTGTTGCACAAAGCATAAATTGACCTTAACTTGAGTGGTCCTCCAGTAATATGTAGAGCACAATTGAATACAGTAAAGTACAGGGCAGACTAACTTGAACTCTGAAGAGTGGTTGTCCAACAATCCCAGTTTGTTCAATTCTTCATTGATGACATCCATGATGTGTTGAGGGACAGTTCTTTCTTTTAGTCTCTCTCTAAACTTCTCCTCGATGGCATCTTTGTCCTCCTTCTCCAAACCCAGCTCCTGAAACAACACAAAAGATCAAGATTACTTTACAGGCCATTTTTACTTCTGATGCAGTTTCCCTCATACAGGTTCAAAATCAGTGTCTTACTCAATGACAGGCAGAGCGATCACATACTGCAAAAGAAGGCCCTATATTGGCTATTCTGAGAATATCAACAACCTTCTTAATGATCTTGAGTTGCTCCTGTAACAGGTACTTCCTGTGGGTCTGTTTGATCTTCTCCTCAACCTGTTGGAGGAAGGAGAGGAAAGGCAAAGTAATGAGAAAATGAGAGGGAATTCTTTAAATATTTAACGTATACCGATATTCTATCATTCTAAGGTTGAGTAAGTGTGACAACCAGACACAATGTGTTCTGTGTGCAAAGAGCTCTCTCTGAAAAGATTTCAAGTTGTGATTTTCCTGCACCAAGGCACACCGGGCAGTGTTGGGTCTGATTCTCACATGTCCTCATTACATATGTTAAATATTGACTAAAAGTTCCCCTTTAAGTTAGAACAAATGACCCTAATGGTACAGTGGATTATAATTGTGAAAATACTCCATCTGATAATGATTTGACGTGACCTCTCTTCCCAGGCGTTGCTGTAGTTTACTGAGCTCATATTCCTTCTTCAGGAGAGACAGAGCCTTGTACAACCGTTTAGGGATCTGGGGAAACAGACACAGAGAAACAGTCAACATTCGTTCTGAATGTGTTTGACTCGTGTTGACCTCCTTCAATGTCCAATGCCGTTTATTTAGAACGATAAATTAAATATCCTAGAATGTGAAACGCAACAATAAAAGCAACACAATATTCTAGAATGAGAAGCTAAATATTCAGCTCACATTGATCTCTTCCAGAACGTCCTGGAGTTCATGGGACTCTGCGCCGGTCAGAGCTGCTCCCATGTCACTGAGGTAGATGGGGTTATCAACAACTCTCTGGCCTGCCTGCATCATCTGGAGGACTGACTCCCTGAGAGAGTGCACACAGATGCAGTCATGACAACATCCCCCCCACTGGAAACCTGATCCAGGTCACGGTACCAATCTAACACCCAGGATGCTGTGTGGGAAATACACATCTGATGCTCATGCAAGCGGGAATCACCCCTTGCCCAAGGTTTTATATTAGGATTGAGTTTCAGACAGGGCTACGCGTCTAACCTAACCCCCGCAACCTAGGGCAGGGCTACTCCATTACACATTCACAAAGAATTCCACATTTCATTCAAATGGTACAGATACTTTTTCTCATTTGATTGACTACAACTGGCTTCCTGACAGACCTGTAGAGTGGGTTGAGGGCGATGATGTCACGAATTGTCTTCACTATCTCAGCAGTCAGTGCCTGAGGAGGATGGAGCACAAGCATAACACAAAATCATAAAATGTACATTCTACTGTACTTGACTGTACTCCTTTGCATCCAAAACACAGGTATGTACCTTAACCTCCTCTGTGACTGTAAACTGTTCATGTTGGACGTTGTCCACCTCTACCATCAAGATGTCAGAGGATGGTAGGGGCTGGAGGATCTCTGGGGTCAGGTCTATCTCTTTTATCTGACAAATAAGAGCAATAAAAAGCAAATAACAAAATCAGGCCCATCAAAATGTACAGGGAGAGATTTGAATAATAAGTCAAAGAAGAGGAAGGAAAGAAGTACTGATGAACAAACAACAAAACATCCTAGCTCATCATGGTAATAGCATACTTATAGCGGTCATAAATATATGTATTTTAACCTGCATTCAGAGGAAAATGTGTACAGTATGTGTCTAGTAGTTCTAGTTCATGCAAATGCAGGATATCTTTTAGCGATTTCCCAATTTCCTCAGCAATTTAATTGTTGCCATTTGCCAATTCTAAATACTAATTTAATTAATGTAAGAAAATCAACAACATACTGCACAATACAATACAGTGCGTCAAATTATCTGTATCTGGGAAGAAGAAAAAAATGAATCCTGCACCTTATCCTCCAGTGTTTCCGCCAGAGCACCAGAAGGGTCTTTACGGCTACGTTTGGGTTTGCGTCTTGGTGCTTTTTGTTGTGACCCACTCTCTGCTTCAGACTCTGACGTAGCGGAGGTCACCTCCTCCTCTGGTTCAACCTCCAGCTGCCGGTTGATACGGATCCTGACAAATCACAATGTCCATAACAATGCTATATGTGATATAATGTAGATCCTGACAGCCTCAGAATGTGCAGTGGAGTGGGCAGAGTCACTGAATAATAGTTGTTTCAGTACACCATGTTAGTATGACACTGCTCTAGTTTGTGGCTGTGGCTGAACCGTCCATAGTCCACCAATGAGACGCAGAGTGAGTGAACAGAAATTGGGCCATCTTATAATGAGCATTAAGTGAGGAGGAATTACATGAAGAGATGGTTGAAAATGGGTTAAGTACTCCTTTAAGCAGAATTATTATTTCAAACCTGCGGTGTCCCATGACAATCATTCTTAGCTTGTCCCCCAGGTCCTGCATCTCATGGATCTGCACGAAGGTTCCTGTGGAATAGATGGCATCTAGAGACTCCACCACATCTGATTCATTACTGGAGAGAGAGAGAGAAACAGAGAGAGAGAGAGAGAGAGAGAGAGAGAGAGAGAGAGAGAGAGAGATGAATGGATGAGTAAAATAAACAACATAGCTGAATATGTGAGACTCCATTCCATTATATTTGTGAGAGCCAGGGAAAGTAAGGACACATAAGCAAACATTGCTTATCGCCTTACTTGAAAAGGACTTTGTTCTGAGTGTGTTGGTATGTATCATTCATGCAAGTTCATTCAAGGGTTGAGTTAAAAAGCTAAATCAAAAAAAGGGTCTTGTCTTTTTCATACTTATCATCTCTCTTCAAGAAAACGCCAGCGTAGGGCTGAGCCAGTCGAACCTTCCTCCTCAACAGTTCCATCAATGGTTTATTTTTCACCTAGCAGAAAAATACAACGAATACATATGCTGGTCACAATGATACGCAATCACACACACACACACACACACACACACACACACACACACACACACACACACACACAGGCCTTGTTGAAACATCACTGATGATGAAATTGAATTGAATATGTAACATAATGTCTGGTAAGCCGCTACATAACTTTAAGTGGTGCTGTGTGTGTGTGTGTGTGTGTGTGTGTGTGTGTGTGTGTGTGTGTGTGTGTGTGTGTGTGTGTGTTTTTAGTCATTGTATTTGTCATGTCAAAAATAAGTTATTATTATTTTATTTTTTTATTTTAGCACAAGCACTAAAAAACATGGTTACAGTACACTGATTCTCGTACTCAGATGTCAGATCACTGCATAGAGTACTCAGATCAATGCATATAACTAACATGACCAGTCCAGGGTAGTCGGTGTCAACTCTGGCTGTGACATTGCATCATCCCGCTGTGTCCTTCAGAGACAGTGCCTTCTTATTACTCAACTGATACATAAACACAACTAGCTCTCCCTGCTCTGGTCACATAATAACTGACATACATAAGAATCACAGTACAAATTAAGCCCAAGTTCATATAAAGTAAAATACTTTATAGATTAAATTAACTCACGTTAACTCCATCCCCTTACCTACCTCTATTATTTTTATGAAGCGGGGAAACACGGGGTTCCTGTTGACGGCGATCAGCGGCACATTAGGAAACACCTCTGGCACCAGCATGGGTGTGAGAGCAGTCATCTGGGGTCCGTACCCCGCTCCCCCGCCGTCTCCCCCGGACTCCTCGCCCCCAGAACCCGCGCTCTCCGCGCCGTCCTCGCCGGAGAAGCCGGCTCCGCTGCCGCGGTTGCCGTACGCCCGGTCCGCGTTGACCTGGAGGCGACCGGCCGGGGCGAGGAACCCCGTTTCGCCGCCGAACACGCCTGCCGTCACCCGGGACCAGCGTTGTGGTCTCCCCGCATTGAGCCTCCAGCACCCTCCTGTCATTGACCGAGTGATGGGAGCGTTACCCAATGTTTTCTTTAAGGTCCCGTTCGTGCTGTACGGCCGCCTGGCGACGAGCCCCGTCAGCGCCGAGGTCTCCCTCAAGCCCGACGACGACGTCGTTACTATTCTGCATATTCTGGTCCAGTTCTGTGACATAAATGTTGAGGTTTTAGAAGCACCTATCATCCTCACGCAGGTGGCCATGTTGTTGCCAGAGGATTCTACAACTTGAGCACGTGACAAAACACATTTCCGGCAGGGTTTGATGATGAATGCACTGCTGCTCCGCCCCCTGCACTGGTGTGCACTGCAGTGCAGAGGTCAATCCTACTGGGACACATTTTTATGGGTCCCCTAATTTTTTGTTTCCAACATTTTAGTTTTTAATACTTATTATTTCAAAAAACATTCCCCCCAAAAAAGCTGAAATGTAAAAGTAATTTTATGAAAAAATAAAAATATTAGAAATTCCATAAATTAGAAAACAAATGTTTAAGAAGTAGTGGAAGGGGCACCTGCTGGGCTACCGGTCCAGGCGCATACCACATAGGCTCTGATGCATGATGTACTCTAAAGATTGCCTATTCCTTATTCATACTGTACCTCAGTAGGTTGATATTACCATAAATCCTTGTGATTTTATGTTTGGGAACCACTGCTTGAGTTGATATTATACCTCTATGTGGAGGTAATATCATAAAAAAGGTTAGGTACGTTATTATTAAATAAATAAAGTTGTCCACGGGGATTGAAGGTGTAACAGGCCATATTCAATAAAACATTGGTGATGAAGGTCATAGGGGATGGTACATGCCCAGTACTTCACCTCAGACATCAGGGGCCAGGGCAGTAGAGATGGGAGTCATGGCTCTTTGAAGTGAGCTGGATCTCTGGCATCCGTTCCTTTCAAAGAGCCGTTCAAAAGACTGGCTCATTTTAGTTACTAGTTACTTTGTAGATTTTGATTAGAATTACAAATCACTTTTTCAACCCTAGGCCTATGTACATTTCCGCCATTTGAAAATAGCAGATCTACAAGCTCGCATTGTGAGCTTGTAGGTCTGCTATTTTCAAATGATTTTTCTCTTTTATTAATTGGAAAACCTGTGAAATGGGACATTATGCATAATGTACTACTTTCTACTATTGGTCATTTAAGTACATTTAAAATGTGTCAATACCAATACTTTTGTGACTTCATTTTAATTCCGAACATCTACTTGTAGCAGAGTATTTCTACATTGCAGTATTGATACTTTTACTTAAAGGGATATTTCACTTTCAAAAAAACTTCTGGTCATTTTATCGTCTAATCAGGCTTTTATGAACACCCTGAACAGTTTTTAATTTGCTTGATTCAATATTTAGATATTTGAAGTAAATGTTACCAGGCCCTCCCCACACACACACACATTGTAACTCCAAACTCCATTTTAACCATGATAGATTCATTAAAAACACAAATTTTTTTCTGGTGACTCATAATACCCTCCTAATACGTGAGCAGGCCGTGTTTTTTCGATAACTTTTTTCATTTATTTTTAATAATTATTTTTTGTATTTCATTTTTTCCATTTTCCCAAATAATTATTAAAAATAAATGAAAAAAGTTATGGATAAAACACGGCCTGCTCACGTATTAGGAGAGTAGTATGAGTCACCAGAAAAAAATAATGGGTGTTTTAATGAATCTATCATGGTTAAAATGGAGTTTGAAGTTACAATGGGTGTGTGGGGGGAGAAAAGCCCATAAGGTGTGTCCCTGTTGAAAGTGGAATATCCCTTTAAGTAAAGAATTTGGGTACTTTTTCCACCACTTGTTCATTAGAAAGGAACGGCTCCCTACTGCAAACCGGATCCCATCGTTCATTTCAAAGAGCCGTTCAAAAGACTCGATTCATTCGCGAACGTCCCACCTCTGCAGGACAGTAGGCCTACAACATACAGCCTACAATTCATAATGCCATACATTATCTTACAAAAAAAAAAAAATATCAAACATGACACCAACCAACCAGCAGAGTATAAAATAAATAATTTATTCATGTTGTTGACAGGCGTGGTGGTTACTGGTTATAAAAGACATTCCTGGTTTATAACTGAAATGTAAGGTTTCACAGCTCTATAACATCGTTAGAACACTGAACAGAAATTCTGCTATCTGTTATACAGTAGCTTCCGTGTGAATTCCCCCCAGCGTAGAGAGTCACAAAAACATAGCCTATAGCTGAGATTAAAAGTAGTATCTTCTGTAAGTTCACACAAGTATGAGGCAGTCGCGCATAGGGAATTAAAAGATACAAATGAGGTCTTTTATGCGAGTGACAATACACACATAACAGCAGGGAGAGACAATAGACCAGCAGCAGTGGTTATGAACCATCTCGTCTGTGCAGAAATCACTTTCAATTCAACAACGTAAAAACGGACATTATGTAACAATAAATTCTCAAATATTTCTCAATGATTTAAACAATCAATCCATTAGTCAGCAAGGCAATTAGCTGCCAAGTCAATTAGCCGGTGAGTGCCAGGCTGCTTGTGAATGTTCAGTCAGACAGAAACATAAATGAAAACAACCGGTCAGAAACACAACCACCCAATTAATCAGTCAGTAACAGTCTGTCATCTACAGCAGTGGTTCTCAACCTTTTCAGGCCACGACCCCCAAAATAATCATATTTTAACTGGGGACCCCCCACACCCTGACAAGAACTAAGAGTTGAGGCATTACATTTTACATAAACGGTTCTATTGTGAAAATAGCAGATCTACATGCTCACAACGCCCAACTACTGCCTCTAATATTTGACAAATTTGTCCAATGTTTAATTTGTCATTTTAGAGTCATTAAAAAGTCCTTACATTGTAACTTTAGAAATGTGCAGATACCCTCTATACACTTAAACATGATGTTGGTTTGTTTACTGTTGAGAGAGAAAACAATGTTGCACATTATGTTAATCATCTGGGGACCCCCCAAAATAATTTGTGGACCCCCCTGGGGTTCACAGGTTGAGAACCACTGATCTACAGTAGCCTAGTATATAGGCTATGCCATTTTGAAGCATTTCCATGGACTGGCTAGTAGCCTGGTTGATAGGACAACAGTGATGTTAGGACAATCATATCTGCACTCAAAAGTACCAGTTAAAACAGGATTCATTTAGGTTTTTTTTATCAAATGTTATAACATGCCTACATATAGGCTCTTTTTCCTTCATTAAGACACTTCATATTATGGAATATTGCATGCTGAAACCTGTACATCCAACTGTAATGACAGATATGTAATATGAAGAGCACACCACGTGTGCATATCTTAAAAGGTTGTATTGAGGTATTTGGAACTATTCTAATAATCTGATGAGTTCATTACCAATTCTTGGAAATTAATGTCATTGCTTAGCAAATTGTGCCCGGGTAGCTCAGTCGGTAGAGCTCTCGCCTTTGTACCGCAAGGTCATGGGTTCGAATCCGGGCACAGCCAACTCAGCGTATGAGTAGCACGGCTTGGCAAGTCGTGCGGCAAGTACTGGGAGCCGATGGTAGGTGTGGCGCTCCACCTCAGCAGTCCATCTCCCAGGGGTCTAGCGCATTGTAACAGGGACAGACTCCCGCGTGTTACCGGCTGATACCGACAATAAGCCACTCCCGACCTACTTTACTTAGCAAAAAAAAAGAAAAGAAAAAGAAAAGCATGACAAACTATCAGGGTTTCGGTGGCATAAATGTGTGGATAAATGGCTCTGACACAGCCCAGTAGGAAGTTTTGCATAGAGCTTCATGTTGTTTTATCCAAGTCAGTAGAATAGGAGGTTGGATCTTGATTCCTTCTTTTTCAATACATTTCTAAAATGTTTTTCCTTTGTCTCCCCATTTAGTCATTCTGTCAATTCACAAGTCCACTTGTACTCTAGGCCCTTGACATTGCTGAGTTGCTGACCCCTACTCGTTGGTCTTTAGCAAGGGTCTAGGTGTAGTAGGAGATTACTTGTCTCATTCAATACACCATTCTATTTATTTACACCTGGCAGTGAAACGTTTCCTCTTGAAGACATGCTATTCCTCCAAGTTCACCCACCCTGCCTGACTTCCCATCCTCAAACACGACCAATTGTGTTCGTTTTAACTGTGATCCCAGTCTACCGAGGCACTATACTGTCTCTCTGCATTTGATGTGTTTATCTTCTTGCTTATCTACTCGCTCTGGATAAGTGTCTGCTAAATGCCTAAATTGTAAATTTTACAGAGGATTCAATCCCTTAGTCTCTGCAGTGGTCCCCATTAAGTGAATTCTATATACACTCTCCTTTAAATGATAAAATCATTTTAAAGAGATAGCTCACCCACAAAATGACCCTTTCTATCAATTACTCTCCCCATGAAGCCTTGAATTTAAGATTTTGTTTTTGTATTAGTCCAATATTTGGAATAAATAGACACCAATCTTAAAGAGCAACAGTAGTAGTACCCAGCACACTGGATTACACAGAGAGAGTTGTTTAGTTTATATACCGTATCTCTGCTGTCGGGCTGAAACCTCCTAACTCCAAAATGTTAATTTTCAGGAAAATGAGCTCAAGTACAGTTTACAACCACAATTATTCACGTGTGGCAAGATCGCGGTTCACTAGTTTTTAGCAGGCTATTAGTGTAGGCTTAGAAGCCTTTTCAGAAGTTAATTTAATGTTTTCCATTTAATGATTTCCTTTATCCTCATCTAATCTTGCGCTAATGCACACAACTGTTTTTGCCATGTTTTAAGGCCGTGTTAGGCTTTTCAGAAGTTAATTTAATGTTTTCCATTAAATGATTTCCTTTACCGTCATCTTCCGCTAATGCACGCAACTGTTTTCACCAGGTTTTAAGGTCTTATTTTAGTTGTTTCTCATAAGCTCGCAACCCTCCTTGCCCATCGGCCCCCACCTTTGCGCACAGATTCACCGGGAAATACCCGGTCGCTTCACTCCCTGCTGAGGTATCCCGATCAACAAGTAGGAGTCACTAATACAGCGACAAGAGAACAATCTCCTGCTAGCTTCCAACCTGCAAACATGGCCAATTGTGTTTGTTGCAGTGCCCAGCCAAGCTGGAGGTTTCACAGACAAGTCAAACCCCAAGTCTCCATGGTGGAGGGTGAGTACTACTTTACCTCTGCGCCTTCCACCCAACACTTACATTCTTAAAAGTGTTACACATATGGATCCTGAAAAGATCAAGATAAAAATATATGTAAAGATAAAATCTGGATTGCATAAGTGAACAATAAAATTAATATAATTAATAAATTATTAATTTTCAATACAAAAGGAAAATAAAAATACCTGCAATCTAAAACTAAAACAGTAACACTGAGTAACACTGGAAAAGGATATGTATTGGCTGTGTAAAGCAGTCTCTAAAGCGCCATTTAGGGCAAGGTCACACATACGCTTTAGAAGCGTCCTGCTCAAGGAGCAAGGGGGTGGAGCTTTGATGGGGCTTCAAAAGTGTGGAGGTCAACATTGGTGAATGTTTTACCAGGAATTTCACTTGTTGCGTCGCATTTAGTATGAAAACCTGAAGATCATGTCTGTCCGCCTGTCCGTCCGTGCGTTACGCTTGCGTCACACTCCGCCAAGACATATAGAGCTGGCCAATACCTCTACATCTGACCTCGCGGACACCTCGTGTCACACTCCATATATGGCCAAGACATCTCCATTTATGGAGCTGGCCAATACCTCTACATCTGACCTCACAGACTCCAGATATAGCTGACCTGTTATGACATCACAATGATGACTCAACCAGCCAGATTAATAGATTCTTAGCTGTGCCGTATTAAGAAGCTCTGATGTTTCAGCGTGACCTCGCTTCTCGCCCTTAGGGCGTCTTACTGGTATTTTCATAGCCAACCACTCCAGCATCATGTCAAACATACCGTACCAGAAAACCGGATATATCCACCACAATCCACAAGACAACATGGGAAATGTATGCGTCTGATGGAGTATGCGTTGGCTACAATGGTTCTAACTTCTAATGCAGGTGTGTGACCGACTGACCGTACCCTTACTTCCATACTTCACTGCATGATGGTGTTGCTTTTTTTTTTAGCAATGAGTGACATTGTCATGTGATGAAGTATGAATTGAGTTTAAGGCAACATACTTGGATATAATATACAAACCTTGTTGTATTCACTCTCGAAAACAAGTGTTCAATTGTCTTGCGAGATAAGGTGTGCCCTGTAACTAAAGTTATTTGAAGACTCAGCTGACAATGTAAACTGACGACTTGCTAAAATAATGCACCTAAATAAATCTAATGACACACAGCAAACATTTGGAGATAGTGTACTGTAGATGGGCAACAATTTCTTTTTCCCACAGTGACCAGTTTCTTATCACCATTAATTCTGATTCAAAATATTTTCCACCATCCTACACTATATTTTAGACCCATAATGCAGGCTGTAACATTAATTCAGATCAATCTAATCAATGACTGGGCTGACAGTAGGTCCCAATGACAATCTTTTTCATTCATATTCATTTGCCAAACTTTGCTCATCATATTGTAGATCGGTGCAAAATGCTGATTACCATCAGTCCAAACCCAAGTTGCTCAGTCTAAACGGTCGTCCCAAAGCCCATGTCATCCATGTCCTGACTGTCTACATCGTCCTCGCTCAGAGAAAAGTCTTTGTGGTTGGAAACAACTCTACTGGGGCTGCAGTAGTCAGAGGCTGGTACTACTCTGCTAGGGCTGCAGCTGGATTGCACATCTGTTAGGGAACAGTTGGCCATACTCGACTCCCCTACCCCTCCCAAGCACGTTGCTCCCCCCACTCCTACACCCATCCCACACCCAAATCCTGCTACACCAGATCCAGCTACCGGTCCAAGTCTCTCTGCCTCAGCCATCAGTGCTAGCATGCTGTCCAGAGTGGGTCTGGTCTTACAGATATTGTCCAGCAGGTGGCAGCGGTGCTGCAGCTGAACAATCAGAGTCTCTCTCTCTTTTAAGGACTGTTGGTAATGATGAATGGTCTCCTCACAGCGGCAAAGCTTTTCATTAAGAAAAGAGATTTCTCTGTGAAAAGAGAATGTGAGAGTTAAAACTAGGGATGGGACAATAAGCGATATTATCGTTTATCGTGATAAAAAACACTCACGATAATTGTATCGTGGAGATTTAAATTATCGTGATATCGTCCTCTGTCATGCACTGGGATCAATTCACCTTTTATTTGCCGAACTGCATATCCGGTACCACTTAAACCCTCTATAATTGGTAAAAGGTACTTATAATATACGTACTTGATACAGTCTTTTTTCACTCTCTACCAAATGTCTTTGCCAAAAGATTGCTGATCTACAAGCTCACAACATGTCGCGTTGCGATGACTTGTGAGCTTGTAGATCTGCTATTTTTTGGCAAATGTTCCACCCCAGGTTAATGATTTTTGATTATCACGATAATATCGTAAATCGCGATTTCTTTTGTCACAATAATCGTGATATGAAATTTTCATATCGTCCCATCCCTAGTTAAGACAAAGGAGCTTCTGCACACCTAAGGAATACAGTAGAGTAGGTGACAGGTGCATAGGAGAATAAACACAGTTCACGGGGGAAAACGGTAAACACACATTCTCCCCACATAGAGATAAAACTTGTCCAAATGGACTGAAGCATTGTTCAATGAAGTTATTTAATAGATAATTGTCATAAACTAAACACACTCATATCGCTTAAACTAGATATCAGTGTTTAGTTTGACATATCCTACGGCATGGCTGTCCTTTATTAGACTATCTGCTCTCAGCAGTGGTGTGTGTTCTAGATTTTTTTCAGAAGGATACGATAATCTATCTGCGTGTGGTCGTGGAGATACGCTACCTTGTTTTCAGTGGATGAAAAGGTTAGTAGAGGGCTACGCTTTCTTTCAAAATACATCTGCACGGCATATAGGTCACCAGCACTTTCACCTATGACCGATTCGCCTAAATACATTTGGTCCTTTCGCCTGCCACTTTCGCCGTGGAGGAGGGTCTTTTCACCTACCCTGTCTGGCCGATTCACCGCCGTTCATTTAAATATTATAGTGACTGACTGACAGTGATGTCAAACGGTGCGGCTATCCCATGCACTCCATAGAAATCACATCAATACAGATTAGAGCTATTGGAATCAGGTGGAATCAGGTAAGTAAAAACAGTATGAGAATATCATCTTTTTTTGGATGTCCATGGTTTTTATAGTATTTGCGCAGTGCACGTATCATTTAATTATTTGGACGCACCTGATTCCAATAGCTCTATTTCTATGGAGTGCATAGGATAGCCGTGTGTAATGGTCACCGTTTGACAGTTAACACCACTGTCATGCAAACATGGACAGTCTGAGGGTAGGCGAAATGGCTCTTCAACTGCGGTGAATCGGCCAGATAGGGTAGGTGATGCATTTTGGGGAATCTGTCATAGGCGAATATGCCTGACACCGGCATATATAACGTAACACGGTAGAACACAGTCTACACACCACTGGCTCTCAGTTTAAGTTCACTGTGGCATGGTTGGTAGTACCTTTTCTTTATTACAACCCACTGCTCTCTCCTCACCTGTCTTTTGTCTCCGTTATATCCTGAGAGGCAGCTCTCATCTGTTCATCCTTGCGTATCAGACTCTCAGCCTGTTCTCTCACGGTGTTCTCTGCTGCCTGTAGTCTCTCCTCCAGCTCTGCCACGCGGCGGTGCAGCGCTGCTAGGTGGGCGTTCGCCTCTCTGATTTGGACTGGGGATGGCGAGTTTGACATGTCACGTCTGGGAGCTGGCCTCTCGACCAAGGAGGGGTCACACTGCTGCCAGGAGTCACACCGGCGCTTACATCAAGTTATAGGACATTAACACAGGGGAGGGGCGATTTCTCAGGAACTGAAAATAACAGCGAGAAGAATGATAAGAACGACAATACACATTATGTATCAAACTCAATGAAATGACCTTCTCTTTTTAGTATTGGGTACAAAAGGACCCCAATGTAAACAAGCCATTGTGCTTTCTTGTGTTTAAATCCTATTAGTCGACCTTGTATCTGAACTGTGCTGTGCTTTTCCTATGCGAACTTCTAATAAAGTATTCAATCAATCTCTAGGTGTAGGCTTTGTAGTCTTTCTGGTTAACTTTAATTGGTAATGCCTATTATTTATGCACCATGACATTAAGTCATTAAGCATTAAGTAAGCATTAAGTAAGCTACGCTAATCTTATCACTACACACTGTAAAGTGTAAAGCATGCAGTCACATCGATAGCATCTCCAAAGTATGCATGCATGTTTACTGTTTACATTCTCTGCCATACGAAAGTCAATACTAGTTTCATCACACACATTGGATGGCTGTGTGGCTAACTTAGAATGCTAACATAACATCGGTTTCCTTGGTGACACGTCATGTATCCAGAGATCACAGTCAAATGTAATTAGTTAGCTTTGTAATCGCTTGTTGAGACGCTTGTCGCGACCCCAGAAAACAGCTCTCTTTAGACGGTTTCTACGCCGTCAGGTGGGCTATCTGCAGCTATGATGAGGATGTTTATATCTCTGTACTGGAGGAGTTTTTCTGCAACATGATGCTCACCTGTAGACATGACCCGGATATGGTACACTACAGCCAGCTGTCATCAGCCTTTTGCCTTGGCTTTTTCATTTACCCGATCTACAAGCTCACAACGCGTGGCAAATGCAACGCGTTGTGAGCTTGCAGATCGGCTATATTTGGCGCGGGACACCGTCGTGCGGCGATGATATTGCAGTAAAACAACAAACGTGTCAATAAAGTTTCACTGTAGTCTCGCGAGAAAAAAGAAACGTTGTTGTTCGTTTGTGTGTGTCCTTGATGTGAAATCAAATCCAAAATGGGTTACTGGGATCTGGAGGAGGGCAAGGACTGTGTTGAGAAAACATGGATCACCACCAAACTGGGCACTGCTTTAGGTAAACAGCATAATCAATTAAACAACCCGGCGTCTGTCTGGATAAAGATAATGGAACACAAGGCTATGAGAAGCTACAGCACAGGCTAGCATGTTGGTAGCATGTTAGCTAACGTCACTTTGCTGGATATCTGTTTTGGGCTTTTGGCTGCTAGTAAACAGTGTTATGACAGGATTCATGTTGTGAGAATTATGATTCATTATATAGCATTGGCACTTGGCAGCGTAACACGACGAACTTGGTTGTTTATTTAATGCCACTTGGATAACACCTTTAGTTTATCCTTTAGCATACAGTTTCTGACTGTCCCCAGTTGAACCCCCTCAGTAAATGATGTGTCCTCTAAAAGACCAATGTTAGAATAAACTACAATAATATGCCTTCTAACCACCCGTACTGTAGCTAATTTTATCAGCATTGCACTACTAGGCAAATGCATGGAGATGCCATCCTATATTAGGGTCATGTGATCCACCAATAAAGTGCGTTTTGATATACAAATACTAGTAAGACGCCTCAGGGCGACAATGTGTTGTCGCCATGTAGCCATGTCATCTGGCCAGTGATGTATATCTGACCAGTTACCCATATATGGACTATGGAGACCCCTGGTATGAGGTATCCATATATGGAGATGCGTGTACTGTTACTGTATATGGAGATATGTTGTGAGAGCCCAAACATGCTTACTCAGTTATGGGCATTCCCATATGAAGTCCTGTTAGATATGGGCTTAATATTGATGACATTAGGATTCAGGGAACTCCATATATGGGCATAACATGGATTCTGTTAGTGTGGTTCCCCTGACATCACAGTGACGTGCTAGCATGATGTCAGACGGCAAACCCATAGACCTTACAAAAGTGTACACGTCCAGACGGACAGACGTATACGGACAAGCTGTGACTATTCTGATAGTATAACTTGTCTGCGACCTACGGTCGCAATAAAAAAATGAACGATTTCTAATGACGATTTGATTATTATTATTATTTATTTTTCTTTTCATATTAAAAAGCTTTATTATATGTTTAGTATTTATTTAAGAGGGTGTTTTTGAAATGCTGTTGTACTTTGAAAATATCAGGCAATGAACATAATAGTTCATGACTAACAAAAGATGGTTATGTTTGGGACTTTTGATTCCTATGTTCTTGCGGCTTCTCTATTTTTTTCGGTGTTGCATTACCTTAAACACATCGTACTAAATGTCATTCCAGGGCAGGTGGATGTAACCAATTACAATGTGGTATTCATTTCATATTAATGAAGTTGTATTTCTTCTGCTTATTTTGCAGGTCTGGTAGGCTCAGCCTATCACATTGTAGCATTCCAGCCTGATTCTGCAATAGCTGCTTTACAGAGGGCCACCAATGCAACTGTTACCATGGGTAAGTCATTTGACCCAACAATTAGAATCTTTGAACCTCGAGAAGAAAATTACACAATGTGTACTATATTGTTGTTCAGGACAGGTATTTTTGAGCGGTATTAACCGCTCCTACATCTGGCTTTGTGTGTATGTATGTCCGTCCCGCAAAGCCGGGCATTGGCCAAGTGTCATCGTTATCCAGTAATGCAGATTTTTTTTTTTTTTTTTTTTAAACTTTGTTTATTTGATTTTCAAGTGAAGCATTTAAGGCAATGAAGTGGTACAATAATAAGAGTAGCAGCTTCTTTTGTACAAACATCAAATATACAACAGTGGTATGAGGATTGAAATTTTCACCCAAAACAACAATTAAAAAAGAATATATACATAATATAGGATAAAGAAAATATGTTATTACAGACAAGCAAGCACAAAAAAGCAAGACAACAACCAAAAAACAAAAATAAAACAAAAACATCAACATCAGTCAAACAACACATCCACGTCTATGAAATCCATATAATCCGCATAGCAGGACAACACACCCGACACAGCAAACCCATCATATCCAAACTCCAATGGACCTCCTGTATCCTTATAGTATATCCTCAACCAGCGATGGATTCAGGTTCGTAACAAAATGAAGGAAAGGACCCCATATCTTCCCAAATTTCTCGGTGGAGCCATTCAGTGCGAGTCTAATTTTCTCCAATTTGAGACAGTGCAAAGTGTCTCTCAACCAGTGAGTGTATGAGGGAGGGGTAGGGGATTTCCAGTTAATTAGAATTAGTCTCCTGGCCAACAGTAACGAAGGCCAAAACATCCCTCTCCAATTTGGAAAGAGATGGTAGTGAGGGGAAGACTCCAAACAGAGCACCCAAGGGAGTAGGCTCCACTCTTTGCCAGTAATGCAGATTTAGTGGGTGACAGACTGACAGTCACAGACTGAGCTTTGCAACACTACCTGAAGTTTGGCTAATAATATCCATGCTCCAACCTATTTTAATTGACCTCTGAGAGTCAATTTTTATTAAGTCTGAGAATTAAACACTTGAGTATTTTGCTGTGTGGCCTCAGTATGCTATAGAACTGAAGTGAGGATGTCATAACTAGTCTACTAACCTGAACAACATTTTCCACTACTGTCTGAAAGCTCACCTCTTCATAATCCAACTCATCCCATAGAGCGTCGCAGCGGAAGTGGTTTCCTGGTGCCACTTAATATTCCCCATTTATTTTCGCCATAGATTTTTACAAAAATGTTTATAACAATTATGTTAAGCCTCGAACCAAGCCATCCAGGATGGCAGTGAATCATGACCATACAACCTTTGATCCTATATGAAAACATATTTTAATATTACATTATTTGATATACTACATTTAATAAATACCCTTTGTTTAGCGATTTTCAAAATGTTCTTTTCATAGAAACAAAGGTTGTACGGTCATGATTCACTGCCATCTTGGATGACTTGGTACGAGGCTTAACATAATTTTATAAATATCTTTGTAAAAGTCTATGGCGAAAATGAATGGGGAATATTAAGTGGCACCAGGAAACCACTTCCGCTGCGATGCTCTATACCCTGTAGGTTGGTGAGGTTTCATAGTGCTGTCACTTCCAATCTTAGTTAGTTAGCTAGTGGAGTGTCTGCTAATTTGCTATATGTCTAAATTGTAACAAATCTATTAACAACCAGCCTCTCAGCCAGACTACACCAGGCTTTTCAAAGCGTGTGTGTGCGTAACGAGAGCCCTGCATAAGCAGGCTTTAAAATATCTATCTACAAGTATCTATAAGTGCATATGCAGGAATCACGTGCATGTCCGTGCAAAAGCCATGTAGTATGAAGTACTAAAAATGTCTGTTGAACGTTGTAATCTGCCGATCTGGTTGACCAATGGAATTGAAGGTAGATGTCCATGTGTCTTTTTCTAAAGCATCCTTGGGAGCAATCTTTGGTATGGCCACGTGTCTCAGTGCTCAAGCTCGTGATGCTCCTGATGACCCTCTGAACTACTTCATTGGAGGTTGTGCCTCCGGGGCATTCCTTGGAGCAAGGAGTAAGTATTATACAGACGGCACATCATTTCGAGTTAGGTTTAGGCATAGTTTTACTGAGGTTTGGGTTAGGTTTAGGCATAGTGGTTAACATTCACCAGGTTAGCATTCACCAGCATCGACAGGTTAGCATTTCACCAGGTTAACATTCACCCGCGTCGAAAAGATGTGCCGTCGAAAAGATGCTATGTTGAAATGATGACACAATAGAGACAAAAATAAATTATGATAAGTTACTCTGTCTGTGTGTGTGTGTGTGTGTGTGTGTGTGTGTGTGTGTGTGTGTGTGTGTGTGTGTGTGTGTGTGTGTGTGTGTGTGTGTGTGTGTGTGTGTGTGTGTGTGTGTGTGTGTGTGTGTGTGTGTGTGTGTGTGTGTGTGTGTGTCCATGCTAATATATGTGTGTGCTTTATCCCTTGCCTAGCCCACAGTGCAATAACCGGTACAGGAGCCTGTCTTGGACTGGGAACTCTGGCCTTCTTCACAAAGGTTGGCAAGACGGAGGGCTGGAGGTTATATGGACCACCAAGACTCTGAGGAGGCAGCAGGAGGATGATGACGATGGGCGGGTGTTGACATGTACATTGTATATTAATTATTCCTTGAATAAAAACGTTTGTGGAAATGACACACCGACTGCTGTAATACTTCAATGTTCAACTCTCACCTAAAGCAGAGGTTCCCAAACTTCTTCATGTTTCCCAAAAGCGAAATTTGGTGTTTTCTGTGACCCAAACATACCAAAATACATTATGAATTAATTACTTAAAGGAGTAGTTCACCCCCGTGATTATAGTAAATTTACCCCCATTGATTCCGGATAGGGACCCAAATGCATGGCCCTGGATGGGGACCCAAATGCATGGCACTGGATGGGGAAACTGTCAGGGTAAGTTTACTATAATCATTTTTTTGTCTTAGGAATGCGACAAAACCCAAAAAATATTATTGAACTCAAGTCTCCATGGCATGAGTAATCAATAGAAAAAAGGTCATTTAGGGGGTGAACTACTCCTTTAAGCCCATTAAAAAATATATATATTTGTTTGAAAATGTCAATGTTTTTTAAACGTATGGAATTTTTTAGATTTCTTGTTGAACATTTACCAAAACCTTTGGAAAAGTGATTGAATTTTTTCAAAATCTTTTGAAATAATGCATTGTTGGAAACAAAAAGGGGGTATTGGTCGTGACCCCAAAAATGGGTCCTGACCCATTGTTTTGGAACCGGTGACCCAAAGCACCCAATCACACTAGATACTGTAGAATAGCGACAGGAAACAGAGAGGGGAATGACATAATACAGGCGTCCATCTGGACTCAAACCAAGGACATTGCAGTTATGTGGTAAACATACTATCCACTCAGCTACAGTACCAGCATAACCTCAATCTTCACTAAAATGTGAACGCATGCCTTTGTTCTGTATTATTAAAAAAAACATGTTAATATTTATTTATGAATGCTGGCAAAACAAAGCCATTTCAAGATGTTTGGGTTCGGCAGATGTGTGATGAGCATTTTACTGTCAATTTATGGTTTAAATGAATCAGATACATATTCGCCTAATGATCTAAAAAAGAATCAACAGATGAATGTATTATTGTGATAATAATCATTAGTTCCCACTAGCTTATTATGGCTACACCTAACTGTAGCACAGACTTCCTCCAGCAGGGGTGGATAGTGGCTAAAAGGTCAGGCATGGGCAAACGTTTTGATCACCCAATGCCAGCAAAGACAGTGAAAACCAACATTACATTTATGCCTTATTACAGGCTTCTAACTAGAATGATACAACATAGGATAGTCAATATTTGTTAAATCATAAAACCCAACAAAGAATAAGTCAATATTAATGTAATGTGAATTAAAAAGCTAAGATAAATTCTAACTATCTGGGGACAAAAGCTTCATGCACATTAAACAATGTTAATTGTTTTTTTTAACTCAATTTATCACCTCAGCTCAATCAGATCTTCTTCCCCGTCTTTTTCTCTTGTGGAAATAACGAAAGATGGGAACTATATGCACAAAAAACATTTTCACCCTGTAAACCTGATGATAAAAGCTGATTCTGATCAGATTGATTGATTGAAGAATTTATTAGACGTTTGCATAGGAAAAGGTACAGTTTCATGAGAGTACAGTTCACTGGTACAAGGTCAACTAAATGGATACACCCAAGAAAGCCTATGGCTTGTTTCAATTGAGATCTTTTTTTTAACTCATATAACATTGAATGACAGACAGAACACAGCACTATGCCAGAAGATGGCTGTTAATTATGAGTCACTGACCGTCATACATTCCCAGAATCCCAGCCTTTTCAGGGCTACGGTCTTCAAAAAAGGGAGACACCTACATACATACATACATACATACATACATACATACATGAAGCTCAATCAATCCTCGAGCTAACACCACTCCCCCATTGAACTCAATGCAGGACTTTTTTTTGTCTGGATTGACATACATACATACATTTCCAGAATCCCAGCCATTTCAGGGCTACGGTCTTCAACATACATACATATACCCAGCCGATTACAGTACTTGCACGCTCTGCTTGTGCAAGTAATAAATGGAATTTACAATAGATAGACGATGCAAAATAGATGGTATTTACTGTTAGCCTAAAGCATTTGCACAGAATGCACATCCCTGGTCCAAGTTATGAGGCAGATTCAACATGTGACGATCAGTTTGAGTGCTGATTGTAGATAATTAAATCTCAAGATGAAGTTCTGAATGTAAAAATAAACTATATGATTCATCATACAGCTTATATAGCTCAAAACATCTGTTAATTGGCTGCGATGAATAGAGGAGACAGGCTGGCGGGACTGTCCGGTATAGGGAGGGTTGTTCTGTTCTGGGAGAGACCTGCCTTTAGTTACATGGCCTTGCACAGAGGAGTGTTATACTTTAATCAGAAAATTGTTAACAGGAGGATCATTAAGGGATGAAACAAAGGGAAGGGGATGTTTCCGTATGAACTGAAAAACAAAACAAAAACAAATAAAAAACACAATAGGCCTACAAAACTAAACAAAAAAGAGTGATACTGTATGTTGTTTGCCTGGATATCAATGTCAGAGAGTGGAAGCATGTTTTATTGTCTAGTGGCCTACAGTTAATATACTGGCAGGAGATACGTATAAAGTTGGAAAAAGCAAGCGTAAAGCCTAATTTATGCTCTGGAAATAATTTATTTACAAGCAGATCATTTACTTTTGCTTTTACCTCTTTTATTTTTGGCAAGCAGATGAAGCATAAATTAGGCTTCAGGCTGATAAGGGAGAAGTGAAGATGGGAAAGCAGGACTGGTCGTGACAGAGAAGAAGCAGCAATAGAGGAACCAAGGGAGAGTTGATGAGGTTGTCAGCTGTCTCAGATTTCTGTGCTGATGGCTGCTTTAATGATGTCTGCACCAAAAATAGCCGATCGACAAGCTCACAACGCATCACAGTGCAAGGCTTTGTGAGCATGTAGATCTCATCCCTTCAGGTTTGTTTATATAGTCTGAGACGTTTTGGAGAAATATTTGTTGGATTTATGGATTGGCAGTAAAAAGCTGTCAGCAGTTCTGTCTACACATGGAATGGAAATATAGGCTACATATAGGCCTACTGTAATGTGTAATGAGCCTTGGGTTTACTTTACCATTTTCTTCAAAAATGGGACAGTAAATTGTATATTTTAAACTATGTAACGTATCTATATATTTGGCATTGTTCACATGGTTTCCTTCCTTTTCCTCTTTCTTTATCTATTCTATACCCTATTCTTAAAATGGAAAATGTTGGGAGCTTGTATGATGATGCATGTCACCCACCCACACTTATAAACCTATGATGCATGTGATAATAATATTTTGATTGTCAATTATTATATAACAGACTGAGTATAACAGACATGCCAAATGTATTTCAGTATATTTGAGCTTTGAAGAGAATCCACGTCTTGGAATGACTGGATTGAAAGCCAATTCAAACCAGATCTATAGTAGATTGCTCTGCCAAACAGCCAGACAGGGATTTAAGTCTCAAACAAATCACGAAGGAGGCAATGTCAACACAAAAGGACTGTCATGCCTGGGTGTGTTCATATACTGATAGCACAGTAGGTGTGTAGAACATAGTAATGTATACAGTATTAATATATTAGCTGGGCTCCAAGGACATTAACCTGCAGAGTATTTTATAAAAAATCATTGTTTATTATATTATTCAGCACTTCATAAGAGTAAACATATTTTGTTCCGATTCCTCAGACATTAAGCATTATTAATAGTAATACTTCCCCAGGCGTTAATACTTGGTCGGTCCCCTCCTTTTTCCTGCTAAAACAAATCTCTTCACTGAAAATCTACAAGCTTGCAACACGTCACATTGTGACTCATAGTGGTAGAGGTTGTGGGGTATTACTTCCCCAGCTTCTTGTTTCTTTTCTCTGGCTTGTTCATTGATATGCCTGATTGTCCAGGAGAAGAAGCTACATGTATTTAGCAATGTACTGCCAGTGGTCTTGTGGCTGCGCCGCTGCGGAGCCAATTTCCATATGGCAGCATCTGAAACAGTCCATGGATGGGATGACTGCAATCTTTGATGATTCTGTGAGCATTGCTGACACAACGCCTATCATATACAGTACAGTATGTCTTGGATGGATGGAATTTAACATTTACAGATGTGCTCTGCTGTCCCCACGACCTTTTGCATTGCAGTTGAGGTCAAGACAGTTCCCACTTCCCTAAAAAAAGAACTCCTGGGAACTCAGGTTACCACTTCCCAAGTTCCCATGCATACCAGGCAGTGATGCTCTCAGGGGTTTTCTGTAGAAGGTCTGCAGGACCTTTGGGCCCATACCGAACATCTTGAGTCTCCTGAGAAAGTAGAGGCGTTGTTGTGCTTCCTCTTTAGGTGAGTTTCTCAGTGGTGTGGATAGCAAGAAATGTGAAGCTGTTGACCCTCTCCACTGGGCAGTGTGCTCTATACCTGACGTCCTCTGGTCTACGATCAGCTGTTCTCCTGGAGCCATCGTGCCAGGTTCCCAACCTTTCTCCTGTAGGCTGTCTCATCATCGATCAACTTATGCAGTGTTGCCAGAGTCATTGCGCTGATAACGTGGCGCCCGAACAGGATGTTCAGGTTGTGGTACGCTTTGGCCTGGGTTATTGTGGTTGAAATAGGCTCTCTCTTTCCCTACCATCCCCTTTTAACTCTCCATATCTCTCTCTCACTGATCAAGCTCTGGTCTGAATGATGTCATACAAAAGGCCCTGTCTCTCTCTCTCCTCCTCTCCCTCTCTGCTGTAGGCCTAGCGAGAAGCGACTGCCTTGTGCACTGGCCAGTTTATTTGAGCCTTTTATTAATAGCTAGGTCTACTATATAGTGTAGAGAGGCAGGAAACAGAGAGTGAAGTGGAGTGACACACAGCAAATGGTCTGGCCAGCCGGGAATTAAACCAGGGACTCGCTGTCAGGCATTAGAGCCCATGTGGTATCTGCCCATTGAGCCCAAACCATTTGGCTATCGGGTCGCCCTGGGCCATGTCATGGTTAAGGGATCCCTGCAGGCCCCCATGTGGTGTTGTGGGTGGGGTGGGTGTTTTGTATTTGTATTTCTAAAAAGGTATTATCCCCACTTTAAAACAATGCACATTTGAAATAAACACACACCATGACAATTGAATGGTGATATTTTGATTCTTTTTACCAGACACCTGATCTCCCAGTCAGTGAGTGTGGACTAAGATTGGCATTAAAACCTGAGTTGGAGAGCAGAGAGCACAGCATTCACTGACAGGTGGTTTAATCATGTTTAATGGCAATACAAATGTTTGGGGGCCATTTTCAACACCTTATCTCAGGCCTCACAGACCAAAGATATGTTTCATGTTCAAAGGCGATACAAAAGTTCGGGGCACATTTTCAGCACCTGACCCACCAGTCTCAGATATGTGGAGCTGCACAAGTGGTTGGGGGGTCTTTCACATGAAAATGTTTGAGAACCGCTGAGTTGATGAAGGTCTCCTCCTCTTTCACAATGTAAAATGTGGCAGCAAAGGGATACTTAACCTCAAACGCTGCCACCGCACACAAAGCCATTCAGTCAGTGTTGCCCCAAGAAAATGCAGATTTTGGAGCTGAGAGCTGGAGAGCTGTGCAGGTGCCTTTCAGGAAATTGTGCAAGATACTTCTGCTCGGCCAAAGTTTCAGTCTTTCTGCGATCCATAATTAGTTGCAGTAGACTTGAACTCCTTGGGATAATATATACCCTGCACGAAAGCCTCTTTTTCCATTTGATAACTATTTTCCGAATTCTGAACTTGAAATTCTACCTTCCCTCTCCTGATGCCAGTTTGGACACACATTCCGTTTTGTTCTTTTTTGGATTTGGCAGGCATCTTCCAAACTGAAGCTGGTGTTTTGGTGCAGTAGCCTATGCAAACACCAGTGGCAATTGGCAAGGAAATGTTGACCTCACCACATGAGAAGGATGTGGAGCTTGTGCAAGACAGTAGCTGTGTTTCTGAGCTGGAGCTGGGATAGAATAACTGTGCTAGGTGCTATAGGCATATGGCTGGCCTGTATATGCAATGAGTGAAATTGTGGGCAAGTTGTTGGTGAGGTTGAACACCTACAGTAAGTAGGCTACTTTGTTGACATGTATAAAAGGACGATGTGTAAAGTGCTCTCATCATTGTGTGTGTGCAGTATATGGTCATGGATGATGGATAAAGCCCTGTCTTGTTCTACGTGCCTCCATAAGTCTCCTGTTCCCCCTGTCTTTCCCTGTCTTCTTGTGTGTATGTGGCATGGCTAAGGTTTCCTCCCTGGCATTATCCCATCTCCCTACCGATTGCCAGCTCAGTCTCCTCACCTGCTCAGCCTGCACATCCTGCCTCTCATCAACTCATGAACTCACCAGTATCTAATCTGGTCTCTCAGTCTCACCCAGTCATCACCAGATCCATGCCTCTCTATATCATTGTGGTACGTACAGTTTCTCTACAGTAGGTCGGTCTGTAGTTCAGAGTAACAGCAACCCAGCTACTGCCATTTTCTGTCACCTCTCCCTCTGCCCATATACTGCTTGGCCTAATCCTGTGATAAAGTCCCATTTGTTAAGGCAAAGGCAAGGGCCTATTACCGGTATATTCTATTTCTTGTTTCTAGTGAACATTGATCATTCTGTCAAGTTTACGATAAAGCTATATCATCTTGAAGGCATTTTTAGAGGGAGCCTAAATGTTTTTCTTTTGGCCACCAAGAGTAAAAACACACAATACATTTAGGTTATTGATTTAGAAGTTAACAGAATAATAGAGGTTGAATATTTCACACAAGCTCAACTTTGTGGTATTTTACTGCCATGTCACATACTGATATTGTGGATATATTGTCTTGAAAGGGTACTTCAGGTTTAAAGGCAACTTGCCTGTCGTTTTGTGTTCCATTACAGTGAGAACTAGAAAAGTGCACTCCTCCAGTTCTCCATCAGACTGAGTTGCTGTAGTTGTCGGGTCCAGGACATAAGGAAGAAAGCTGCAGGGGACTGTATGTCAGATGTTGCAACTGTGCTTCTTTATCTCATACGTTTGCTCAGGCTCACAATTTACTACTATTAAGCTAAATCAGGTGTTCTGCAGTCTGGTTGCAACTCAAGCGTGAACTATTCCTGACTATATTTATAGTTGATATGTATTTTATTACCTGTTGCTTGTGTAAGTGGAAAATTCCGGGTTCCTTTTCCAACTCCACCACAACAGTTGTGAAATATCTTCCCCATTGGCTGCCTTGCATGGTTTGGAACTCTCATACATATCCTAATAGGTGGATAGATGGTCGGACAGTGGTGAAAACATCTCTTCCTTGGTAGGGGTATTCTCTTCTGTAAAGTACAGTAGTTTACCAATAGTTTGTCACATA
This sequence comes from Nannobrachium achirus, assembly GCF_963921795.1. NCBI lineage: Eukaryota > Metazoa > Chordata > Actinopteri > Myctophiformes > Myctophidae > Nannobrachium > Nannobrachium achirus. The sequence goes on along the minus strand of NC_137810.1, from coordinate 23,271,114 downwards.
CACTGTGATTATTTGCCCTGGGTGAGGGGAGTGATAAAAGTACAGGGATTGTGGTAACTGGAATAATCCCTAGGGCTGATAATAACTGATAACTCCTAGGGCATACATGGGCAACTGGCGGCCCGGGGGCCACATGCGGCCCCCACCTTCACTTAATGCGGCCCGCAGGTTAATACCGTAATAGTGAAAATATTACTGATTTCAGCTGTTATAATTCCAAACATGACCTGCTTTAATTCCATCAGTCTATATTAGTAGCTTAATGACTAGTATAGTAGTATTAAAATGTATTTATTTGAATATATAACTAAATGCGTTTGAAATTAAATCAAAATGTTACATTTCAGGATTCCAATTAAGAAATAACAACAAATAATTCAGGATTCCAATTCCAATTCCAAAAATAGCAGATCTACAAGCTCAAAACGCATCGTGCTGCGATGCGTTTTGAGCTTGTAGATCGGCTATTTTTGCTTCTTTTGAATGAGATACTAGAATGACAAAGTAGGACGTAGCAATATGCAATGTGGCCCTCTGGAGTGAAGGTGGAAATATAGTGGCCCTCACCATCATCAAAGTTGCCTATCCCTGTCCTAGGGGGATAAGATATACTGTAGCTGTCTAATCTGTGAAAGTAAAAGTGCCACTGTGCACTGAATGCACTGTGAGCATGAGGTTACATTTTCCTCGCTGTGGTACTCAACATGTCAAACATGGACACGAAAAAAAATCTGCCAAACCAAACACAGCTGCTTTAGATCATGTGGTGGTATTCACGACAGTGGCTATGGGTATGTTATAAACAAATAATCATACAATTATTGTTAATCAAAATGGTCTGCATTTCTATAATGAACCTCTGGCTGATTATCTATACTCGGCTGCAGTCAAATTCCATCAACAGCAACAATTTGTATTTGCCCCTTTTTCAGAAGCACTCCCTGTGTTCTCAATCACTTGCTGTTGTTGAACATTTGCCTGGCAATGGACAAAACATTTTTGTCATGCATGCTTCCTCTGTTTAAATATGCATAACTGCAGTCTATTCTTCCTTTTAATCAGCATCATACACCGAGCTCTGGATTCTGTTTCGTGGCAGGGTGAGACGTCTCTCTCGCGGACCCCCGCCCCACCCCGCGCTATCACGTCTTTTTTTACATACCCAGCACTCTTTGAAAAACCTGTAATTGGACTAAGTGGACAGTCCTGTGCAAATAAAGTGAATGAATGAAGAGGCTGAATGATGGCCTCTCTGCTGCACTGACGCACTACAATCCTGAGATCAATGAATGGGACACGGCCCCCCCACCACTTCCTGGATGCCAATGGAGATTTGTAGACCACTGAATGCAAAGAGCTAGCTGAGGCAGCATGTTTCACTGGTCAGATACTCTGTATTAATGAATGTAGATTCAATCAGCTGATGTTTAGCTATGGAATACTTTATTCACCACAATTTACATTGTATTGAGAAAAACCTTATTGGCCTGATTCACAGACTGAGTAGTAATCACTAGTGATTACTATAGTAATGGGACTGGTTGATGGATACATCTGTTTCAAGCTTAATGTTAACTACTATGATGTGATCTAAATGGATAGTATTTGGGAATCCCAGTAAACCCAATACTAGGGATGGGTATCGTTCACCTTTTAATCGATACGATACCTTTTTCGATACCTGGGAATCGATACGATACCTTTTTCGATACCATTTTCGATACTTTTTATTTATTATTATTATTATAATTATTAGTTGCCTTTTTCTATGGGCTATTTTATAGACGTTGGATCATTATCATAACTAGAAGCTGGGCCGCCCTTCGGGCGGCCCAGCGTCTAGTCGGCGACCTGGCCAACTCGGAACAACGTAAATAGGGAATGAATGCCCCGCCCTTTAATGCAAACCCCATTATACCTGTTGTCATAGGACCCGTTTTGACCATCTGTTTGCCTGTGTCCATTTATGCCCATATATGGAGATATCTGTTATCTGTCTGTCTGTCAGCGTCCATTTTATGTCCATATATGGAGATCACTGCAGATATAGTTCTGGGTCCATTTTATGCCCATATATGCCCATATATGGAGATATCTGTCTATTTGCGTCCATTTCACGCCCATATATGGAGATCTCTGAATCTGTCTGTCTGTGTCCCTTTATGCCCGTATATGGAGATCTTTGTGATTCTGCGTAAATTTTATGCCCATATATGCCATTTGCGTCCATTTTATGCCCATTTATGGAGATCTCTGTATCCGTCTGTCTGTGTGTCTGTCTGTGTCCCTTTATGCCGTATGAGATCTCTGAATCTGTCTGTCTGTGTCCCTTTATCCATTTTATGCCCATATATGGGGGCATTCATTTTATGCCCATATATGGAGAACGCGCGTGCCCGTGGGACGAACGGTTCTCATATGGGGGCATTCATTTTATGCCCATATATGGAGAACGCGCGTGCCCGTGGGACGAACGGTTCTCGAGATACGCGGATTACCTACATACATACACACTCACAGAGATTTTTTGTTGACTCATGTGGCGTACGTCTGCCCATATATGCCCATATATGGAGATATCTGTCTATTTGCGTCCATTTCACGCCCATATATGGAGATCTCTGAATCTGTCTGTCTGTGTCCCTTTATCCATTTTATGCCCATATATGGGGGCATTCATTTTATGCCCATATATGGAGAACGCGCGTGCCCGTGGGACGGAACGCGCGTGCCCGTGGGACGAACGGTTCTCGGAGATCTCTGAATCTGTCTGTCTGTGTCCCTTTATCCATTTTATGCCCATATATGGGGGCATTCATTTTATGCCCATATATGGAGAACGCGCGTGCCCGTGGGACGGAACGCGCGTGCCCGTGGGACGAACGGTTCTCATATGGGGGCATTCATTTTATGCCCATATGGAGAACGCGCGTGCCCGTGGGACGAACGGTTCTCGAGATACGTGGATTACCTACATACATACACACTCACAGAGATTTTTTGTTGACTCATGTGGCGTACTGTCTGTGTCCCTTTATCCATTTTATGCCCATATATGGGGGCATTTATGCCCATATATGGAGAACGCGCGTGCCCGTGGGACGGAACGCGCGTGCCCGTGGGACGAACGGTTCTCATATGGGGGCATTCATTTTATGCCCATATGGAGAACGCGCGTGCCCGTGGGACGAACGGTTCTCGAGATACGTGGATTACCTACATACATACACACTCACAGAGATTTTTTGTTGACTCATGTGGCGTACGTGATGTCAGAGCCTTTTATGAAGTGATGTCACAATGAGTCAGAGCTTTCGCCGATTTCCTCAGAAACAGCCTGATGTCAACAATCAACCCCGCATAAGGAGATTCCGAACGTTTCGCGCCGGTTTGGGAAAACCGCGCGTCGGGTCGGGTCGAGACCCGGCACTGCACTCCGTGCCGTGGCCATATATGGGGGCATTCATTTTATGCCCATATATGGAGAACGCGCGTGCCCGTGGGACGGAACGCGCGTGCCCGTGGGACGAACGGTTCTCGGAGATCTCTGAATCTGTCTGTCTGTGTCCCTTTATCCATTTTATGCCCACTCACAGAGATTTTTTGTTGACTCATGTGGCCCAGCGTCTAGTCGGCGACCTGGCCAACTCGGAACAATGTAAATAGGGAATGAATGCCCCGCCCTTTAATGCAAACCCCATTATACCTGTTTTCATAGGACCCGTTTTGACCATTTGTCTGCCTGTGTCCATTTATGCCCATATATGGAGATATCTGTATCTGTCTGTCTGTCGGTGTCCATTTTATGTCCATATATGGAGATCACTGCAGTTATAGTTCTGGGTCCATTTTATGCCCATATATGCCCATATATGGAGATATCTGTCTATCTGCGTCCATTTTATGCCCATATATGGAGATCTCTGTATCTGTCTGTCTGTGTCCCTTTTATGCCCGTATATGGAGATCTTTGTGATTCTGCATCCATTGTATGCCCATATATGCCATATATGGAGATATCTGTTTATCTGCGTCCATTTTATGCCCATATATGAGATTTCTGTCGCTTTTTCAAACAGATGGTCAAAACGGGTCCTATGACAACAGGTATAATGGGGTTTGCATTAAAGGGGGAACCGGCACTGTGTCTGCAACACAGTCGGAGGCACAGACAGATACAGAGATCTCCATAATGGGAATAAAGGGACACAGACAAACAGATGGAGGAGGAGACAAACTTAATGCAAACCCCATTATACCTGTTGTCATAGGACCCGTTTTGACCATCTGTTTGCCTGTGTCCATTTATGCCCATATATGGAGATATCTGTATCTGTCTGTCTGCGTCCACTTTATGCCCATATATGGAGATCTTTGACCATCTGTTTGCCTGTGTCCATTTATGCCCATATATGGAGATATCTGTATTTGTCTGTCTGCATCCATTTTATGCCCATATATGGAGATCTATGCAGACACAGTGCCAGTTCCGGAAAATCCTGATGTCAGACATCAGAATCCGAACCTTTCGTGCTGGTTCCAGAAAATCGTGTATCGGGTCGGGTCGGGTCGAGGCCGAGCACTGCACTACCTGCTGCGGTGGGGAACGCACGTGCCGAATTTGAAATAGGGAATGAATGCCCCACCCTTTAATGCAAACCCCATGAATTCCCACCCTTTAATGCAAACCCCAATATACCTGTTGTCATAGGACACGTTTTGACCATCTGTTTGTCTTTGTCCACTTATGCCCATATATGAAGATCTCTGCACACACAGTACCGGTTGCAGAAAACTCTGATGTCAGACTTTATGCCCATATCTGGAGAACGCGCGTGCCGGTGGGAAGAAGGGTTCTCGAGATACGCGGATTACATACATACATACACATTCACAGAGATTTTGTGTTGACGGAGATATCTGTTTATCTGCGTCCATTTTACGCCCATATATGAGATCTCTGTCGCTTTTTGTTTGTTTCTTCTTTAAACAGAATACACAGCCTGCTTAAATCTGCATCATTCAAGTCATCCTCCCAGTCCCACGCTTTGTCGCTTGTCTTATGTTTGTCTTTGTCTCTTTTATTTTCTTTTTTGGAGCGGACCCCATGAATGCCCCACCCTTTAATGCAAACCCCAATATACCTGTTGTCATAGGACCCGTTTTGACCATCTGTTAGCCTTTGTCCCCACCCTTTAATGCAAACCCCAATATACCTGTTGTCATAGGACCCGTTTTGACCATCTGTTTGCCTTTGTCCCCTTATGCCCATATATGGAGATCTCTGCACACACAGTACCGGTTGACCATCTGTTAGCCTTTGTCCCCACCCTTTAATGCAAACCCCAATATACCTGTTGTCATAGGACCCGTTTTGACCATCTGTTTGCCTTTGTCCCCTTATGCCCATATATGGAGATCTCTGCACACACAGTACCGGTTGCGGAAAACTCTGATGTCAGACATCAGCTCCCCATTCGGGGATTCATTTTATGCCCATATCTGGAGAACGCGCGTGCCGGTGGGAAGAACGGTTCTCGAGATTCACATACATTTTTTGTTGACTCATGCGGCGTACGTGATGTCAGAGCCTTTTATGAAGTGATGTCACAATGAGTCAGCGATTGTGCCGATTTCCTCAGGAACAGCCTGATGTCAACAATCAGCTCCGCGTAAGGAGATTCCGAACGTTTCGCGCCGCTTCGGGAAAACCGCATGCCGAGTCGGGCCGAGGCCCGGCACTGCACTCCGCGCCGCGACGGGGAACGCGCGTGCCGAATCTGAAGCCGGTGGGACGAACGGTTCTCGAGATACGCGGATTACAAACAAACAGACAGACAGACAGAGATTTGTCGTATTTATAGATAGACTAGAAGCTGGGCCGCCCTTCGGGCGGCCCAGCGTCTAGTCGGCGACCTGGCCAACTCGGAACAATGTAAATAGGGAATGAATGCCCCGCCCTTTAATGCAAACCCCATTATACCTGTTTTTTACCTGGTCATAGGACCCGTTTTGACCATCTGTCTGCCTGTGTCCATTTATGCCCATATATGGAGATATTTGTATCTGTCTGTCTGTCTGTCGGCGTCCATTTTATGTCCATATATGGAGATCACTGCAGTTATAGTTCTGGGTCCATTTTATGCCCATGCATATATGGAGATATCTGTCTATCTGCGTCCATTTTATGCCCATATATGGAGTATCTGTCTGTGCCTCCAACTGTGTTGCAGACACAGTGCCGGTTCCCCCTTTAATGCAAACCTCATTATACCTGTTGTCATAGGACCCGTTTTGAACATCTGTTTGCCTGTGTCCATTTATGCCCATATATGGAGATATCTGTATCTGTCTGTCTGTCTGTCTGTCTGTCGGCGTCCATTTTATGTCCATATATGGAGATCACTGCAGTTATAGTTCTGGGTCCATTTTATGCCCATATATGGAGATATCTGTCTATCTGCGTCCATTTTATGCCCATATATGGAGTATCTGTCTGTGCCTCCAACTGTGTTGCAGACACAGTGCCGGTTCCCCCTTTAATGCAAACCTCATTATACCTGTTGTCATAGGACCCGTTTTGAACATCTGTTTGCCTGTGTCCATTTATGCCCATATATGGAGATATCTGTATCTGTCTGTCTGCGTCCATTTTATGCCCATATATGGAGATCTTTGACCATCTGTTTGCCTCTGTCCATTTATGTCCATATATGGAGATATCTGGCTATCTGCGTCCATTTTATGCCCATATATGGATATATGGAGATCACTGCAGTTATAGTTCTGGGTCCATTTTATGCCCATATATGGAGATATCTGTCAGAGCCTTTTATGAATTGATGTCACAATGAGTCAGAGCTTTCGCCGATTTCCTCAGAAACAGCCTGATGTCAACAATCAACCCCGCATAAGGAGATTCCGAACGTTTCGCGCCGGTTTGGGAAAACCGCGCGTCGGGTCGGGTCGAGACCCGGCACTGCACTCCGTGCCGCGGCGGGGAACGCGCGTGCCGAATCTGAAGCCGGTGGGACGAACGGTTCTCGAGATACGCGGATTACAAACACACACACACACACACACGCAGAGACTTCTCGCATTTATAGATAGATAATAAACATTATAGGCTATTGTCGTCTATTTTCCCCAGTAACGAGTGTAGCCTACTAAAGCAGTCATTAAACTCTCAGTAGCCCAACTGTTACAGAGGCGACCGGCAAGGGGTGCATTCAAAAGTATCGAAACAAGGTATCGTTCGTTTTTACGTGAACCGATACCGATAGTATCGACGTCAGTGAATCGATACCATTAAAAGTATCGCCAACGATACCCAACCCTACCCAATACTTTGCTACTGTATTATGGTCTTATAAAACACATTTTTACTGGGATATACTGTACTGTTCAATATACTACCAATGTTATCAGTTATATTTGGCTGGACCCACAGGCCAGACTATAATAAACACTGACTGTCGCTGGCTGACTGACTGACTGACTGACTGGCTGGCTGACTGACTGACTGACTGACTGACTGACTGACTGACTGACTGACTGACTGACTGACTGACTGACTGGCTGACTGATTGACTGACTGACTGACTGACTGACTGACTGGGTCAGTAGTGAAGTTACAGCATTGGTCACCGGTTGGTTTACAACTACCACCCAATCACAGACCAATCGTTCCTCCAGGCTATAGGATGTAGTCTTACTATACTCAATTTCAGTATGGAAACGATATTTAATCTATGTGAAAACAGGAAACAGTAACTGATTGGATTTTAGGAGAGAAATAGGCCATGCAGTTGCTCAATCTTGATTAATTTCACATCTGTAATGGCTAGTTGGAAAAGTTTTTATTTGTGTTTCTAGCCAATCACATTCAACAGTGTGATTGGCTGAGACTGAGAGGCTGAGCGTTGCAGATAGTCTTTTGCTTTGTAATGGATTTATATAACAAAATAAATATATAACAGTTCAGGTGTGACATTTATATTCATTGAAAATGTATTGTAGAGGATATCACAATAAAGCAAAAACTAAATAGGCTAACAGATTTGTGCTCCAACCATATACTAGGTTTTGATTGCAACCGTCAGGTCGCACTTACTATCAAAACCACCACAAAGTGTAAGTAACTCCGTCCGTCCGTCCGTCCTTCCGTCTGTCACACCTCACACGTCACACTCTTGCCCTGCTCATATCTCCGCAACCGTTGCCCCGTTCCATGCCAAATTTTGCACACACGTTCCTTGCCTGCCAAACTACAACCTCCAAGGACCCCCGGAGCTCCAGGGACCCCCAGGTCCCTGGGGGACCCCCAGATGTAAAAAATGACCAAATGTGCAAAAATGACCAAATGACCACCCCAACGGGGCTGCTCACGGGGAATTCCCGGGGACCACCGACTCCTGGTGCTCCAGAACGGATGCAAAAGTGGTGGCGCCCCCAGTGGAGGACCCCCTGCCACTGCAGCGCACATAAAATGCCGTAACTCGGGCTAGGAGCGTCCGGGAGAGCCGGGGCCGGTACCTATTCGTCCGCCAAGGCAACGCGGAGACCCCACCCCTCATTTCTCACATGGCCCTATTCTAGCGCCACCTTCAGGCCGATTTTTAAAACACATTTTTGGACACTGCTCCTACAGTTTTTGCCTTAAAATCACGAATATCACTACACAGCATGTCTACACTCATGTCATCAACATGGATCAGGAAGATTTTGGAAAAACAATTTTTTGCCCTATTTATGGAGATAAGCCACCTACGGTCGCTTATCTCCCGATTAGGGAGTCTTACTGGTACTCATCCTGTTGTGGGTTCTGTCTGTCTGTCTGTCTGTCTGTCTGTCTGTCTGTCTGTCTGTCTGTCTGTCTGTCTGTCTGTCTGTCTGTCTGTCTGTCAATCAATGCATGCTATGTTTGTACATGTGGATGTGACTGTGTAGTGTACTATGTGACTGTGATGTAAAGCAGATATCCAATTGATTAACAGACCCAGTGTTTATGATCTCGTGCTCTTCTAGAACACACACACACACACACACACACACACACACACACACACACACACACACACACACACACACACACACACACACACACACACACACACACACACACACCGCTTACTCAATGCTTACTCATATGAGTGTGTTTTACTCAATGCTTACTCATATGAGTGTGTTTGTCACTGTTGCTTTTCTTGGAAATAGGCGAGTGTATAAAATGTGTTGTGAATCTCTAAGTAATCTTGGAAATCTGCAAATATTTGCATGCATGTGTCTGTATGTACATGAACCCCCTCCTTAAACTCAGGGAACATAGGGGATATAGGCTGAAGGAACATACATAGGGCTGGGGGAACATAGGGCTGAGCCCCATTTGTATGCCTGCTCACAAGCTAATCAAGTCATCAGTGTAAATTATTGACTGTCTGCTGACCAAGGAGAATCTAATGCCATCTGATAAAGCTCTGGCTCTCTGTCTGTCTCTGGTAGTGGCCACCCTGTATCTCTCTTAATTTCTCTGTCTATTCCTGAATGCAGTATCTCTCTGTCCTCCTTTTTTCTGTCTGTTTCTTTGTATTGTATCAGGTGTAGTCCTTGGGGTGATATCAGGTTCATTCTTTTGCACTCTGTCAGCCCTTTTAATGCCACGCTTTCACCACACAAACATTTCCAAAGGCATATCATTGCCTCTGCAACTTGCAACAACCGCAGCACTAATTAAACTAAATTTGTGGTCAAGAAACAGTATTTCAAAGTCAAACAAGGCAACCTAGAGGCGTGCGTAATTGAGCCACTACAGCACCCTCTGGTGGACAGATTGACAGGCAGACAAACAAAAACAAACAGACAACCTCATTTCTTGTTGGAATGGGCAGACAATTTATAGTTATATGCGAGGAAACATCTGTGAAACAAACATTTGGAAGAACCATCTTGATACAAAGATAGATTTGGTATTCCACATGTGCCAATTGTTCACTTCTGCCTGGAGGCAGACCTTACTATGCATGAGGGCATAGGTTGAGTCAATGTGGGGCTGCCCATGACAGCCCATCATTCAGACGTCCTAATAGACCATAAAATGTTATGTTAGTGTGAGCTTAGGCTTAGTTATAATATGCGTCAGACTAACATACAGAGATACAGGCCTCTCCTTACTATTTTATCTCAGTTATGGTAAAATAGTAATAATGCATTCATAAATAAAGATATTAAATAATATAATTGTTCACACATATTGGAATAATATTTGGGGAGTGTCTTCCATACTGGCAATGTGCACAAAAGGTCTGGCTCTGATTCGTCCAGCCACAGCATTATACCCACAGTCAGTCCCATGTTCGACTTGCGATAAATGAAAACTACCACCTTTTGTGTAAGGAATAAGGATATGTCTCAAGTGAGCAAATCCTATACAGTATGTACCATTGTCTACTCTACTGATATAGCAAACACATTAGATCATATTATCTTTCCCTTCAAAAGGACATACAGTACATACTGTGCACAGAATGTACAACACATTCATAAAAATGTTTTTATCCTTTCCGTCAGAGGAATGTTGGCAAACGCGGCTTGGTGACTCAACCTAATGGAAAGTTCCAGTAAATAAATGTTTACTGTGTTTACTCTATGCAGACTTTGTTGACTCTGTTTACTGTCAGTCAACACACTGTTAGATCCCAACTGATAAACTACACACTTACAAACACACAAACAAACACACACACACACACACACACACACACACACACACACACACACACACACACACGCACGCACGCACGCACGCACGCACGCACGCACACACACACACACACACACACACACACACACACACACACACACACACACACACACACACACACATGCAGGTGTGCACACACATACACATTTTAAGAAATGCACAATGACCAAAGGACGAATTCTAAAACATAACACAGAAATACTGATGCCTACACCTTCTGCACTTTATCCATGTGGTAGCCTACTGTTTTTCATTTGTAGGCCTATGTGTGAATCAAATTGATACTCATACACTCTCTTAGACATGTTGACATACAGACAAACTATGAACACTTGTGGAAAAGTCTTTGGCTGGCATGTCAACTACTGCTGACCATTTAATAAAGTAGGCCTATACCATAAATTGTTTAGTTTTCAGAGAAACTACTGGATTTCATTAATTTCAGAATTAATGGAATCAACTTGGAATCAACTTGCAGAGACTTTAAACTGGCTTGGGGCCTTTGTCATATAATTATGTTATTGTCATACTTTAATGCATTTTGAATTACAGATTGATTTGGAAAATCTAGCTGAAAATGGAGTCTGTGAGTGTGTCTGTGTGTCAGGGGAGGAATTGCAATGTTTATTAATTGATTCATAGACCTTGGTTCTCACTGCCAGATGGCAAAAAACAAAAGTGAAAATTTGTCAGTGAAAATAAATCGTTTTCAAAACACTGCTCATCATGTCCAATGGACTGCATGAGAGATATGTGCACATAAACTATCGTGTTCTCACTGATACGAATATTTTCCCCACCATTTCTCAACAACCAAAACAACTGCAGGCTGTATAGGATATTAAGATTTTGTAAATATTTGCTTCTCAAAATATTTGTCTCAAAGAGTGTGGATAAAACTGTGGTAGCTCCCCTGAATAACCCGATAGCCATGCATAGTTCTGCTACTGTATATGGTCCTCTGGCTTGAGCAATTATATTTCTTACCATGTTTAGAATTTGACGAGTCCTAGAATGTGTAGGTGAATATGCTGTTTTTGGCATCTCAACAGAGAGCTCCTTCTAAATCTAACCCATATGAATTCTGTAGATATCAACTATACCGACATTACTCAACGTGAAAGATGGGGCATTTACAGTACATACAACTACTGTTCAGCCAGAAGCCAATTTCTGTCAGGAGCTGCTTTCTACATCACTGCAGGGACAGACACCCTTTTTAGGGTGTGTAATGTATAATTTAATAAGCTATGGATAGAAAAACTATGAGCTCATAATGGAGCCATAGAATGTTGAGCAGCACTGTTATCAGCACTGTAATTTCATAAGGAACCATGTAGATGATTGTGAACCCAAAATGGATTTTTCAAGTGGCAAGGGGATTTAAAATGTCAATGTCAATTATATCACCATGAATTTGTTGCCCAAATGTGAGCAATGGAAATAGTAGTCTAAAGTCTTGAAGAATCAAGAGACAAGGCCGGCGTTGTCCGCCAAGAGGCTTGCTAGAGGCGCATCAAGTGACAGTTCCCCCCAAACATTTACTATTCTGTCCCCCAGTAGATGTAACTCAAACGGCCCTGAGTCGGCTCATGCAACCTTTGCAACGCTCGACACGGCGACTTGCTCGCTACCGCTCCCTCGGCGGTGTCTCACGGTCGCCTGAGACAGCGTGCCTCCGTCACTTTTGTTGGAAAAGTAATGTTGGTCTCCATGTTTTCTCACTCTTGCATTCAGCCAATGAGAACGCAGGGGGGGGGCAGCACTTGCCCGAATGTAGAAAATAAATCATGCTTGCTAGAGGCATGAAACCATGAAGCCTCCATAGGGAGTGATCCCCCAAAGAGAGTGAAAAGGGTATATCACTCAAGAGTGTAAATGCACCCTTAGGGTATACCCTGAAGAAGTTGGGTTTCTTTTTACTCTGCGTCCAAAAACAGTAGGCCTATTGGCACTTTGGCATGTGTGCGGCCACCTTCTTGTTTCTTGAAGACTATACAGATTCTGCAATTATCACAGAATATATTATTCTGCGATTATTCACCACTATAAGGACTTTGGTGTGCATTCTCGTTCACAAATGTGACAAATACAAATGAGATCTAGAGATGTGTGTAGAAATGATGAGCTCATGAGGACAATTGGAATGTAGTGTGGCAATATGTTGATGATTGTGAAACATTAATAGAACAGAAGTCTATTCCAGATCTTATTAAAGGGTATTGGCCAATCGTAATCTCGTGAAACCATAAAACCTTTCTAGCATTTTGAAAACAATTCGTTTTCAATAATGAAATTAGTACATTTTTATAATATGTAGGCCTTTAGGGGGCAATTTTATCTTCCCATGCCGATTTGTTATTGAGAACAGAACAAAAGCTGAGTAAGTACAAACCCAGCTCCTTCTCCTAAGTACCAAAACCAAAGATAAACTACACTAAGCCAAAACATGGGCCAAAACTAAAATAACAAAAGACGAGACGTAACAATTGTAGAGGGAAAAGAAAGGAAAAGAATCCCCCGGGCTGTTCTAAAACCTGTCAGGCATAGGCGATTCTAGCCTCTTCCAGCAGGGGGTGCACGACCTCTATTACCTCATGCACGCGCGCGCAGTGCGCGTGCACGACGAAAAAAATTGCGGATATTAGCGGTTTTGTAATGTTGTTTTAGCGGATTTCTGCAGTTAATTTTGTACCCAAATGTAACACAATATAAACAAAAAAAAGTGTAAAACAGGTGCTTCTTTTTCTAGACACCATATGTCTATCTATAGGATTTATTTACTTATTTTGCAGACAGAGGCAGCACATCCAGGACATATAAAGCCAAACATCAAGTTAATCATCATTCATCAAGCAATCAAGCAGTCATTTACAGTGTCAAATAAGCATTTCACAAAAACAAATAGTAGACACATCCTTATTACACAATGAACTGCAGCCTCCGGGTTTTGGCACTTGCAAACCTTTCAATTATTTTCTGCACTTTAATTTCGTGTATTTTCTCAATCTGTAAAATGCCTATATCTGACACTCTTTTATCAGTCATGGTTGTCCGTAAATACGTTTTTAGTTGTCTCAAAGTAGAGAAACTGCGCTCATAACATAATAGACTATGCACTTGGAGGGAGTACAACAGCATTGTGTAAACAGAGATGTGTCTTTATGTACCTGTCCTCCTGAAAGCTTGCTCGGCGTTCTCAGAACCAAAGGCCCGACATGGAAAGCAGAACGCCCGGTCATGGCGCACGCTATACTCCAGCCAGGCACAATCTTTAAACCACTCCTTTCTGAATTTGCGTTGTTTTTCGCCAGCGGTCTTTAATGGACATTCTACATCTTCTGGCTGATATGGACCCAAAGCCAAAAACTGCTTGGCTTTATCCGGGCCATTGCAAGGGTCTCTTTCATGAACAAAGTTGGCTTCATTTGGCTCCTCTGGGTCTGGGCCTGGGGTAACAACAGTTGAGTCTGGAGTGGGGCTTGCTTGCTGTGGAGGAACCGGGGCCTCGGTCTCCGGCAACGGCGAGCCTTCCACAGTGATGTCGGTGGCTGGATCACCGCTGCTGCAAGCTCCGTCCACCTCCTCTGGTTCACGTTCATTAGCATTACTGTCAGTGTCGAGTGAACCCGTGTTCACATTTCCTGATGATGAATTATCGGTTGTGGCACTGGGTTTGCTCTTTTTTATAAAGAATTGGTCAATTGTCTTTGTATTTATAGTTCGTTTCGCCATTATTGCTGCTCTGCTGCTGTATCCATATTGTTTTAGGCGGGCGGAAACAGATAAGGAAATCACGGAATTGTGGGTCATCATATCAGAGAGTCACACAGCCGGCCAGCACAGGTGTCAATCTCACAGCCCACCCACAGTGCCTGCCAAGTCTGCCAACAGCGCCGTCGCCAAGCAAGCTGATAGGTCTTACATTGCAAGCAAGCAAGCTGAAATACTTGCCCCTCCACCTCTCTTTTTGCGCACATTTTACAAATCACGATCACTGTTTTATTTAATAATTATAAAATAAAGTTACATTACAAAAAAAATATATATATCAAAATGGCCGCCTGGCGGCCAGGGGGTGCACGTGCACCCTAGGACACCCCTTAAAATCGCCTATGCTGTCAGGCATGTGGTTTTCTGTACTGTTCTTGCAGTGCTGCTGACTTCAGGTGCACAACCCCCAAGGTTAATTGGAGGAGAGAGAGAGAGAGAGAGAAGACGAACCCACTAGTGTTAATAGTGCCACATGTAACATACAGTAATGGATTTTTAGAGTGGGTCATTATGACCTCATGTGAGGATTTAAAATGTCACGGCCAATTTGATCTCCTTGGATATTCAGGCCAAAGGTGACCTAATAATTGATTTAATTGACTATTTGTTAAGTGAATAAACCTTTTGTCTTAACAGTGTCTGCAGGCTTCATAAAAAAAAAAAAAAAAGACAGCTGCAGTTGATTGATTTGGAATGCTGCTGATCCGAGTCCTCACTACCACCAAGAACGTGGATCATACCACTCCACTACACTGTATCGCTCTCTGTCAAAGAATTGATTTAAAAATACTACTCTTGGTTTATAAAGCACTGAATGGTTTATGGCCAAAATAAAATTGGGATCTTGAGATAGGCCTGCCCTTCATCATGAACCATACAGACTTCTCAGGTCATCCGGAGGGCAGGTCTATTTTCTGAACCCAGAGTCAGAACTAAATGTGGAGAAGCAGTATTCAGCTTTTATGCACCAGTGCATACATACAGTATCTGGAGTAATCTCCCGGAAAACTACAGGTCTACAACACTGTTATTTTATATCAAAGCTGAAGACCTTTCTATTTGCTGCTGCTTTTTTTCTTCTTTTATTAAATAATTTTGTCTACCTTCCTCTTATTTTTTATTAAATATTTATGTACTCTAGTAGTACCTGCAGGACCCTAACACATTTCCTTTGTGTCTTTAATGCATATGTCTTAAATATCTTAATGCTTGATGATTTGTTTAAAGAATATTGAATTGCCTTGTTGTCCTATTGTTTCATATGGAACTTCTAGGACCCCCCCCCCCACCCAAATGTTAATGACATGTATATCAAATATATTTGTCCTCTATCCAAACCGAAGTATTATGACTACCTTTGTATAGGTCTAGGATATACAAATACACACACACACACACACACACACACATACACACACACACACACACACACACACACACACACACACACACACACACACACACACACACACACACACACACACACAAAGATAGTATTCCTCTAGTTCTCTATTCTATTGCACAACCACCCTGATCTCTGAGTGAAACCAGCTGGGAAAGAGTGTGTGTGTGTGTGTGTGTGTGTGTGTGTGTGTGTGTGTGTGTGTGTGTGTGTGTGTGTGCGTGTTGCGTGCGTGCGTGCGTGCGTGCGTGCGTGCGGCGTGCGTGCGTGCGTGTGAGCCACATGTTAAAAAAAAACATTCTTGTGGTAGTGAAGTTTACCATAAGATGTTAAAATATCACTGGTGCTGCACTGCTACCTGGCCTATATTAGGTATATACAATACCATTCTCACAGCAACATTCCTGCATATATTTTAGCTGGAAATTGCCACACCTCGCTATATCAAACTAGCTGTCTATCTACTGTACTAGGCAGTCATCCAGCTCTCACTTCCATATGCCCTCAGTAGTAAATGCTTGTCCTTGTTTGTCTATCATTCCACTGTTGTAAAGATCACTAAATCATCTTTACCACTAAATCCCTCTGATTAGATCTCAAACAGCTGCTACATCTGCCAGGGAGGAATGTGGGAAATACTACAGCTGTGTGTGTGTGAGTGCGTGCGTGCGTGCGTGTGCGTGTGTGTGTTGGGCACATGACATTGTGGGAATACCTTTTTTGAGTATAAATAAGTGCTTGTTCGGTTGTATATGTGTGTGTGGGTGTGTGTGTGTGTGTGTGTGTGTGTGTGTGTGTGGGTGTGGGTGTGGGAATGCCTCTGTGTGTGTATCCAATCTATATAAGCCTTCACCTGCCTGCTTGTGTATATGGATGCACATTATACCGCAAAATATGCTTGAACAGCTAATGGATAGAGCAGGTCTTGGGTCAATTCTATTTCAATTCAGTTAACTCTCATAGTGTAAATAAATACCAGCAGCTTTTGGGATTCATAGTAATAAGCAAAGAACAGCATGTATCTCAATTCGCAACATTATTAAGAAATTCCTATAACCACATAAACCCTATATATTGTTGACCAGTCCCTCCCCATATTTATCTTTTTAAACTATCTTAGCAATAACTAGTCATTCTTTTTGTACAAATCTTGCATCCATTGGTCAGTGTTGCCCAGAATATAGTACAAGCTTTAATATACTGTCTTATGAGTAACCTTTGTTATTGAGAAGTCTGACAGCTAGGTATACGCCTGCATGCCGGTCAGTGTTGAAGTGACTACAGAGTAGTCTATCCCAGTGGTTCCCAAATGGTGAGTCCAGTTAGATTTTGTGACAACCACACTTAAATATTGCAATTATGTAGGCGACTAAAGTATATAAAACAGTATGATTTTTTTCTTTCTTTTTTACTATATGGGTGCTTGCGTATTCATTTCCAAATACAGCAACAAATGCTATAGCTTTTTTTCTTTTACCGGTTAATTTTGGAAGAAAAAAAATCTCACACAAATGTTCTAAAATAGTGATTGTGAACCTGTACCTATAGATCTGCTGTTTTCACTATGAATACAGATGTGCCTTGGAACTGTCTTGCCCATTGGTGTGCCTTTGGTTCAAAAACAAACCTTGAAATGGACCCTTAAGGGCCCGTTGGGTTCTCACTTCTCATATCAGAGTTAAACGAGCACAGGTCTCCACCAGGCCAGGCGTCCTGGTGGTGCTACTGTATAATAGGCCAATGTAAAAAGGGTGGCATATGTTCTTCACCTTAGATCTTTCATGGCAATCGGACGCTGCATGCATGATTTGAGGCATTGTGTTCCAAAACTGTGTTTTGCTAAAGTCTACCTGCTGGTGGCAGCCCAATGTGAAAAAGGTAGCATTTGTTCCTTGACCTAGTGGGAATATGTGTGGCAAATTTCACACTAATCACAAGCTGCGTTGATGATTTGAGGCATTTTGTTCAAAAACGGAGCAATCCTGCAAACTTTGGAAGCCAATATTAGCCAATTACGATGGAATATGAAATATCAGACGGATCGGACTTGATCACATGTCTATAGAGATACTGTGTACCGATTTGCATGATTTTTGGATAAAATCTCAAGGAGTAATAGGAAAAATTGTGTTTTACATAAGTCGGCCTCCTGGTGGCGCTATAAAAGGCTGATGTGAAAAATGCAGGGAAAGGGTTTTTCCTTGGCCTCTAGGGAGTGCGCTTACAAAGTTTGAAACTGATCGTTGGAGTTATAGGTAAAACCACAAATTGGCCTGTTATAGCGCCACCATGAGGCTGATTTAAAAAATTTGAAGTGGCATTTCTTCCTCGACCTAGTGGGAACGTGTGTGCGCGATTTCATGATAATTGCACTTTGCGTTTGGGATTTGAGGCATTTTGTTCAAAACGGCTCAATCCTACAAACTTTGGAAGCTAATCTTAGCCAATCAGGATGGAATATGCAAAATCGGACAGATCCGTGACGATCACATGACTGTCTAGATACTGCCTACCGATTTGTAGGATCTTTGGACAAAATCTGTAAGAGTAGTGCACAGGAATGTGTTTTGCGAACATCGGCCACTAGGTGGCGCTAGAAAAGGCCCATTTGAAAAATGTAGGGCAGAGGTTCTAGATTGGCATCCAGGGAATGTGTGTGCTGACTTTGGCAGCGACCGGGCCAACAGCGACTGAGATTAGGCGCACACAAACTGCGAGGACACACGGACGGACACACGGACGGACGGACGGACGGACACACGGACGGACGGAGGGGAAAACATACTCTCCCCCATGCCTTCGGCTGGTGGAGACAATTAAAGGTATGTTACTCTTAAAAAATATTAAAAATGAATGAAAAATGTGCACAGTATAGAACCACTGGTCTATCCTACCACAGATGAGCACACATTTCTCCCCATAGACAAGTTCAGATTTCCCCTTGGCTGTGGGCTAATTGTCTGCTCGGAGGTTCCCAGGGACAGTAGGAATCCTGTTGGATCATAGAGAGACATAGCTCAACACAGCTGGTAACATAGCTTATGCATGTACACATTCACCCACATGCACGTATACACACACACATGCTGAAGCAGAAGAATGTCATTACACAAGAACACACACGCGCGCGCACACACACGCACACGCACACGCACACACACACACACACACACACACACACACTGCTTGCTAAGAGCAGCTGGTAAAATCATATATCATTGTGTTGTTTACACACCCGCTTGTGCGTGTGTACACACACACACACACACACACACACACACACACACACACACACACACACACACACAGGCTCAGCAGATGCTACCTTAATGTGTTGTTGTGTGAAGTATGTATGTGGATGCAAGTATTGATACACACATGCAGGCACACACACTCACACGAGCATGCCTGCACACAAACGCCACACACAATACACAATTAGACCAGCTGTTACTGGATCATAGAGAGTGTTTATCTGTCCTGGAGAGGATGACATCGAACAGAGTAAATACTCTCTCCTCTCCTCTCCTTACTTTACTTACTTTATTTGTTTATTTTCAGGACACATTAATGAACATTTCAATCAATACACGTGATTTAATGTAAACATGCTGGATCTAACTTGAAGCAAATTTCCGTAGTCCCACATACAAATACACCACAGTGATAACTAGAAGCAGTGCTCTTCCGAGCACAGGTCTCCACCAGGCCGTGTGTCCTGGTGGTGCTACTGTATATTAAATAGGCCAATGTAAAAAGGGTGGCATATGTTCTTCACCATAGATCTTTCATGGAAATCGGACGCTGCATGCATGATTTGAAGCATTGTGTTCCAAAATGTGTTTTGTTAAAGTCTACCTGCTGTTGGCGCTATAACAGGCCAATGTGAAAAAAGGTTGCATTTGTTCCTTGACATAGTGGGAATATGTGTGGCAAATTTCACGGTAATCACAAGCTGCGTTGATGATTTGAAGCATTTTGTTCAAAAACGGAGCAATCCTGCAAACTTTGGAAGCTAATATTAGCCAATCAGGATGGAATATGAAATATCAGACGGATCGGACTTGATCACATGACTATAGAGATACTGTGTACCGATTTGCGTGATTTTTGGATAAAATCTCAAGGAGTAATATCCAAAAATGTGTTTTACATAAGTCGGCCCAAAAGTGGCGCTATAAAAGGCTGATGTGAAAAATGCAGGGCAAAGGTTTATCCTTAGCCTCTAGGGAGTGTGCTTACAATGTTTGAAACTGATCGGTGGAGTTATAGGTAAAACCACAAATCGGCCTGTTATAGCGCCACCATGAGGCTGATTTAAAACAAATGAAGTGGCATTTCTTCCTCGGCCTAGTGGGAACGTGTGTGCGCGATTTCATAATAATTGCACTTTGCGTTTGGGATTTGAGGCATTTTGTTCAAAACGTCTCAATCCTACAAACTTTGGAAGCCAATCTTAGCCAATCAGGATGGAATATGCAAAATCGGACAGATCTGTGTCGATCACATGACTGTCGAGATACTGCCTACCGATTTGTAGGATTTTTGGACAAAATCTGTAAGAGTAGTGCACAGAAATGTTTTTTGCAAACATCGGCCACTAGGTGGCGCTAGAAAAGGCCCATTTGAAAGATTTAGGGCAGAGGTTCTAGACTGGCATCCAGGGAATGTGTGTGCTCACTTTGGCAGCGACCGGGCCAACGGCGACTGAGATTAGCTGCACACAAACTGCGAGGACACACGGACGGACGGACGGACGGACGGACGGACGGACGGACGGACGCACGGACACACGGACGGACGAAGGGGAAAACATACTCTCCCCCAAGCCTTCGGCTGGTGGAGACAACTACGTACAAATGAAAAATAAAAAAATCATACCTATAACTAGAAGTAGTGCTCTTCCGAGCACAGGTCTCCACCAGGCCATGCGTCCTGGTGGTGCTACTGTATAATAGGCCAATGTAAATAGGCTGGCATATGTTCTTCACCTTAGGCCGCACTCAGACTGGAACGTTCTGTGTTCAGTGCGAGTCTGTTCCGTTTAGAAAGTCTGTTCCAAAAAAGAATACATTTCCCACAATGCTTTGCGGACGTGGGCCGTCCAGCGAGAGGCGGAAGTGTAAGTGGATTTCGAGCGTGTAGTCTTTTTGGAGTTGGCGTCGGTGGACAGTACTGCTGCTGCTTGGTGACACCTGTTGGGCAAAATGTTGTTTAGAGGACGCAAAAGGGCGCTTGTATTGGCGGTGTTGGTGGCGAGGAGAAGGAGAAGGAGGGAGAAGCGGCTTGAAATGGCCAGGAGAACGAGGGAAGAGGAGAGACAGCGCGATGATCACTGCAGACCGAAGGCTCAACGCACTGTAGTGTAGTGGACTACAAGTGTGCTCTGCCCAGTTTCGCCGCAGAACGGTGGTTCTCTCCTATTGGTTGGCAGCTGAACCCTGCCTTCTGTCTCATCAAGTGCAGCTTGTCTGCTCCCCAGTGCTCGCCTACAACTGTCTCTGTGCGAGTCGTGAGCAAGTTGGACGCAACCACACAACACCACACGACTCGCACTCGACTTCAAACCACTCGACTCCCATCCGGAATGCATTGCGCTGTGCCTGCCCCCCGCCTCCCCCACACGACACGCACTCGTTTTTGTGCCTTTAGGTCTGTAGCCGGCGTTAGACCTTTCATGGCAATCGGACACTGCTTGCATGATTTGAGCATTGTGTTCCAAAAATGTGTTTTGCTAAAGTCTACCTGCTGGTGGCGCTATAACAGGCCAACGTGAAAAGGGTAGCATTTGTTCCTTGACATAGTGGGAACATGTGTGACAAATTTCACGGCAATCGAAAGCTGCGTTGATGATTTGAAGCATTTTGTTCAAAAACGGAGCAATCCTGCAAACTTTGGAAGCCAATATTAGCCAATTAGGATGGAACATGAAATATCAGATGGATCGGACTTGATCACATGACTATAGAGATACTGTGTACCGATTTGCATGATTTTTGGATAAAATCTCAAGGAACTAGAAGCAGTGCTCTTCCGAGCACAGGTCTCCACCAGGCTGTGCATCCTGGTGGTGCTACTGTATAATAGGCCAATGTAAAAAGGGTGGCATATGTTCTTCACCTTAGATCTTTCATGGCAATCAGACGCTGCATGCATGATTTGAAGCATTGTGTTCCAAAAATGTGTTTTGCTAAAGTCTACCTGCTGGTGGCGCTATAACAGGCCAATGTGAAAAAGGTAGCATTTGTTCCTTGACCTAGTGGGAATATGTGTGGCAAATGTCACGGTAATCGCAAGCTGCGTTGATGATTTGAGGCATTTTGTTCAAAAACGGAGCAATCCTGCAAACTTTGGAAGCCAATATTAGCCAATCAGGATGGAATATGAAATATCAGACGGATCGGACTTGATCACATGACTATAGAGATACTGTGTACCGATTTGCGTGATTTTTGGATAAAATCTCAAGGAGTAATATTCAAAAATGTGTTTTACATAAGTCGGCCCAAAGGTGGCGCTATAAAAGGCTGATGTGAGAAATGCAGGGCAAAGGTTTATCCTTAGCCTCTACGGAGTGTGCTTACAAAGTGTGAAACTGATCGGTGGAGTTATAGGTAAAACCACAAATCGGCCTGTTATAGCGCCACCATGAGGCTGATTTCAAAAATTTGAAGTGGCATTTCTTCCTCAACCTAGTGGGAACGTGTGTGCGCAATTTCATGATAATTGCACTTTGCGTTTGGGATTTGAGGCATTTTGTTCAAAACTGCTCAATCCTACACATTTTGGAAGCCAATCTTAGCCAATCAGGATGGAATATGCAAAATTGGACAGATCTGTGTCGATCACATGACTGTCGAGATACTGCCTACCGATTTGTAGGTTTTTTGGACAAAATCTGTAAGAGTAGTGCACAGAAAAGTGTTTTGCAAACATCGGCCACTAGGTGGCGCTAGAAAAGGCCTATTTGAAAAATTTAGGGCAGAGGTTCTAGATTGGCATCCAGGGAATGTGTGTGCTCACTTTGGCAGCGCCCGGGCCAACGGCGACTGAGATTTGGTGCACACAAACTGCGAGGACGCACGGACGCATGGATGCACGGACGGACGGACGGACGGACGCACGGACGGACGAAGGGGAAAACATACTCTCCCCCATGCCTTCGGCTGGTGGAGACAATAATAGGAAAAAATGTGTTTTACATAAGTCGGCCTCCTGGTGGCGCTATAAAAGGCTGATGTGAAAAATGCAGGGAAAGGGTTTTTCCTTGGCCTCTAGGGAGTGCGCTTACAAAGTTTGAAACTGATCGGTGGAGTTATAGGTAAAACCACAAATCGGCCTGTTATAGCGCCACCATGAGGCTGATTTCAAAAATTTGAATTGGCATTTCTTCCTCAACCTAGTGGGAACGTGTGTGCGCGATTTCATGATAATTGCACTTTGCGTTTGGGATTTGAGGCATTTTGTTCAAAACGGCTCAATCCTACAAACTTTGGAAGCCAATCTTAGCCAATCAGGATAGAATATGCAAAATCAGACAGATCCGTGTCGATCACATGACTGTCGAGATACTGCCTACCGATTTGTAGGATTTTTGGACAAAATCTGTAAGAGTAGTGCACAGAAATGTGTTTTGCCACTAGGTGGCGCTAGAAAAGGCCCATTTGAAAAATTTAGGGCAGAGGTTCTAGATTGGCATCCAGGGAATGTGTGTGCTCACTTTGGCAGCGACCGGGCCAACGGCGACTGAGATTAGGTGCACACAAACTGCGAGGACACACGGACGGACGCACGCACGCACGCACGCACGCACGCACGGACGGACGGACGGACGGACAGACACACGGACGGACGAAGGGGAAAACATACTCTCCCCCATGCCTTCGGCTGGTGGAGACAACTAACAACCTAAATACTTACTGTATAGTCTAATACCTAGCCAATAGAGAATCTATTATGACAAATCTAAGATTTTAAGTGTATCAATGGTCATATGTTTTAGTTGGTGGGACTTTCAGGCTATTCCATCGTAGGCTTCCCTTGATGGAGAGGACATTCTGTCCAAAAGTGGTCTGCCTATAATGGTAGTCCCCAAACACCATGACCAGTCTGGCTGTCCAGTCTGTCCAGTGTCTCTCTTCCTGTGGATAAAATGACACATTGGAGGAGACCATGTAGACAAACTAACATAGAAAACTTCCAAAATATTACAATTATGGTAATGTATGAGTCTGGACCTCTCCTCTCCTCTCCTCTCTTATCCAGTTGGCAGTTCTAACCTGGCATGCCCTGACCAAAATAAGCTCAATTAACCAAGATTTATAATGAAAATTTAAGGAATTAGTTCAAATTTAAGAAATGTGTTGACTGTAATGATTTAAGGAAAACAATGAATATGCTGATGAAGAAATTAAGGGTGCAACTTAGCCATTTCTTTTGCCATAATGTGACTAATCTTTAGTGGAATACAGTAAAATAATACATACAAAAATTCTTATCATTTCAACTGTAGATTATAGGGAAAAGTCAAAGGAAATATAATATCCTGCCTACTTTGTAGAATTCTACCACGTTGCCCACTGTTTGAAAGTTTTTTTTCACTTGTGTGGTCATTTATGTGTCTGCCAAAAAGAAATCAACCACACCACAAACTCAAACATTTTGAAACCACCTTTAAACATATTTCTGTCCAGCTGTAGTTTACAGTGTTTAATTTTACATGCACCATTACCTCTCACATTAACATGGACTTCTTGCCAGAGATGTGTCCACTTGTGTGGCTAAAGGAAAGAGGCTGGCATGAACGCTCTCATTTGAAGTTATTTCCCCCCTTTCTTTCATCCAAACAGCCACGGTCACAATCATTAAAACTGTCCATTTGTCGTTTAAGCACCGCTATGTATCATGTCATCGCTCTATAAGCTGTTGTAAAATAAATGCACTCGTTTGTTTCCATGTCTGTCATTCTTGGTCGCTGTCTTAATCCTTTTCCTAATAATTTACCATTTTATTAGCTGTCACTTATCGCCACCCCAACACTTAGCTGGATGTTTAAAAATGTTTAATGTTGAACTTGTGTCAATAATCTCATGTGATTAGCTGTTTGGAAACTGGATTATACTGTCATGTTTTCTGTCAAGGTTTAAAGTGTGTACTAGACTTATATCCTGGTTTCCTCTATGGAAGATCAAATATCTATACCTCCCCTCCGAGATGGAATCGTCACTTGGGCATGGGAGAT